>NW_003852649.1:361738-380842 GCF_000181295.1 Otolemur garnettii | reverse complement strand
ACCAAAAATCGCATTACAACAAAGATATTTGTATCAGAATGTTTATTACAGCCCAGTTCATAATTGCCAGGTCATGGAAGAAGCCCAAGTGCCCATCGATCCATGAATGGATCAACAAATTGTAGTATATGTACCCCATGGAATACTATGCAGCCATAAAGAAAGATGGAGACTTTACGTCCTTCATGTTCACATGGAAGGAGCTGGAAAATGTTCTTCTGGGCAAAGTATCACAAGAATGGAAGAAAAAGTATCCAATGTACACACACCTATTATGAAATTAATTTAAACCTTTTTATATGAAAGCTATAACCTAATAACAACCTACGGATATGGGGAGAGGGGAGGGAGGGGGGAGAGGTTGGAGGGAGAGGGATTTGAGGGTTCACTTCGGTGGTTCATCTTACAAGGCTACAAGTGAATCTTTCTATGAGTAGAATATGAATGTTTTGACATAATAACTAAGAGAGTTACATGAAGGCTATGTTAACCAATTAGTTGGAAGTGTCTTGGATTGTGTGTAAAAACACCATACTGTACCCCCAAAGTGCATCAATGTACACAGTTACCATTCAATAAAAAAAAAAATTCCATTTACTTTACTTGGGCTGGAATAATGCCAGTTTAAGGAGCTCACCCTGCTCATCTCAGGCTTAGCAGAAGCTCTGGATGGTCCTTTTCTGTCTTTTTTGATGGAGAAGACACTGAAAAAAAATTATATATCCTTTATACATTTGGTTTACAGAAAAAAAAAAACAACAACAATGTTTCCCTGGCCTGGAAATTAGAGGAATTACAACAGGTGCTCATCAAGTAATGTTCTCAGTGAGTTCTTCAGTTTATCTGACCCTAGTGGTCTTTCTTTACAAATGGAAAGAAAATCGATGTGGTTAGGATAAACTCAGTCTCTTATTCATGTCACTAAGGGTGACCTAACACTTTCCCAGCCCTGTTGCTACTCAGACCTCTAGGCCAGCTGAATCCAACCCACAGTTGTTTAAGGTGTGACCCAAACTCTGTTTCTCAGAAAAACAAACTAATTGGTTGCCAACCTTCAAGATCAGAGATTTCACACAAATAACAGACTTCTGATTTCCTATGATATTTAGATAGATACATAGATTGACTGATTAATATAAATTGTAACTCCCACAGCCCTGCTTAGTTTTTTGTTAGGCCTGGTGGGCCTAGGCTAAAGCAGAAAAGTGTCAGGCCCAGGCTATAATGGAAAAATACCAGTTAACTCCTGGCACATTTCTGGACTACAACTTTTCTAAAAGAAATAAAGTAAGTCTAGTTCACTCCCAAATATATGAGAAAGTACTAATTGAATTTTTGCTTCTAGTTCACTCCCAGTTTCTTACTTGGCTACCTCCCTGTGAAATGAACTAACTGTCCTGGACTGACCTTTAGACCATACCAGGTAGACAAAATACTGAGACAAAGATGTATGAAAACTAAGATGTGTAGGAGGAAAATAGTAAAACAAAGATATATGAGGTAATGCTAATAACTGCAAAATTCTTCTTCTGTACAATGCTTACTTCCTATCCTACCCAGATGGACCTGGACAGCCTGCATGCCAACCAGGATACAGACCAGGCCTTAAAAACCTGACCCCTTAAACACTTGGAAATCCCATGTTGATACACTGAGGCAGTCACTGGCTGCCTTTTCAATAAAAGGACTCTGCTATAAATTCAGCTTGTTTGGCAGTGTGGTCTTTGAAAAATTCCAGGGTACAACATTTTGTTACAATGTTGGGGTGCTTTAGGCCTCAGGAGCAGCCTCAGAAAACAGAATTCTCTCCCTCTGACCACATTTTCCTGCCCTCCTTTCACCTGCTCTGTCTCTCCCCCAGGGCAGGCCTTGGAAATTAGAAACATACTCAAGTCATCCCAGCAGAAAGAAATTCTCTGATCTCTACCTTATCTGATTGGAAGTCACAAAAATTCCATTTCCAAAGAGGTCCTTTTACATACTGCAGAGAAAAAAATGCACAGAGAGAGCGTGGGATCTGCACAGCCTGGCCCTGGAATTCCCCTCCCGGCACAGTGGCCAGTTCCTCAGTCACATCTATCCAGTCAAGTCTCTATAAAAGGTCTAAGAGGATGGGGAGTGGGGGCTTCCATCTTCGAGAAAGGCTGCTCAGGCAGGTATGGAAGCTCCACACCCCTCCCGCCTACCTGTGCATTTCTTCACCTCTATCCTGTGTAATACCCTACAGAGTAGACAGGTAAACAAAAGTGTTTCCATCAGTCAAGTGAACCACAGTGGCAAATCAATTGAATCTGAAGATAGACTCATGGGATCTGTAATTTCTAGTCAGAATTTATAGTCAGAAGCACAGGTAAAATAAGCTGGGACTGGTGATTGGCGTGAGAAGTGGGGGCCTTTCTTACAGAAATGAGCCTTCAACCTGTGGGATCTGACTCTATGTCTAGGAAGTCAGTGTCAGAATTGAACCAGAGGCTGCCAGAGAACTGGCTCACACCTGTAATCCCAGCACTGTGGGAGGCTGACGAGGGTGGATTGCCTGCGCTTGTGGGTTCGAAACCAGCCTGAACCAGGGTAAGACTCCATCTCTAAAAACAGCCAGACATTGGGGTAGGCATCTATAGTCCCACCCAGTTACTTGGGAGGCTGAGTCAAGAGAATCACTTGAGCCCAAGAGCTTGAGGTTGCTGTGAGCTTTGATGCTGCATCATTCTACCAAAAGTGATGTAATCAAGCTCTGTCTCAAAAAAAAAAAAAAAAAAAAAAAAAAGAAGGAGGAGAAGAAGGAGGAGGAGGAGGAGGAGGAGGAGGAGGAGGAGAAGAATTAGGATTAGAATTGAACTGGAGGACACCCACCTGGTGTGCCTGCTACAGAACTGATTGCCAGCTTGCTGGTGGGGAGAAAATGCCCACTCATCTGGTTTCAGAAGCTTGTTCTGAGGGTATAGCAGGAGAAACACAATCTGAGTTTTCTTCTCTTCTCTTGAGAACTTGGCTAACCTACCATCACATCACAGCTTGCCTTTTAGCATGCCAGCCACTGGTGGACCAGAGAAGAGACTAGTTCCCGGTGCGGGCTGGGAGATGGTACTGCCCATGCCCATAAGACCCACAACACTTCCACTCATTCCTTCTGTCTCCTGGTCCTTGAGTTGTGACACCGGCCCCAGACTGCAAGCTTCCTGAAAACAAAGGCTGCTGTGTCTTACTCAACTTTGATTTCACAGTATATTAGCCCAGGCTCTAGAGCACAGTGGGTCCTCAATAAATGCTTATTGGATGAAAATGGTATCTGTGGGAGGCATATATCACATTTCCTTTGATATTAAAATTGTACAATTGTCATACAGCTGAGCCTAGCTTGGCATCAGATGCCCCCACCCTGTGCCATCCCACCACCTAAAAGCACTTCTGTCAGTGGGGTGCTCCCAACATTTCTCTCTGAAATTTGGCTTTTCTTCCTCTTAGCAATCTCCGCTCAAAGAGGACATGGATGTATAACTCATGGGCTTACTGAAAAGGCTGCATAATGTGATGGTTGTTAAACAAGGCGCTTACTTTGACCACACTATGCCCAGTGCCTTTATTTCCAAGATAGCAAGAGTCTCCCTTGTAGGGCTGCCTCAGGAAGGTATTGTCAGTGATTTGGTTTTGTTTTTCATCCAAGCCCCAAGGAAGACATTGCAATAGAAATCTCTGTTGTCTGAGAATTTTTTAAGTCCCTACTCACAAACACAGATGGGGGTAAAGATCTTATCAGGAAGGCTTGTATTTCTTATCAAGCAGAGTGGCCTTCAAGGGGGTAATTAGGACAGTTCTGAGCATGTTTAAAATGAGCAACCCTTGACAACCACTGTATACTTAGAACTTGCTCATTCTTGAGTGCTTTAAACCCAGAAAGGGAGCATGAAGTGGCTTGTGGTCCTCGGGCTGGTGGCCCTTTCAGAATGCTTGGTCAGGTAAGTTATGGGAGAAGAGACATCAGCTCTCTTTCTTGCCCTCTTTTCTCTCACCCTTATTCTTCTTCCAATGCAGGAATTAAAAAGGAATCCAAATTATTCTCTGAGTCTCATGAAATTCACGTCTCCATTGATTGATGAGCAGTTTGCCAAGTTCATGTGGGACCTGGAGGACTTTCTGGGCACCATTCACACCATAAGCTATGTGAATGGCACGTCCCAGAATTGTTCACTGCATAACCTGTGCAACTGTACGTGGGGTCCCATCTAGAAACAGTGTTTCTTCTGTGTAATTTTCTAGGTCTTCTCTCTGCTCCCTCTCTGTTTCCTTGTATATGTGTCTCTGTGATTCCATCTCTATCTCCACATCTCTCTCCTTTATTTCTCCACCCCTTTTGGTGTCTCTGTGTATGGAGAACTCTGTTTCATTCTTGCTTCAACTCATTCTTCTTTCTCTACCCTCTTGATTTCCCTCATTTATTACCCACCTCAGCATCTTTGAGTTTTGTCACATCCTGGCTTCCTCTCTCAGTCCTCTCTTCTGATTGAGCCTTGGAGAGATCAGGAGAGTTACATCTAGACCCAGGTTTGCCACTAACAAGCAGTGTGACCACAACCAAGTCACAAGCTACTGCACTGCAAATTCCTCCCTCCCCTGTAATAAAAGGATAATGATCCCCATTGTATCTCCCTTCTAGTGTTGTCTGAAAAGAACCATGGAGATGACAATAGCGATGAGAATGTCCATCACCATCAAGACCTACTATTAATATATGGCAGGTGCATCACCTCTGCCACCTCACTGAGAACCCCCAAACATTCTATGTGAGGGGGAGAATTTTCATTCCACCATTTTTACAGGGAAAAATGGGATAGGGAAACTGAGGCTCAGAAAAGTCATATGCCTAAGATTATAAAGAGAACCTGGATTCAAACCTAGATCACCTAGATCTCTTGACATGGTCTTCATTGCGTTGGATATGTTAGCACTCATTAAAATGTTCAGAAAATGCACAGCACACTTATAGAGGAGGTGGTGACAGTCACACTGTAGCAAGGGGCAGCCGACCGCTCTTTCTTATTTGTTTCTCTTCCCATGCTCTGTTAAAGAGTCCCTCTGATGAAGGTCAAGTCTATCCGAGAAAACCTCCAGGAAAATGGCATGCTGAAAGAATACCTTGAAAAGTTCCCTTACAGCCCGGTCAAGTTTCTTAGTAAAGATCAGAACAAGAAAGTGACTTATGAATCCCTGAGTAACTACTTGGATGTGAGTATGCTGGGAGGATGGAGGTCTGGACTATGCTCCTGGGACTCCTGCCAAGCACTGGGGTCTGCTTGGGGCTTGAGCCAGGGGGTTGGTTAGAGCTGGGCTCTGGCAAGCAGAAACAGTGGAGACAGGGGCCCACCCCCAGAAAAGAAGTCTCTTCTACACTTGGTTAATGGTCTGCAGTCACTGGGCCCAGCAATGACCAGATATCAGGTAAACGTCAATTCCAGGGCCAATGATATGTCACTTGGCACCCGTGAACCACAGCAGTGCTTGTTTTGGGGGACGTTGCCCTTTCTGAACTCAGGAAATCACTGAGCTTTTGGAGCAATGTTGAAGGGTGAGCCATACCTGATCAAATGACAACAAAGCCAAGTGCAAATCAAATTTAAGGCCCTACTTAGAGAAGCCTCTTCAGCCCTAAAATCACACCTAGATAAAGCTATTGAGCCCCCTGGTGTGGGACGCCATAATGAACTAACAATATAGTCATTGTTACTGATTTCCAGAGGCTCCATCTCATGTTCAAGAACCTGTAACACAGCCAGAGAAATAGGCAAAGAGTACATAAATCTCAGATAAAAGTACCAACTGCTTGGCACTGACATTGTGTGATATGAGTTTAGAGGAAAGAGGCTCACAGTGACCTGTGGGTAACTTAGGCAGGCTGCCTGGAGAAAGATGCACCCAGGCTGGGCATTTGAGGATGGGAAGGATGTGGAGAGCTTTGGGGAATGCTGGAAGGTTTCTCAAATGAAGGCATTAGCTTGAGCAAGGGCTGAGAGGTAGAACTGTGGTACATAATTTTGAGAAACACGAGGACACCTACTGAAGGCCAGCACTCTGGGAATCAGGTCATGGCCAGGCCTACACTAACTACCCCTTCCTGGCCCTGGCAGCTACTCTATGTTGGGCTCATCTCCATTGGAACACCCCCTCAGACGTTCAGAGTTGTCTTTGATACAGGCTTTGCTGACTTCTGGGTACCCTCCGTCTTTTGCGACATGGAGCCCTGCGGTGAGTGTCCCCCACATCGTGTCTCGTGTCCTCCCACCACAGGCTCCTCAGTCCTCAGAAGGCCTGACAGATGCCCTCCCCTTGTGCCTGCAGAGAGACACAGACGCTTCAAACCTCAGAGTTCTTCCACGTTCAAGTTGCCCTCCGGCGAGCTCCGCACTAGGGAACTACGCTATGGCTCTGCGGATGTAATAGGATTTATTGCCTCAGACACTCTTAAGGTAACATGGAAACCAGAGGTGGAGACAGGGCTGTTCACACCTCTCATAAAACCAGATGCCAGCTCAGCAGGGAATACCGTCTTTCCCAAACCTGCCAGTGGCTGTCCCCTGTGGGGCTGTGTCCCGGGGATGTAGTGCCCCTGCCAGCATGCAAACTCCTCAGAAGGGCCAGCGAAGCCAGAGGGTGGGAGCAGCTGCTCTAGGGGCTTGGCCAAAGTTAGCATGAGGCTGACTTTGCTGGGAGCTGGGACATAGGTGGGTGAAAATCATCCACTTTTATTCTCTCACACTGTGTCAGGCACTGTGCTGGCCCTTTGGTTGTAATAACTTGTTTAACTCTCACGGCAAGGCACTATTACTGGCAGGCACCATTCAATCTCCATTTTACAGAGCACAGAATAAAGATAATAAGGGTCTTGGCCAACACTGGGTCACACAGGTGGCAAGCAACAAAGCTAAGATGTGAATCAGGACCCATGCAGGGGTGGGACACTTTCAGGAGGGGGCGGAACATGCCTGGGGCCTCTGGCTAGGCAGGGAATGGAGGTGCCCATAGATTCAGGAGCATCCTGGCTGATAAAAAGCTTGTTACCTTTGCAGGCCTTGGAGGACTTTGAGGTCCAAAAAAGACTAGGGACTCAATCCTGCAAAGTGCCTCACTACATGTAATGTGTATGCTCACACACACACAGAGAGAGAGAGAGAGAGAGAGAGGGGGAAAGAGAGAGAGAGAGAGAGAGGACTGTTTTGCAAACAGAATTTTCATAAGAACCCTACTGACTATGTAATATGGTCAACTATGTCCCTAAGGGGATGCACGAAAGACCACTCTGTCATCAGATCATGGTGGTACCAAAAAAGTGACCCTATTTTCTACCCATTTGTCTTCAAATGGGTAACATTAGTCACACTCGGAGCCTTAGTCTCCTCACCTGTCCAAAGGGTCACAGTCTATCTGACTAATCTCAGGTGGCAGGAGGAAGGTGCAGGCGCTGGTTAGATCCCACAGCACAGCCCACGGAACCCACTCTCTCATTCTCACCTATCATGGCCATCTGAGGTGCAGCCCCAGTCACAGTTCCTTCAGTTCCCTCCGTGTTGCTGGTGGAATCTCCTCACCCACTTCCTGCCCCTGACTTCCCATAGCCTAGCCCTGGTCTCACTTCCCAAACCCTTACACAGAAACATCCTTTCTCCCGCAGATTGGGGACCTTGAGGCCATTAGACAGGCAATTGTCCTAAGCACATCAGTGGACTATGCGTTCTGGTCCTTTGCAGCATATGATGGCGTCTTGGGACTGGCCTACCCTAAACTTGCCCAGGCTGGAGGCACCCCTGTCTTTGACAAACTTTGGAAGAAAGGCCGCATTTCTGAGAACCTCTTTGCCTTCTACTTGACCAGGTAAGTGTGGGCTAGACACGCCCTTTCTTTAACTCACTGTAAGACACTTTTGCTTCTATGAAAAATTAAAGACTATCTGATCCAGAAGTTTCCTTAGAGACTATCTAGTCCAGGAGTCAGAAAACTATAGTCAGGGGGGCCAAATGTGGCCTATCCTCTGTTTTTGTAAATGACATTTTATTAGACTACGACCATGTTCAGTTGTCATTCGTGGCCACTTTTGCATGCTGTGGCAGTGTTGAGCAGTGAGACAGACCTTAGGGCCACAAATCCTAAAAGAATAACAACCTTCCCTTTACAGAAAAGGTTTGCTGATCCCTCTAGTCTAGTCTCTTTATTCAATAGAGGAGAAAACAGGCTCAGAGGGGGGCTCTGCACAAGATTGTACACTCAGGTCCTGGTAGAGGTAGAATTGAACCCAGCCCTCAGGACTACCCTCATGACTGCTGTTAATCTATTAGTAAGTTTCCTGTCCCTGAGGTCTATGAAAATAGCTTCAGTCCACTGAGTGCCTTAGGGTCTGGTAAGGAATCGGGGAGAATGGTAGAGCACAGACAAAAGGGGGATCACATGACAGACATATTTTCCCCCACCAGGACAGTGGTTGACCCCATGGAGCCCTGCCAGGGGCAAGAGTGTCTGGTGGTTGAGGCTGTAGCTCAGGGAACCTGGGTTCACACCCTGGCTTCATCGCCTGAACCAAAGCAGGTTATTTTAACTCACTAAGCTTCAGGAACACTTGTATTCAATTAAGGGAGATAATTGACACCTACTAAATGCTGGGGACTGCTCTGTACACGTAAAACAGACAGGGAGTAAGTAAATAAAGAAAGAAAAAGGATAACACCAGACAGTAACTGGTTCCGGGAAAGCAACAAGTCAGGCTGATGGAATGGACAGGGATGAGAGTGTGTTCTGAGCTGGGTGGTAGGGAACGGCCACTCTGCGCTGGGACCTCTCCCACAGGACAGAGTCAGGATGGAGATGCTGAGAGCCAGGCCCAGAGAAGTGTTGAGTGACAAACCCTAGAGGAGAAGTAAGCATGAAGAGCCTGGTCATGGAGACCTACAGGGGACCTGGCATGGCTGGAATCCTGGGGCCGGGGGGAAGGATGAGGCTTCCACAGGGCTCTGTGGGTGGCACAAGTATCAGGCCCATGAAGCCAGGCCTGTGTGAACCTGAACATGCAGCTGTTAGTTCCCATTGGGGCTTGTTTTCCTGGAAAATGACAGACTGGACAAGGTAGAGGTCAGCTGGGCCATAGATGCTCTGGCTGGATCTCAGACTCCGCTGGGAATGCTGGAGGGGACCTGGCCCTGTTTTGAAGAGTAGGGTGGTTGGAGCCCAGCTCAGAATTCAGATATCCAGATTCAAATCTCAGCTTTGCTACTCACTTGCCATGTGACCAGCTATGGACAGGTATTCAACCCCTCTTTGCCTCATCTTCCCCATCCATAAAATGGAGATTGTAGTAGTGCCTGCTTCCTAGGCTGCATGGGGCTACAGATTGAGTAAGCAAATACAGCAAACCCTTAGACAGCTCCTGGTGAAGAAAGCTGCCCACCATTCATGGCAATGAGCCCTTTCCTCTTTTTCTCCTCCAGCAGGGAAAAGAGAGGCAGTATGCTGATGCTTGGTGGGGTGGACCACTCCTACTACTCTGGGGAACTTAGATGGGTGCCAGTGACCAAACAACAATACTGGCAGGTAGCGCTTGACAGGTAAGCCCTCCCCTCTGATTCCTGCTCCCAGTGATGCTGCACACACGTACACATATGTATGTGTGCACAGAGACACGTGCATACACAGACACACACACACACAGAAACCTGCACACACAGTCACAGACACATACAAACTCATGAAGTCACAAATCATGCACACACAGTCGCACCCACACACAGAAACAGCACACAGATACACACACAGTGCACCTGTGGTCCCTAATCCTTCCAGGCCTCCTGATGAGGGTCTTCACCAGAGAAGGCAGAGCAGGCCTTGTCTCTGGCTGAGACACGGAGCAGGTAGAGACCAACAGGGCAGGAAGCTGGGATCCCTGGGAAGAGGCAGAGTGGCGTGGGGACGCCTGCCCATGCTGCATTGTGGGCAGGCAGTGTGGTCTAGGGACCCTCAAGTGTAGCACACGGTGGATCAGGGAGGAGCCCACCAAGCTGAAAAGGGGCATAGTAAGTATCCAGTTCTCCTGGTTTACCTAGGGCCAAGGGTGCTTTCAGGACATAGGACTTTCAGTTAGAGAACAGAAGAAGTCCCAGGCACACTGAGAATTTGGTCACCCAGGGAGAAGATACCCAGCACAGGAGGGAGATGTGTTTCATTCTTAAGCTAAAAGAGAATTACACAAAGGGACAGTCCCCACCTGACCCCCCTCCTGGGCACACCAGGGGGCCAGGGGCTGTGACAGATATTCAGGAGCCTGGAGTACTGGATTCCTGGAGTGCCTGGGAACACGGTGACAGTAACCACCTGGATTCTGTGTGATGCCACTGAGGAGAACCTAGACGTGTGCTTTGGCAGCATCTATAGCCCCTCAGGCTGCCTTAAACATCACCTGAGCTGGGGGCCTCAGTGTCTAAGCTGCGACTCTGAGAGGCGGCAACCTCTTCCACAGCAGGCCACAGACCCTGCCCGCCACTCTCAGCATCTGATGCCCGACGAGCTCTCCTGCTTCACTCTGGGGCCCTGTGGTGGTCAGTCACCAGAACAAGTCTCTGTTTCCCTCGTTAATTCACTCAGCGAACACATGATGAGCACCCACTGTGTGCTGGGCACCTGCAGAAGGCACTGAGGACACAATCTGCTCTCACAGTCTACACCAATCTTCAGGGCAGGCAGACATGGCCCAGTGAGCCCCCCAAATAGTGAATTCTCACTTCTATGCCTGCTAGAAACAAGCAAGAGAATGAGGAGGTCGGCCAAGAGAGGAGGCAGGTTTACATCCCTGGAAAAGTGACAGTTAAGCTGGAACATGGAAGTAGAGCAGAAATTAGACAGACACAGGTCATGGGGGCAGTTCTAGAAAGGGAGGCCAGCATGTGCAAAGGCCCTGAGGCAAGAAACAGGTTGGAGAATTTAAGAACTGAAAGGAAGTCACAGAAGATCAGTGTGCCCACTACAAAGGGAAACAGAGAGGGGGATGCGAGACAGCAGGGAGGGGGCAGAATGGAGGGAGGCTGAAGAGTGATGGGAAATCTGCTTTGCCTGCCCCACCCCCAGCATCACTGTGAATGGGACCCTTATTGCTTGTCATGATGGCTGCCAGGCGATTCTTGATACTGGGAGCTCAGTGGTGGTTGGCCCATATGACGATGTCTTGAACATCCAGAACATCATCCATGCCCAGCACACCTTCAACGACATGGTAAAGGGTCTTGCCTGAGGTCATCTGGGGCCCCCACACACTGAAGGATCAGATGACCCAACCTTCTCTTCCCTTTCTCCAATAGTATATCATTGACTGTAACACCACCACCCAACTGCCTGACGTTGTCTTTGTCATTGGTGGCATCAACTACCCAGTGCCAGCCAGAAGCTACATCCGGAAGGTGAGGAGCCCAGCTCCAGGGCTGGTCCTCACATCAGGGGACTTGTGAGACAGTGTCCCCAGAGGCCAAGCTGTGCCATCGCAGCCACTGCCAAACATACCTGGTTGGCAGGTAGCTCTCCGAAAACAAACAGCTGAATAGCAAGAGGCATTCTCAGACACCCACAGTCTGCACTAGAGGTTAAGCAATAATCACCCCAGGCTGGCACAGTGCCTGGAACAGGGAGGGAGAAACCGCATAGGGCCTGTGCCCCTGGAACTTCAGTTCAACCAGGCCACTGCAAAGGATGGACCCCAAAATTTGCCTGCAGCATCTTTGAAACGGGCCAAAGAATTAGTGACAGGCAGGGTTGCTGGGGACAGCCCCAATATGTTGTCCCACCATGGTTACTAACAATACTCCTTTCCCTTCTCCAAACTGTGCTCGTTTTGATCATAAATGATATGATTACCCTAGTCTCAAGTTACAACTTCACCTTGCTAAGCCTGTTGCCTCCTCTGCAAAGCAGAGTAACAGCTTCTCCCTTCCTGGGGACCTTGGGAAGTTGACATGAAGGAGGATGTGCAGGCCCCACACAGCATCTGGCATGTATTTGAGGCCCATAGGAGAGCAGGGGAGGCTGGGTGGGTTAGAAGAGAGATGTAAACAACCCTGAGCTGTAGCCCTGTACAGGTAGGAGGAGGCCTGCTTGGATTGAGGGCAGGTCTAGACTGAGCTTCTCTCAATGGCACCCCAGGGAGCTGGGCCAAAAACTCAGCAGACCAGGTATTATGGTGAGACAGGGGTTGTGGGATGCCACCTGTAACCCGGAACCACCGAGGAAAGTCATGCACCACAGCCAGGAGTGGTTACAGAATCCAAGCTGAGTCCAGGAAAGCAGGGGTGGGGGTCCTTGAGCTCAGTCTCTAAGGATGAGGGAGGTAAAGAGGGAAAGGAAGGAGCAAACAGGGTCAGAGGGAGAGACCATGGTAAGTCCTGGGTCCTGGATGAAAAGCTGCAGGCGACAGAGAGGAGAGACCAAGCTGAGACACCACCAGGTCTGAGTATGGAAGGGGCAGCAAACAATGACTCAGGCTGACCACTGTGTGTTTCTGTCATCTTCTCCAGGTGGCATTTGGCACCTGTGTGAGCACCTTTGAGAGCTTCCCAGACAACCTGTTCAGCTCAAAGACCTGGATCTTGGGAAATGTTTTCCTTAGGTTGTATTTCAGCGTTTATGATCGGGCCAACAACAGGGTTGGCCTAGCTACTGCAATATAAATGCTGCCCCTTCTCCAGAAAGCAGCCAAGCCCACCCCAAACACAAACTCAAACACTCCTCCAGAAATTCTCAGCCAGAGGAGCTGACTTGAGCTGTGTTTGTTGTTCTGCAAAGCCCTAATCTCTCAGTGGACAATAAAGGATTTTATTTTCAATGGTGCTAATACTAATGGTTGTTTTTCCTTGGGTCAGGGAGCTACATCAGAATGAAGCAGGGCTCTTAGATCTAGTCCCGATCACAAGTGAGAGAAGCCCAGGCCAGCTGGCTGGAATGAAAAGGAAGATTTATTAGGGAAGGATTCCAGGAGATTTGCGAAGAACCAGAGCAGGTCTAAAGATCTTGGTGACTGGACCCAAGATATCAAAAACCATCCACTCACTGTTTACCTCCTTCCTTTTCTTCTTTCATCTGATTGTCTTTGCTTGACATCTTTCCTTTCCCAGCCTTCTACCCTAAGTAGAAAACTTTGCCACTAACTGCCCCAGTGCTTTCCATCCTTAAGAAAGGGAAAAAGCTCAGAAAGCAGCTCAGATGATGAAGAACAGTTAATAAGAATTTTTGTTGTTGTTGTTGTTGAGACAGAGTCTCACTGTCACTCTGGGTAGAATGCTGTGGCATCATAGCCTACGGCAACGTCAAACTTCTGGCCTCAACAGATCCTCCTCCCTCAGCCTCCAGAGAAGCTGGGACTACAGGCCCTTGCAGCAAGAACTGGCTAGTTTTTGTATTTTTGTAGAGATGTTATACCCCTAGACCTGAAAATATAGAATGAGACTCCTCCCTTAAGTGCAATCAATCAGAAATTTATTGAATCTGCACAGGGGAGACTGTCTTGAGAGACAGTTCGGTCCCAGTAGTGGGCAAGTTTCCTTATGTAATTTTTGAGCAAGCATGCTACAGAAGTGAGACGTGGCTGGTTAGCTCAGGGTGGCAGTGTTATAGCTTGGGTAGTTATGGATACAGTTTCAGTAACAATGGTTACCGTTTAGGTTATGGATACAGTTTCAGTAACAATGGTTACAGTTTAGATTATGGATACACTTTAAGAAATATGGTTACACTTTAGGTAAGCAGGCTCCCACCATCCTTCACCAGTTGGGA
Source organism: Otolemur garnettii (assembly GCF_000181295.1). Taxonomy (NCBI): domain Eukaryota; kingdom Metazoa; phylum Chordata; class Mammalia; order Primates; family Galagidae; genus Otolemur; species Otolemur garnettii. The sequence continues at coordinate 367,054 of NW_003852649.1, read as the reverse complement.
TCTTGGGAGGGTTTTCTGAGGGGGAAGGAGAAGGTGGCACGTGGCCTGGGAAGGGTGGGGAAATGGGAGAAGGCAAGGGGAACTGGAGGGAAATAGGAGCTCACAACATTCCCAACTGGTCTTCTTGGGAAATAATTAAATATTTAATTTATCTGAAGAAAGGGGTTCTACTCCTGGGGAATTTAGGGCAGAAGTTTATTCTGGGCTAGAGGGTTGGTACGTGGTCCGTCCTCAGGTTTTAGTACTGTGGTGGTGGGCTTATTTTATTTTTTCCTGTTATATTAGCCCCCCCTTAAAGTTCAACATTTAATTAAGACAAGTCCCTTGAGGGTTTTCCTCCGATCAGCCATTCATTGACCAGCCCGCTCCCAGTATGTGTCTGGAACAGGTCACGTTCATTATCTTAAAAGCCAAGGAGCAGTGAAGTTTTATTCAGACAGCTGTGATGACTCCAGGTGAGAACTCTTTTTATCTTTGCTGTTGTGCGTGTGGTAAAGTCCTTTTTACTTTGGTTTCGGAGGACCAGTTTCTGGATTTAGACTTAGACTTGGTTCTCTTGATTCTCTAGGGAGAAAGTTCTTGGAGGTACAGGCACAAAAGAGTAAACAAAACACGGTTAATTACATCAGTGAAGATCTTCCTTGCTATTTTTTTAGGGTTTTTATTTTTTAGTTCAGTCCTTTCAAGTTCTTTTGGGTATTTCTGCTAAATTGTAGAGAATTGACAGAGGTTTTTTTGCACAACACTAGTGGCAAGGCCTGTATTTAATTAAGTTTTGTTTTCTGGCAGAGTTTCTTACAAGTTTTTGAGGCCTATGAGTTATAGTACAGCAAAGTTGAGATTTAATAACACAAGTGGGCTGTAGCCATTTTGAACTATTTTTTCTCTCTAATTTTTTTTCTACTAAAGTAGTTGTTAAAATAAACAGTACCTTCAGTATACTGGGTTTGATTATTTGCATAGAGTGCAGTAAGAATAATTAATTGCTAGCCATCTAGGCTCCTTTTGGAACAGGCTTTGCTGGAATTTTCTGTATGGGATTTCAGTAGGACTTGAAGCTTTTTATGAGCCCAGGTTTCATCTGTGCCATTAGATACCTGTATGCATTGGGTAAATTCCTCTTCTCTTGAGGTTTCCAGGCACATTTCAATTCCTGGACCGGTCAGCAAGCCGCCTTCGTTACTTATTACAGGTTAGGAAATTTTATTGATGGGTATTTGGCCAGTTCTACAAAGGACATTTTATTGGCTTTATAAAGTCAACCTTAATCCCTTTATGTAGTCTGGATATCTCTGGAAATGTTATTCCAGTCAAAGCCTTGGTAAAGTAACCAGTGCCTTTATTATATCCTATAGGAAAAAACAGATTCTTATTGAACTTATGCAAATAAATGTCTGGTTAGAAATTAAGAACACTTACAAATGGCTCTTAAATTCCAGAGAAATCAAGGAGAGACAGAAAAAAAATACATGTTTTTAATTTTGCTCATGAGTACATACATTGTTTGAAAAGTTACAAATAGCTCAAAAGACAGAAAATAGTTTTCTTGACCTTTGGAAAACAGGTCACAGATAGAATTGATAATATTTCAAACCAAATGCCATAGCAAACTCGTCCAGTTCCATGTAACTGATTTCTGTTTTGTTTGAAGTTAGGTTAGCAATACTCACAGACATGTTGATTTTCCAATGAAAGTTCTAAAAAACTGCCTTTAGTCTGAAGGTACTTGATTTTTAAGGACATTAGGAATTTGAATTGAGAGAATTCTTCAGCCTTTCTTAATATTTCTCCTCTTTTTGGATAAACTTTGAACCCAGTCAGTTATATAAATAACCTTTTTTAGATGAATTAAAATTATTACCAACAGTATATGTTAGGACAGACCCATGCTTTATACATTAGGATAGATTAATGAAGCTTAGAGATCAGATTTTTATTTTTAGGTACAAACACATTTCAGGTTATACCCTTTGAGTCTTTATAATATTGGAGTATGTATAATTATAATTAATACAAAAATAATTACCATTTTATATTTGACAATGTTTCCCATATACTTTTAATAAATCAAATAAATCTAATTTGTTTTTCTAAGGTTCATGACCTGCCAGTCTCAGTTTATGTGGCTGGTGCCACAACCACTGTGTTATGGGCATCAAGCCCTAAATTTAGAGTTTTGGTTTTGGAAGGTTTGTCAAATACCAAAGGCTTAAAACATTTGTTCAAACAAAATTATTAGCTAAAAGCTTTTAAAGGAAATGCATAGTTAACTGAATTATATGTAAATTTTTCACAAAATCTTTTTATGAGTTTTATTTAACCTGTACAAACAATCTACAAAAATTTTAAATTTTTTTTTTAACATTTGTCTTGCTTTTTACCCTTTTAAATAACTATTTTATTTCAGGATAAGTTTACCACACAATATTCTTTCCTTATACAATGCCCCTTTTTTCTGTCTAATTTCTCTTACTCCCTAAAATTCACTTCTCACAAAATAGGATTACAATTGACTTTTTACTTGCTAAAGTGATGATTAGAAAGTTTTAAAAGACAAGAATTTTTCTCTGATAAAGACCCAGTTGTTTTAGGCAACTAAATTCTTACATTTTATAAATGAGAGACATTTGTGATATATCCTAGTAAGGTTGTGAATAAAGCAGTTCTAGACATTTGGAAGGTTTTACTCTGAGTAGGGAGTACACATCCTAATTTTTTTCCAGAAAAAAAACTGCAAAGTTTTAATAATCTTTGCCTAAGATGCAGGGCTGTTTTCATTCATTTATATTGTTCAAGGAAGAGAATCAGGGCTGTTTTAGCTAAGGGTCACAACAAGGGAGAAAATCCTGCAAAGCAGAGGCAGTGAGGTGGGAAAGCCAGGAAAAATTTGTGGGTAAGTTTGAAAAGAATTAAAACTCTCCTTAGTATTTCTGAATTTTTAGCTAGTTGTTGCCAGCGGCATCCTTGTTGCCTGCATAAGTGAGAATGAAGGCTTAACAGAAAATTTGATTGGATGACAAAATCGGGTAAATGTTAATCATGAGAATTTTGAAAGGAAAGACAATCTGAGTAACAACACTTGATAGTGGGAGAATGGAAGGGACAAGTTGCTAGGGTTTTAACTAGAACTTAAGACTGTTTGTTTCAGGCTGAGATCAGTCTTCTAATAAATACTGAAGAAATATTATAAAACAACAATTGTCTACATTTACTTTCCCACTCTTGTACTCTTAGATTCAGAACCAGAACACATTCTTATACATTTTTAACAGGTCTGTGAATGATCTAATTCCCTGGGGGTTATTGGACCCCCACTTTTATTTAATGGTGTTTCTGGTGACAGGTGTTGGCCTACATTTCTGGAAGCCCCTGAAAAGGATAGTGGGGCTGAAGTTTCTCACTGGTTGCGTCATTTTACTAACACATGTCTCTGAGAGTTTCTGACAAGCTAATGGCTCAGCAACCCGGGGTCCCTGTCTAAAGTTTCTGGGGTTTTATTTATTTATTTTTTTTGGCTTCCCCCTGGAGGTTCTTCCTTAAGAACCTACATAAATTATAACAAATGAATTTAACAGTTAGATTTTTCACAATAATTTATAACAAATTAACATAACAAAAATACCATTAATAATTAATGTTTGTAGACAGCAGTTAAAAATAGATGTTGAAGTGCTTTACCTCTGGAGGTGGGTTAATTTAATCAGATAATTTGGTAGAGTGAGGCAGGGGACAGAGTCAGTTTCTTACCAGCTGCCCCCTGGGTGAAAAGTGGCTCTTATGCCCCAGCCACATCCAGTGGCCGCACTTCGGGTTAAAACAAATTGTACATTGTTATGTTGACAGACAAGAAAACAGAAATGTTGAGCTTAAACTGACAAATTGAAGGTGTACCAGGAGTAAATAATATATGGAAACAAAAGTGATGCCCAGGGATATCCTCAAGGATAAGAGGAAAGAAAACACAGAAACTTCTCCTGGATTGAAATCTAAGGGAGTTAAACAAACTCCTTTTGTTTCATTTTAAGACAAAGACTGCAGTAAGGGTTATTTCTTCTTGTATATGGAGTAAAAATTAGCCCTGGGAAGTATCTCAACCAGGAAATCTCTTATCTGGGCTTTTTTCTCCCTTCAAAGGTTGTTTATTTTGGAAGTTTATTGTTAATTTGGCAGCAGCTTTGTTTTCTATGATAGTTCTCCCAGATTCTCCTAAAGTTCACTGGACTGCCTAACATGCAATTTTTTAAAGGCACAGTTTCTACCTTTTGGCCCCCCCTGCATGATTTGTGGCTTTTTAGGCTCAAGTTAATATTTGCAAATTAGGTGCCTGCTTCTCAGTGTTGAAAATCTGAAATTTCTGTTGCTCTTGGTGAATTTGGCTGAAATTAAAAAGTTACAGAAAGAGCATTTTCAAAAATGACTCTGTCTTATTTTGAACAAATTATTAAGCAGACGAAAGAGTACAATGCAAACAATATAAAAAAAACAATGAACCAATAAAGCAAAATAACAAGTGGACGGGACAGAAAACACAAATGGAATTCAATGGACAGAAATTAGTCAGGCACGGAACCCTAACCAATGCTACTCAAATGTCTTCCCAGCCATGGGGTCATGAAATCACATTTAACTCTTTCATTCACTCACTTATACAAATCTCAAAACACACAAAAGACATACAAACCAGAACCAGTACAGTTGACTGCAGAAACCAAGACAACCCAATAAAACACAGCAATTACCAGAAGAGGACGAGCCTGCAAATCCAAACAGTCTAAAAGACCGCTAATATCAAAACAGTCTAATAAAGAGCTGCAATCATGTCAACACAAAAACAAGCAACCCAAACCTATACCAGAGAGACAGGGGGACATCTCCCCTCTGCCTTGGGAACAGATATCTCAGGCTGCGTCCAGCCTAGCCTATTGTTCCCCCAGATTCTCTAGAGACCCAGACAGACTTACCAAATTGGAAAATTTAGGAACCTGTGCCCGAAACCTACACGTCTGAGAGCTCCTGAGGCAGAAGGGGCGGCGTCCATCTGAGGCCTTCCCCTAGAACTGTCAGGCGGCAGTGGGATCAGGTGGGGTTCCGATTAATCTTGCTGGGGCCTCCAAAATGTTATACACCTAGCCATGACAATATAGAGTCAGACCACCCCCTTAAGTGCAATCAATCAGAAATTTATTGAATCTGCGCAGGGGAGACTGTCTTGAGAGATAGTTCCATCCCAGTAGTGGGCAAGTTGCCTTATATAATTTTTGAGCACCCATGATACAGAAGTGAGACGTGCCTGGTTACCTCAGGGTACCGGTGTTA
>NW_003852649.1:361099-361619 GCF_000181295.1 Otolemur garnettii | reverse complement strand
CTTGAGAAGGGTGGGGGAATGGAAGAATGCAGGGGGAACTGGGGGGAAACAGGAGCTCACAACAGAGACAGGGTCTCACTATTGCTCGGTCTGGTCTCAAAGTCCTGAACTCAAGCATTCTCCCCACCTTGGCCTCCCAGAGTGCTGAGATCACAGGTGAGAGCCATTATTCTCAGCTGGTTACAAATGGTAGATAGAAACGGAGCTTAATGGAGATTCAAAATTGTAAATTTCACTTTTCAGCTATGTCTGCATGGAACCACTAAGTAACATCTGTCTTTGTTAGAATCCACCAATAAGAATAAGGTCAATAGATCCAATTAATTTATTAAGGACTTTCTGTACATTATTTCATTATCTCCCCGGATTCTCTGCAAGGTGGGTAATGTTTTCTCCCCCGCTCCCCAGATGAGAGAAGTCTCCTCAAATTTGTCTGGCTCCAGCACTCTGTGCCAGGGACATAAAAGGCAAATACATGTTGAATAAATAAATGAAGGCTGGGCATTATAGTGGGCTCCTA
>NW_003852649.1:352474-361006 GCF_000181295.1 Otolemur garnettii | reverse complement strand
CTGGAGTTTTTTGTTTTGTTTTGGAGACAGAATCTCACTTTGTCGTTCTCAGTAGAGGGTTGTGGCATCATAGTTCAAAGCAACCTCCAACTCTTGGCCTTAAGCAATTATCTTGCCTCAGCCTCCCAAGTAGCCGAGACTACAGGCATCTACCACAATGCCTGGCTATTTTTAGAGATGGTGTCTTGCTCTGGCTCAGGGTGGCCTCCAGCCTGTTTTCTCAGGGCAATCCATCCACCTCAGCCTCCCAGAGTGCTAGGAGAGCCCAGGAGTTTGAGTTTGGAGTGACCTATGGTGATAATGCTATCGCACTCTAGGCCAGATGAAAGAGCAAAACTCACTCTCCCAAATAAAATAAATGAAAATAAATGAGTGAGTGGATTGTAAGTGCTCCCACTAGAGTACACTGCTGCTTCTCAGGCAGGAAACACATCTGGTGTCAACATGGCCTGTTTCCATTATGTCAACCATAGGAAGCAAAAGTTTACTCCCCTAAATGTGCCCAGGGGCCAGGTTGGAGCTGGTGTCTATTAATGAGCCACACTCCTTGAGGCTTTGTATTTATGGCTCCTGGCATCTACATGAGGATGAATTCTGATCTTCAAGGCAAAAACCTGCCCTCCTTTGCTTTTATCCTTTGCATAACAAGGAGCTTCATAGCCTCTAGTCAGAGACAATATGGAGGAAAAATATGTCTCTTACTGAATGAAAAATTTTTCTCTTGAGAACTTTTTAAAATTATAGGATCAGGGCTCAGCACCAGTAGCACAGTTATTATGGCACCAGCTACATACAGTGTACTTGGCAGGTTCAAACCCAGCCTGGGCCAGCTACAATAACGATGACAACTGCAATAAAAAATAGCCAGAAGTTGTGGCAAGTGCTGTTAGTTCCAGCTACTCAGGAGGCTAAGGCAAGAGAATCACTTGAGCTAAGAGTTAGAGGTTGCTATGAGTTGTGAGGCCAAGGCACCCTACAGGCGGTGACAAAGTGAGATTCTGTCTTAAAGAAAAAGGAAAAAAAAATAGAATTGTAGGATCTCTGTGTTGCTAGGACCTCAAGAAGATAACTGAATTAAACGATTCCCACTTCCGGTTTGTATCAGAGTTCCTACGTTTAAGACACCTTTTGGTATTTAATGCCTGTTACCTGGGATTCACTTCAGAGCTTCTATAGGAATCTCATTCTATTCTTCTCATCATTGTCATGCTTTTCCTAAAAAGTGATAGCTCTTAAACATTCCTTGTAAGAATATAAATTGGTACAATTTTATGGAGATGATTTGCCCTTAAAATATGTATACTCTTTCTCCCCACAGTTTCATTTCCAAATTTAGGCTGAGGAGTGGTCACAAATGCCCATGAACATGAATGAGCAAGGATATAATCCTACACAAGAGAAAAATCTAGACCCTCCCAATGTGTCCACATCCCAGAGGGACAATCATGCCGCTATCTCAAGTCATGTCTTAGAAAAATATTTCATGTCATGAGAAATACGATGTGAAGAGAAAAGAAGAGACTGCAGGACAGCATGCCCCCAGGTTTGCTAGTCACAGAAGACAATACCGTGTAGTGGCCAGCTAGGCAGGTCTCAGAGCCCTCTGATTATGTTCAAGAGCTGTGTACCCCAGCTCTGACTAGAACCAGCCACACGACCTTAGAAAAGTTCCTCTCTAGACATCCATTTCCTATTGTATAAATCTTGAATAAGAATAGTCCATTTCAGTAAGGGGAGAGTGGGGATGCTAATAAGTACAGAATTTCTTCCCTGAGTATTGAAAATGTTCTGAACTTAAATCATGGTGTTAGTTGTACAATTCCATGAGCATAGTAAAGATCATTGATCTACACATTACATGGGAGAATTTATGATATGTGCAATGCATCACAATAAAGCTATAAAATTACATAAACTGGAAAAAAAAAGACAAGAAAGAATCTTCTCTTTCTTCTCCAGCTATAGGAAAAAGTAAAGGAATTAATAACACAAAACCTTTAGAATGTTGCCAGTTGCACAGTTCATGAGCTATCACTGTTCAAAATATATATCAAAGACCAAAAGGTTAACAGTTACTTGAAAGCTATCACAAACATTATCTCCAGAAGGCAACATTATGGGCAATTTTTCCTCTCTTCTTATGCTCCTCTTACTTGTTTATTTTTTTTCCAGTGATTACTTTTAGGATTGGGGAAAAGTTAAGCATTATTTTATGAAAGAAAGTGAAAGACCTAGGGCAGAGAGAAGACCTTATGTTTTTCTGGGGTTACCTGGGTTCCTACTGCAGTGAATTGTTTCCTGCAGAAAAAAAGCATCTCAGAGTGGAGGATTAGTGGAGTAATGTCATCTAGTGCCAAAGACAGTTATTACACATACAAGGTGGGACTTCTAAATTCGCCAACTTATCCTAGGAAAAGTGCTCCAGACACCTTTGAAGTACTCCCTTTGGGGAGCTGTGCAGAGACCCCAGCGCCTAGTCTGCCCTTCAAAGCAATTTTGGAACTCATTTTCTGGAATGGCCATCAGAGCTGTTGTTGTATGAGGTCTGACAATTAAGTTCTCGAACTCATCCTAGAAAAAGTGCTTTGAAGGGCTTGACAGGTGCTGGTGCTGATGCATAGCTTCCCAACGGGGGTACTTCGAAGGTGACTGCAGTGATATTTAGCGATAAGATATGTAGCAGTTTTTCTAAGATGAATTCGAGAACTTAAGACTCTAAACTCATACACACACACACACACACACACACACACACAGTGCAGAGCTCATACATACCGATTTGTTCCATCTACTTGAACAGCTTTTTAATGACTTAAAACGACTGTCATATAAACTCTCCTGCCTAGTTAGTCTGGCCAATGGTTTGTCTATTTTATTTAGTTTTTCAAGAAACCAACTCCTTGTTTTATTAATTTTCAGAATGATTTTTTTTGCAATTTTATTGGTCCCTGATTTAATTTTTGATATTTCTTTTCTTGTGCTGGGTTTAGGTTTGTGAGTTTGTTGATTTGCTCTTTTTCTGTTTTCTGAATGTAGGCATCTAGAGTGATACATTTTCCTCTCAGAACTGCTTTTGCAGTATCCCACAGGTTTAGTCAACTTGTGTCTTCATTGTTGTTGTGCTCAAGGAAGTTAATGATTTCCTCTTTTATTTCTTCCTGTGCCCAACTGTCATGGAACAGGAGGTTGTTTAATTTCCATGCCTTTGTGTAGGGTTGAATATTTTTGTTGGAGTTGAGATCCACCTTTACTGTCTTGTGATCTGAGAAAATACAAGGTAAAATGGCAATTCTTTTTTGATTCTGTTGAGGTTGGTTTTGTGTCCTAGGATATAATCAATTTTGGAGAATGTTCCATGGGGTGATGAGAAGAGTGTATATTCTTTATCTTTGGGATGGAGTGTTCTATATGTGTCTATCAAGCACAGTTGTGCTAGGGTCTCATTTAAGTGTCTTAAATCTTTGTTTAATTTCTGTTTAGAGGATCTGTCCAGCTCTGAAAGAGGAGTGTTAAAGTCCCCTGTTATGCTGTTACAGGAGATCATATTGCTCAGACTGAGTAAGGTCCGTTTCAAGAATCTGGGAGCATTTAAGTTTGATGCATAAATATTTAGAATTGAAACGTCTTCTTATTGTATTTTCCCTTGATCAATATAAAGGGACCATCTTTGTGTTCTTTGACTTTAGTTGCTTTAAATCCACATGTATCTGAAAATAAGATTGCGACTCTTCTTTTGTTCTGAATTCCATTTGCCTGAAGAATTGTCTTCCAACCCTTAACTGGAAGTTTTAATTTGTCTTTGGAAAGTAGGTGCGTTTCCTGCAGAAAGCAAATGGATGGCTTGTGTTTTTGAATCCAGTCAGCCAATCTATGCCTCTTCAGTGGGGAATTCAAGCCATTAACATTTATTGAGATAACTGATAAATGTTGTTGTGTTCTATTCATCTTATTTGTGAAAGTCCATTGCCTAGTTTTATCTTTGGCATCATTGTGGAAGTTAGGTTCTGTCCTTTAATTTCTGGGTTCTTCCTTTGCTGTTGATCCCTTGTGATGGTCAGTGTGTAGAACAGGTTGAAGTATTTCCTGTAGAGCTGGTCTTGTGGCAAATTTCCTCCATGTTTGTGTATCAGTAAATGATTTGATTTCTCTATCAATTTTAAAACTTAGCTCAGAAGGATATAGAATTCTGGGCTGGAAATTGTTCTGTTGAAGTAAATTAAAGGTAGATGATGATTGTCTTTTTGCTTGAAAATGTTCATTAGGGAAGTCTGCAGTGACCCTAATGGATTTGCCCCTGTAGGTCAGCTGGTGCTTAGTCCTGGCACATTACAGAATTTTTTTTCTTTTTCAGCGTGTGGCCAGGACTGGGTTTGAACCCACCACCTCCAGTCAATGGGGCCAGTACCCTACTCCGTTGAACCTCAGGCAGTGCTCCTTGTAGAATCTGTTCTTTTGTCTTGTCTTTGGACAGGTTCATCACAATGTGTCTTGGACAAGCTCTGTTAGAGTTGAGGCAACCTGGGGTCCATCCAATATCCCTCTGAAAGGAGTGTGTCAGACTCTTTGGTGACATTTGGGACATTTTCATTTATATTCTCTACTATGGCTTCCATTACCCTGGGGTGTTCTTTCCCTTCTGAGATACCCATAACTTGTATGTTTGAATGCTTCATAAAGTTCCATAACTCCGTCAGTGAATGTTCTGCTTCCTCACTCTTCGTTTCTGCCTCTTTGACTATCTGAGTTTTCTCAAGAGCTTTGTCCTCTACCTCTACCTCTACCTCTTTGTCCTCTACCTCTGAGATCTTTCTTCTGGATGGTCTAATCTGTTGTTGAAAGTGTCCATTGTATCTTTAAGTTCCCTAATTGACTGCTTCAGTTCCTTCAGCTCTGCTGTATCCTTTCTATATCCTTTATATCATTCATCTCTTATTTGATTCTGTTTTTTTGAATTTCTTTTTGTTTATTTCCCACTTTATCAGCAATTTCCTTCCATCATCTGTACTCTAAATCCTCTTTCTCTCATTTCTATCATTTCTTTATAGGTAGAATCCTCTGCAGTAGCTATCTCATGATTTCTTTGTGGTGTTGTTCTGGACTGGTTTTTCATGTTGCCAGGATTTTTGAACTGATTCTTCCTTATGAGTGATTTCTTTGATTTCCTTGCCCTAATTTTCCTTTCATTTCCTTTTGCTCTTTGAGTTACCATACCTCTGGCCTAGGGTTTCAATGAGTCCTTTTGGTACAGGAGTAAAAGGATGAGAAGGTTGAAGAGTAAGAAGGGAAAAAAGATTTTAAAAAAGCGAAAGGAGAGGGGGTGAGTAAAAGGGAATATTGAGAAAAAGAAGAGAGGCCCAGAAAGAGGGAGACAGGAGCAATATAGGTGCACAGTAGGGTACCTTGACCCAACCTTAAAACCCCACAAGCTCTGGGGATGACAGGTTGGGTGGTTCCCTTGAGGTCAGTACCTCATAGCTAGCCTGTTAGGGCATAGTACAACATCTCCACCAAGTAGAGAGGAAAGACAAAAATGCTGTAAAGCCAAGCAATATAAACAAACAGAAAACTGTCTAGAATAAACTTGGGGTAAAAATCAAATAATAGGGGAGGAAACACTAGGAAAAATGAAGTTCTAATTGCTAAAGCAGGCAGCAATGGAAAATTATCTTTAAACTAGAAAATGAAGAAAGAAAAGAAAGAAAAGAAAGAAAAATCTAGAGGGAAAATATTGAAATAATAAAAGCAAAACAAAAACAAAGTAGTATATTTATCTTGCTGAGTATTATCTGGGCAACAGTTGATCTTCTGTGAGATTTTAATCACAATGCTGATACAGCTATATAAGATCTAGACTGGAGACCTGTGCTGATTTCTCAAACCCTGCAGAGTAGAGAACCTAAATCTCTCAGCACACTTAATAGGTAGTTTAAACTGCTAACCTTGGCTAAGCTTCCTCAGGAAAGCACTTGTGGCTGGGATCATTCCTGAAGTGGCTGTCCACTTACCCAATGTGCCAAAACTGGTCTCACTCTATGCCCCAAGGCTGTAAGGCATCTCAATCCCTGCCTTTAGGCTGCTTAATCACTACATTACTCACCCAAGGTCTACCCTCTCATCCTTGCTATGGGACCCTGAGGGCAGAGCTTGCCAGGGCAGTTCTCCCAGAATGGCTCCGCACGACCCATAGCCAAACACTGTTAATGCTGTCAGGCTCAGAAGCTCAGTCTGGGGCCCTAGAAAATGCTTAAAGTCCTGCTCACTCTTGCCCAAGTTCTCCCAAGGTAGTTCAACTGAGTGCCAAGTCCAAAAAAAAGCACCTCACAGGTAAGGCCTTTCCAGTTTGCAATCTCTCTGCTGCTGTACTTACAGCTGCCTAAAGGATTAGACTGAACAAACACACACAATCACTTGCCAGTTGTCCACTGCTTTTGTCCTCCTCATGGGGTCCAGAAATCTCTGACTGACTCCCTGTGTCCCCAAAGGGATGTTTCTGGGCAGATCCCACCAGCCAGAGATGCTGGAGTCTTCTCTCCCCAGTCTCACAGAACCCAGCTAGACAAGATGTTTTTCAGCCACCATCTTGATCATGTTTCAAAACATCATCATTTTTAATGCAGGGGTTGTTTGTTACTGTAGCACACACTGACTGTCCATTCTGACTAATGTAATGTGTCAGTTAAGCTCATGGTCCTTACAATCAGATATAGACAGGTGATATACACTTTGTTAAACCACTATGAAGCCAGCACTGCCCTCTTTGACTAACCTTTCTGTTCCTATGACCACTTGGTAAAGTACTTTCATTTCCTGGGACTCAGTTGCCACCTCCACTAGGAAGCCTTCCTAACCATCCATTCAAGGCAAAATAGGGCAGTCTCTTTGTAGGAGTCCTGCAAACTCTTGTTGTCAGCTAGTTTTTCTAACCTTTTTCTACTTCAAGGCCACCACTTGCCCACTCAGGGCATTTGTTAGACTCAGAAAGAGTGAACCCTTCTAACTGGTTGCAGCTCCACAGGGCCATGGCTCGCTCAGCATGAGATTACAGACTGCACCTTAACCCTTGTCCACAAACCTTTCTCGTATTAATCTGCCTTCATTGTAAGTTGATCTTTCAGTGAACCAAGGGATAATAGGTGAGTTTCACCATGATCCCTACAATCAAAAAAAGGAAAGAAAGTTTTATATTCCAGTAGCCCACAGACTTCATCTTTGATGGTGGGTGACCCATTTTCATCCTCTGTTCTTTATTTCATGGAGTTGTATCAATGTTATGAACCCAAGGCTGTGATATGAAACCAGAAGACTGTTTGAACTTTTGAAACCTTGTCTGGGATTGATGGTGATACAGAGGAATGAAAAGCTAGTATGAGTGAGAAGAGGCGAGCTTGTGAGGAGACTTGGTCGTGCATAAGGTAGATTTTTTAACTTGGCAAGATGTGTCTCTCGATCCCCTGGCTTTGGTGAGAGTATGTGCAGAGAGCAATGATAGCAAATAATGTGCAAGTGTTCTTTGCATTCAATGGACATCCACATCTGTTGGAAGACCTTATGTGAGTTTTGTTCTTAGATAACCCATATTAGCAGAGTGTGTTAAGTGAAATGATACTTGTATTGAGCCATGATCTGTACACGGTCCTCCATGGCCCTGCCTACCAGGCTTTATGGACTTAGCTTAGAGCACCGCACAAGAAGTTTTCATAGAAGGAATGAATATGTTCGAAAGCCTTCCTCTCCTCTTTTTCCTCTGCCTTGTTTCCTGATCTCCCAAGCTGAGAACTCAGGAGAAAAAGAGTTGTCAGGAGCATGGAATTTGCAGTTGAACAGACCTGGGTTCAAATCTTGACTCTACCATTTACTTGCCATAAATCTTTGAGGGAGGTAGTTATTTCCCCAAGCTTCTGTTTCCTCAAATGTAAATTAGGCTCACTGTCAATCTCACAGGGTACCCATGAACAACAATGACAGCTGCAAACAAAAAATGGCCGTTCTTTGTGGCAGGCACCTGTGGTCCCAGCTACTTGGGAGGCTGAGGCAGGAGAATCACTTGAGACCAGGCATTGAAGGTTGCTGTGAGCTGTGATGCCACAGCACTCTACCCAGGGTGACAGCTTGAGGCTCTGTCTAAAAAAGAAAATAAATTACAAGTATGTGTGTGTGATTTGTTAGATGTTATCCAATCCCCTCCATAGTGGTAAAGCTGAATTATGAATGTGCAAAGATGACGAGTAAGACGTTACCACCCCATCTACCACCCGATCCTGAGAATCAGGTCAGCCTCCACTTGGTTCTACCCAAGATGGACCTGAACTGAATCCAGATCTTACATTAGAACACTGGGGCCCCGCGAGTCTCAGAAGGAACCATAAAAATTCCATTTACTTTACTTGGGCTGGAATAATGCCAGTTTAAGAAGTTTGCCCTGCTCATCTCAGGCTGAGCAGAAGCTCTGGATGGTCCTTTTCTGTCTTCTTTGATGGGGAAGACACTTAAAAAAGAATTATATATCTTTTCTAAGTTTGGTTTGCCAGAAAA
>NW_003852649.1:334394-352134 GCF_000181295.1 Otolemur garnettii | reverse complement strand
GATACATAGACTGGCTGATAAATATAAATTGTAACTCCCACAATCCTGCTTTTTATTCCCACAGCCCAGTCTTTTTGTTAGGCCTGGTGGGCCTAGAGGAAAGCAGAAAAGTGTCAGGCCTAGGCTATAATGGAAAAATACCAGTTAACTCCTGGCACATTTCTGGACTATAAGTTTCTAAAAGAAATGAAATAAGTCTAGTTCACTCCCAAGATGAATGAGAAAGTACTAATTGATTTCTGGCTTCTAGTTCACTCCCAGTTTCTTGCTTGGCTAACTCCTTGGGAAACGAACCAACTGACCTGGGACTGACCTTTAGGCAACACCAGGTAGACAAAATACTGAGACAGAGATGTATGGAAACTAAGATGTGTGTGGAAAATATTGAAACAAAGATGTATGAGGTATAGCTAACAACCGCAAAATTCTTCTTCTGTACAATGCTCGCTTCCTATCCTACCTGGATGCACCTGGACATCCTACATGCCAACCAGGATGCAGACCAGGCCTTAAATCCCGACCCCTTAAGCACGAGGAAACCCCATGTTGAGACACTGACATAGTCACAGGCTGGCTCTTCAATAAAAGGACTCTGCTATAAATTCAGCTTGTTTGACAGTGTGGTCTCCAGGCACAACTTTTTGTTATGATGGTGGGGTGCTTTAGGCCTCAGGAGCAGCCTCAAGAAACAGAATTCTCTCCCTCTGACCACATTCTCCTGCCCTCCTTCACCTGCTCTATCTTTGCCCCAAGGCAGGTCTTGAAAACTAGAAACATACTCAAGTCATCCCAGCAGAAAGAAATTCTCTGGTCTCTACCTTATCTGATTGAAGTCACAAAACTCCCATTTCAAAAGAGGTCCTGTCCCATACCACAGAGGAAGGAGTGCACAGAGAGAGCATAGAATCTACACAGGCAGGTCGCTGGGATTCCCCTCTCTGCACAGTGGCCAAGGCCTCAGTCGTGTCTATCCAGTCAACTTTCTATAAAAGGTCTAAGTGGATGGGAAGTGGGGGTTTCCATCTTCAGGAAAGGCTGCTCGGGCAGGTATGGAAGCTCCACACCCCTCCCCTATACTTGTGCATTTCTTCACCTCTATCCTGTGTAATACCCTACAGAGTAGACAGGTAAACAAAAGTACTTCCATCAGTCAAGTGAGCCACTCTGGGAAATCAATTGAATCCAAAGATAGACTTATGGGATCTGTGATTGATAGCCAGAATTTACAGTCAGAAGCACAGGTAAAACAACCTGGGACTGGCGATTGGTGCAGGAAGTGGGGGCCAGTCTTACAGAAATGAGCCTTCAACCTGTGGGATCTGATGCTATATCCAGGAAGGCAGCATCAGAATTGAACCAGAGGTTGCCAGAGGACAGGCTCACACCTATAATCGCGGCACTCTGGGAGGCTGAGATGAGTGGAATGCCTGAGCTTGCAGTTTCGAGACCAGCCTGAGCCAGAGTGACACTCTATCTCTAAAAACAGCCAGGTATTGGGGTGGGCACCTGTTTTCCCAGTTACTTGGGAGGTTGAGGCAAGAGAATCACTTGAGCCCAAGAGCTTGAGGTGGCTGTGAGTTATGATGCCACGTCACTCTACCAAGGGTGATATAGTCAGACTCTGTCTCAAAAAGAAAAAAAAAAAAAAGAACTGAACCAGAGGACACCCACCTGGTGTGCCTGCTACAGAATTGATTGCCAGCTTGCTGGTGGGGAGAAAATGCCCACTCATCTGGTTTCAGAAGCTTGTTCTCAGGGTATAGCAGGAGAAACACAATCTGAGTTTTCTTCCCTTCTCTTGAGAACTTGGTCAACCTACCATCACATCACAGCTTGCCTTCCAGCATGCCAGCCACTGGTGGACCAGGGAAGAGACTAGTCCCCAGTGGGGGCCGGGGGATGGTATTGCCCATGCCCATAAGACCTACAAGCACTTTCACTCATTCCTTTTGCCTCCTGTTCCTTGAGTAGTGACATTGGCCCCAGACTGCAAGCTTCCTCAAAACAAAGGCTACTGTGCCTTACTCAACTTTGATTTCACAGTATACTAGCCCAGGCTCTAGAGCACAGTGTGTCCTCAATAAATGCTTATTGGATGAAAATGGTGTCTGTGGGAGGTATATATCATATTTCTTCCAATATTAAAATTGTACAATTGTCATACAGCTGAGCCTAGGTTGGCATCTCACGCCCCCACCCTATGCCATCCCACCACCTAGAGCCACTTCGATCACTGGGGTGTTCCCAAGATTTTTCTCTGAAATTTGACTTCTCCTCCTCCTAGCAATCTCCTCTCAAATGAGGACAGGGATGCATAACTCATAGGCTTGCTGAAAAGACTGTATAATGTCATGGTTGTCATACAAGGCACTTACTTTGACCACACTATTCCCAGTGCCTTTATCTCCAAGATAGCAAGAGTCTCCCTTCTAGGGCTGCCTCAAGAAGGTATTGTCAGTGATTTGGTTTTGTTTTTTCATCTAGCCCCAAGGAAGACATTGCAATAGAAATCTCTGTTGTCTGAGAATTTTTTAAGTCCCTACTCACAAACACTGATGGGGGTAAAGATCTTATCAGGAAGGCTTGTATTTCTTATCAAGCAGAGTGGCCTTCAAGGGAGTAATTAGGGCAGTTCTGAGCATATTTAAAATGAGCAACTCTTGACAGCCACTGTATACTTAGAACTTGCTCTTTCTTGAGTGCTTTAAACCCAGGAAGGGAGCATGAAGTGGCTTGTGGTCCTCGGGCTGGTGGCCCTCTCAGAATGCTTGGTCAGGTAAGTTATGGGAGAAGAGACATCAGCTCTCTTTCTTGCCCTCTTATTCTCTCACCCTTATTCTTCTTCCAATGCAGGAATTAAAAAGGAAACAGAATCATTCTCTGACTCTCATGAAATTCACGTCTCCATTGATTGATGAGCAGTTTGCTAAGTGCATGTGGGTCCCAGAGGTCTGGGGAAAGTCTGAGGGGTTACACTGGTCCAGGAGCACCAGTCACATCATAAGCTATGTGAATGGTCCTTCTAGGAATTTTTTAGTGCACAAACTGTGGAACTGTACATGTGGTCCCATATAGAAACTGTGTATTTTCTGCATAATTTTCTAGGTCTTCTCTCTGCTCCCTCTCTGTTTCCTTGTATATGTGTCTCTGTGATTCCATCTCTATCTCCACATCTCTCTCCTTTATTTCTTCACCCCTTTTGGTGTCTCTGTGTATGGAGAACTCTGTTTCTTTCTTGCTTCAACTCATTCTTCTTTCTCTACCCACTTCATTTCCCTCCTTTATTACCCACCTCAGCATCTTTGAGTTTTGTCACATCCTGGCTTCCTCTCTCAGCCCTCTCTTCTGATTGAGCCCTGGAGAGATCAGGAGAGTTACATCTAGACCCAGGTTTGCCACTAACAAGCAGTGTGACCACAACCAAGTCACAAGCTACTCCTCTCCAAATCCCTCCCTCCCCTGTAAGGAAAGGATAATGATCCCCACTCTATCTCCCTTCTAGGGCTGCCTCAAGAAAAACCATTGATATGACAATAGCAATGGGAATGGCCATCACCATCAAGACCTGCTATTAATATATGGCAGGTGCATCACCTCTGCCACCTCACTGAGAACCCCCAAACATTCTATGTGAGGGGGAGCATTATCATTCCACCATTTTTACAGATAGGGAAACTGAGGCTCAGAAAAGTCATATGACTTGCCTGAGATTATAAAATAGAACCTCAATTCAAACCCAGATCACCTAGATCTCTTGCCATGGTTTTCATTGTGTTGGATGGCCTGTCACAAGAATATGACAGCACTGATTAAAATGTTCAGAAAATGCACAGCACACTTTTAAAGCAGGGGGTGACAGTCAAATTTCAGCAAGGGGCATCAGACTGCTGTCTCTTATTTGTTTCTCTTCCCATGCTCTGTTAAAGAGTCCCTCTGATAAAGGTCAAATCTATGCGAGAAAAACTCGAGGAAAATGGCATGCTGAAAGAATACCTAGAAGGGTACACTTACAGCCCGGCCAAGTTTCTTGGTAATGATCAGAACAAGAAAGTGACTTATGAATCCCTGAGTAACTACTTGGATGTGAGTATGCTGGGAGGATGGAGCTCTGGACTATGCTCCTGGGCCTCCTGCCAAGCACTGGGACTCTGCTTGGGGCATGAGCCAGGGGGTTGGTTAGGGCTGGGCTCCTGCAAGCAGAAACATGGAGACAGGGGCCCACCCCCAGAAAAGAAGTCTCTTCTACACTCAGTTGATGGTCTGCATCATGACTGGGCCCAGCAATAACCAGATACCAGGTAAACGTCAATTCCTGGGCCAATGATATGTCACTTGGCACCTGTGAACCACAGCAGTGCTTGTTTTGGGGGACGTTGCCCTTTCTGAACTCAGCAAATCACTGAGCTTTTGGAGCAACGTTGAAGGGTGAGCCGTGTCTGATCAAATGACAACAAAGCCAAGTGCAAATCAAGTTTGAGGCCCTATTTAGAGAAGCCTCTTCAGCCCTAAAATCACACTAAGAAAAAGCTATTGATCTCTGTGGTGTGGGACGCCATAATGAACTAACAATATAGTCATTGTTACTGCTTACAAGAGGCTCCATCTCCTGTTCAAGAACCTGTAACACAGCCAGAGAAATAGGCAAAGAGTACATAAATCTCAGATAAAAGTACCAACTGCTTGGCACTGACATTGTGTGATGTGAGTTTAGAGGAAAGAGGCTCATAGTGACCTGTGGGTAACTTAGACGGGCTGCCTGGAGAAAGATGCACGCAGGCTGGGCCTTTGAGGATGGGAAGGATGTGGAGAGCTTTGGGGAAGGCTGGAAGGTTTCTCGAATGAAGGCATTAGCTTGAGCAAGGGCTGAGAGGTAGAACTGTGCTACGTAATTTTGAGAAGCGTGAAGACACCTAATGAAGGCCAGCACTCTGGGAATCAGGTCATGGCCGGGCCTGCCCTAACCACCCTTTCTTGGCCTTGGCAGCTGGCGTATGTTGGGCTTATCACCATCGGAACTCCCCCTCAGACGTTCGAAGTCATGTTTGACACAGGCTCTGCTGACTTCTTTGTGCCCTCCTTCTTTTGCCTCACCTCATCCTGCTGTGAGTGTCCCCTAAACCCTTTCTCGTGCCCTCCCACCACTAGATCCTCAGTCCTCAGCAGGCCTGATGGATGCCTGTCCCTTGTGCCTGCAGATAAACACAGACGCTTCAACCATAAGAATTCTTCCACGTTGAAGTTGCCTCCTGAACCGATCAGCACTGTTAAAATCCCCTATGGCTCTGGGATCGTAATGGGAATTCTTGTCAATGACACTCTTAAGGTAACATAGAAACCAGAGGTGGAGGCAAGGCTGCTCACACCATTCACAGGACCAGATGCCGGCTGTGCAGGGAATACCACCTTTCCCAAACTGCCGGTGGCTGTCCCCTGTGGGGCTGTGTCCCTGGAAGGTAGTGCCCCTGCCAGCATGCAAACTCCTCAGAGGGCCAGCGAAGCCAGAGGGTGGGAGCAGTTGCTGCAGGGGCTTAGCCAAAGTTAGCATGAGGCTGACTTTGCTGGGAGCAGGGACAGAGGTGGGAAAAACTACCCACTCTTATTGTCTCACACTGTGTCAGGCACTGTGCTGGCCCTTTGGTTGTAATAACTTGTTTAACTCTCACAACAAGGCTCTATTAGTGGCAGGCACTGTTCATATCTCTATTTTACAGAGTAGGGAACAAAGATAGTAAGAGCCTTGACTGAGGCTGGGTTACAAAACTGGCAAGCAACAAAGCTAAGATGTGAATCAGGACCCAGTTAGGAGTGGGACACTCTCAGCAGGGGACGGAACATGCCTGGGCCCTCTGGCTAGGCAGGGAAAGGAGGTGCCTATAGATTTAGCAGCATCTGACTAATAAAAAGCTTCTTACCTTAAAGGCCTTGGAGGACTTTGAGATCCAAGAAAACTAGGGACTCTGTCCTGCAAAGTTCCTCACTATATGTAATGTACACACACACACACACACACACACACAAACACACATATAGAAAGAGAGAGAAAGAGAGAAGACTATTTTCCAGGCAGAATTTTCATAAGAACCCCCCTCTGGAGATGTAGTATGGGCAACTGGGTCCCCAAGGGGATGCACAAAAGACCACTCTGTCATCAGATCATGGTGGTACCAAAATAATGACCCTATTCTCTACCTATTTATCTTCAAATGGGTACCATTTGGTCACACTTGGAGCCTCAGTCTCCCCACCTGGGAAAAGGGTCAGTGCCGATCTGACTAATCTCAGGTGGCAGGAGGAAGGTGCAGGCGCTGGTTAGATCCCACAGCACAGCCCACGGAACCCACTCTCTCGTTCTCGCCTATCATGACCATCTGAGGTGCAGCCCCAGTCACAGCTCTTCAGTTCCCTCCGTGGTGCTGGTGGAATCTCCTCACCCACTTCCTGTCCCTGACTCCCCATAGCCTAGAAAGGGCCTACTTCTGAAACTCTTACACAGGAACATCCTTTTCTCCTACAGATCAGGGACCTATTGAACATCAATCAGGCATTTGTCCTAAGCACGTGGGAGGACCAGGCATTCGGGTCCTTTGTACCATTTGATGGTATCCTGGGACTGGCCTATCCTGACCTTGCCCAGGCTGGAGGCACCCCTGTCCTTGACAATCTTTGGAAGAAAGGCCTCATCTCTCAGAACCTCTTTGCCTTGTACTTGACCAGGTAAGTGTGGGCTAGACAAGCCCTTTCTCTAACTCACTGCAAGACACTTTAGGTTGCAAGAAAACTTAACTATCTGATCCAGAAGTTTCCTTACAGACTGTCTAGTCCAGTAGTCAGAAAACTATAGTCTGGGGGGCCAAATCTGGCCTATCCTCTGTTTTTGTAAATTAAGTTTTATTATATTACGACCATGTTCGTCCAAGGTCACTTTTGTATGCTGTGTCTGTGGTGACCAGCGTGACAGGTGTTAGACCCACAAATCCTAAAAGAGTAATAACCCGCCCTTTACAGAAAAGGTTTGCTGACCCCTCCAGTCTATTCCCTTCATTCAGTAAAGGAGAAAACAGGCTTTGACAGGGGCTCTGTACAAGGTTGCACACTCAGGTCCTGGTAGCGGTAGGACTTCATCTGATTTTCATTTTGACAGCTCACTCTGGACACCCACTGGAAGGAGGATGAGTAAACAGAATATAGGTGGGGTGGCCGGAAAATGGGTGGCTGCCCGGCCCAAGGGAGATCAGCAGGGATTCAGGATAAGGGCTACAGGAAGAGGGAATAGGATTTGCTGATGGACTGAACATGGGAGGAGAGGGGGCTGCAGGGGGAACTGATGTTCCTCCCTCACTAAGATTTTACTGTGAGCCCAGGACTAGCCATATAATGTGCAGGAGCCAGTGCACATGAAAATGTGGGGACCCTTGTTCAAAAAGTATTAAAAACCGTGAAACAGGCCAGGCCTGGTGGCTCACACCTGTAATTCTGGGATTCTGGGGGGCTGAGGTGGGGGGATCACTTGAAATCAGGAGTTTGAGAGCAGGCTGAGCAAGAGCTAGACCTTCACTCTACTAAAAATAGAAAAACTAGCTGGGCATTATGGTGGGCACCTGTAGTTCCAGCTACTCTGGAGGGTGAATAGGAGTATCGCTTGAGCCCACAAGATTGAGGCCCCAAAATTTTGAGATTTTTATCTCAAAAAAAAAAATCCCTGTAAAACAGTGATAGCGGAGGCCCAGGGTTCTTCTTTGCACAGGGCTCCTTGTGGTACCTGGCACAAGTACCAGGCCCTGTGTGAGCCTGAACACACAGCCTTTAGAACCCATTGGGGCTTGGTTTTCCTCGAAAATGACAGACTGGACAAGGTAGAGGTCAGCTGTCCCTGGCCATAGACCCTCTGGCTGCATCTCAGAATCTGCTCTGATTGCTGGAAGGGGACCTGGCCCTTTTTTGAAGAGTAGGGTGGTCAGAACCCAGCTCATAAGTCAGAGTGTTGAGAGTCAAATTTCTGCTTTGCTACTCACTTGCCATGTGACCAGCTGTGGACAGGTATTCAATCCCTCTTTGCCTCATCTTCCCCATCCATAAAATGGAGAGAGTAGTAGTGCCTGCTTCCCAGGCTGCATGAGGCTGCATATTGAGTGAGCAATGAGAGCAAACCCTTAGACAGTGCCTGGTGAAGAATGCTGCCCATTGTTCATGGCAATGAGCCCTTTCTTTTTCCTCTCCTCTAGTGAGAAAAAGACAGGCAGTATGCTGATGCTTGGTGGGGTGGACCACTCCTACTACTCCGGGGAACTTAGATGGGTGCCAGTGACCAAACAACGATACTGGCAGGTAGCCCTGGACAGGTAAGTCATCCCCTCTGATTCCTGCTCTGAGCAGTGCTGCACACACATAACCATATGTAAGCATGGACAGACACGCGTGCACACACAGACATGCACACACAGACACCTGCACACACAGTCACAGACACAAACAAACTCATGAAGGCACAAGTCATGCACACACAGCCACACCCACACACAGAAGCAGCGCACAGACACATACACAGTGCACCTGTGGTCCCTAATATCTCCAGGCCGGCTGACCAGGGTCTTGATGAGAGAACCCAGAACAGATCTGAGTCTCTGGCTGAGAGAAGGAGCAAGGAAATACCCACCAGAAAGGAAGCTGGAATCCCTGGGAAGAAGCAGCATGGTGTGGGGCCACCTGGCCATGCTGCAGTGTGAGCAGGCAGCAGGGTCTGGGGACCCACATGTGTAGTACACAGTGGATCAGGAAGGAGCCCAGCAGGCTGAACAGGGGCATAGTAAGTGTCCAACTTTCCTGGTTTACCTAGGTCCAAGGGAGCTTTAAGAACACAGGACTTTCAGGTAGAGAACAGAGGTAGTCCCAGGCACACTCAGAAGTTTGTCACCCAGTCAGAAGATACCCAGCGCTGGAGGGAGATGTGTTTCCTTCTTAAGCTGAAAGAGAATTACACAAAGGGACAGTCCCCACCTGACCCCCCTCCTGGGCACACCAGGGGACCAGGGACTGTGACAGAGATTCAGGAACATGGAGTCCTGTAGTGCCTGGGAACACGGTGACAGTAACCAACTGGATTCTGTGTGATGCCACTGGGGAGAAGCTAGACGTGTGCTTTGGCAGCATCTATAGCCCCTCTTGCTGCCTTAGGCATCACTTAAGCTGGGGGCCTCAGCGTCTGAGCTGCGACTCTGAGAGGCAGACCCTCTTCCACAGCAGCCCACAGCCCCTGCCCACCACTCTCAGCATCTGCTGCCCGACAGGCTCTCCTGCTTCACTCTGGGGCCCTGTGGGGGTCAGTCACCAGAACAAGTCTGTTTTTCTCACTAATTCACTCAACAAACACATGTTGAGCACGCGCTGTGTGCTGGGCACCAGAGGGAGGCACTGAGGACACAACCTGCTCTCACAGTCTGCACCACCCAGTAGGGCAGGCAGACATGGCGCAGTGAGCCCCAGAAATAGTGAATTCTCACTTCCATGCCTGCTAGAAACAAGCAAGAGAATGAGGAGGTCGGCAGGAGAGGAGCCGTGTCTCCGTCCTTAGAAAAGTGACAGTTAAGCTGGAACATGGAAGATGAGCAGAAATTAGACAGACAGAGGTCGTGGGGGCAGCTCTAGAAAGGGAGGCCAGCATGTGCAAAGGCCCTGAGGCAAGAAATAGGTTGGAGCATTCAAGAACTGAAAAGAAGTCACAGAAGGTCAGTGTGCCCACTGCAAAGGGAAACAGAGAGGGGGATGCGAGACAGCAGGGAGGGGGCGGAATGGAGGGAGGCTGAAGAGTGATGGGAAAACTTCTTTGCCTGCTGCACCCCCAGCATCACCGTGAATGGGATCGTTATTGCTTGTTATGAAGGCTGCCAGGCCATTCTTGATACTGGGAGCTCGATGTTGAATGGCCCATTTGAGGGTGTCCTGCACGTCCATAAAATCATCCATGCCCAGCACTCCTTAAACGACAAGGTAAAGGGTCTTGCCAGAGGTCATCAGTGGCCATTACACACTGAAGGACCCAATGAGCCAACCTTCTCTCCCTTTTCTCCAACAGTATCTCATCGACTGTGAGACCATCACCCACCTGCCTGACATTGTCTTTGTCATTGGTGGTGTCAACTACCCGATACCAGCCAGAAGCTACATCCGGAGGGTGAGGAGTCCAGCTCCAGGGCTGGCCCTCACATCAGGGGACTTGTGGGACAGTGTCCCCAGAGTCCAAGCTGTGCCATTGCAGCCACTGCTAAGCCCACCTTTTTGGCAGGCACCTCCCCCCAAATAAACAGCTGCATAGCAAGAGGCAGCCTGGGATACCCACAGTCTGCACTAGAGGTTAAGCACTAATCACCCCAGGCTGGCACAGTGCCTGGAACAGGGAGGGAGAAACCGCATAGGGCCTGTGCCCCATGGAACTTCAGTTCAACCAGGCCACTGAAAGAGATGAACACAGAAATTTGCCTACAGCATCCTTGAAATGGACTAAAGGATTAGTGATAGGCAGGGTTACTGGGGACAGTCCCAGTATGTTGTCCCACTATGATTACTAACAATACTTACCCTTCTCCAAACTGTCCTGGTTTGGATCATAAATGATCTGATCACCCTAGTCCCAGGTTACCTCTTCACCTTGCTAAGCCTGTTCCCTCCTCTGCAAAGCAGAGGAACAGCTTCTCCCTTCGTGGGGTGCTTGGGATGTTCACATGAAGAAGGATGTGAAGTCCCCACACAGCATCTGGCATGTTTTTGAGACCCATAGGAGAACAGGGAGGCTGGGTGGGTTAGAAGAGGGGTGTAAACAACCCTGAGCTGTAGCCCTGTAGAGGTAGGAGGAGGCCTCCTTGGATTGGGGGAAGGTCTAGACTGAGCTGATCTCAAAGGGCACCGAAGGGAACTGGGCAGAAAATTCAGCAGACCAGGTATCATGGTGAGACAGGAGTTGTGGGGTGCCACTGGTAGCCGGGAACCACCACAGAAAGTCATGCACCCCAGTCTGGAGTGGCTAAGGAGTCCAAGCCTGGGTCCAGGAAAGCAGGGGTGGGGGTCCTGGAGCTCAGTCTCTAAGGATGAGGGAGGTAAAGAGGGGAAGGAAGGAGCAAACAGGATCAGAGGGAGAGACCATGGTAAGTCCTGGGTCCTGGATGAAAAGGTGCAGGCGACAGAGAGGAGAGACCAAGCTGAGACACCACCAGATCTGGGTAGGGAAGGGGCAGCAGACAACAACTCAGGCTGACCACTGTGTGTTTCTGTCATCTTCTCCAGGTGGCATTTGGCTCCTGTGTCAGCACCTTCAGCAGTTTCCGAGACAGGATGTTCAGCTCAAACACCTGGATCTTGGGAGACGTTTTCCTTAGGTTATATTTCAGTGTTTATGATCGGGCCAACAACAGGGTGGGCCTAGCTACTGCAATATAAATGCTGCCCCTTCTCCAGAAAGCAGCCAACCCACCCCAAACACAAACTCATACTCTGCTCCAGGAATTCGCAGCCAGAGGAGCTGACTTGAGCTGTGTTTGTTGTTCTGCAAAGCCCTAATCTCTCAGTGGACAATAAAAGATTGTATTTTCAATGGTGCTAATACTAATGGTCACTTTTCCTTGGGTCGGGGAGCTACATCTGAGATCTAGTCACCACCACAAGCAAGAGAAACCCAGTCCAGCTGGCTGGAATGAAAAAGGAGACACTTTAGGGACGGATTCCGGGAGAGTTGCAAGAACCAGAGCAGGTCCAAAGATCTCGCTGGTTGGACCCAAGAAATGAAAACCCACCCACTCCCTATTTACCACCTTCCTTTCCTTCTTTCATCTGATTCTCTTTCCCTGACAGCTTTCCTTTCCCAACCTTCTACGCATAGTAGATAACTGCCACTAACTGCCCCAGGGCTTTCCATCCTTAAGAAAGGAAAAAAGCTAGAAAGCAGCTCAGATGATGAAGAAAGAGTGAATCAGAATTTTGTTGTTGTTGTTATTGTCGTTTTTCAGACAGAGTCTCACTCTGCCACTCTGGGTAGAGTGCCATGGCATCATGGCTCACAGGAGCCTCAAATTCCTGGGCTCAACAGATCCTCCTCCGTCAGCCTCCAGAGTAGCTGAGACCTGAGGCGCCTGACACAATACCTGGCTAATTTTTTTATTTTGGGGGGAGACAGGGTCTCACTCTTGCTCAGTCTGGTCTCAAAGTCCTGAGCTCAAGCACTCTCCCCACCTCGGCCTCCCAGAGTGCTGAGATTACAGGTGAGAGCCACTACTCCCAGCTGGTTAAAAGTGCTAAATAGAAATTGATCCTAATGGAGACAGAGCTTTGTAAAATTCACTTTTCAGCTATGTCTTTACGGAACAATTAAAGGACATCTCTCTTGGTTAGAAACCACCAATAAGAATAAGGACAATAGCTCCAATTAATTTTTTAGGGTTTTTTGTACATTATTTCATTATCTCCCCCCATGCCCTGCAAGGTGAGTAATGTTGTCCTACCCATCTCCAATGAGAGAAGTCTCCTCAGATTTGTCTGGCTCTAGCACTTTGTGCCAGGCATATAATAGGCAAATACATGTTGAATAAATAAATGAAGGCTGGGCATCGTAGTGGGATCCTATAGTCCCAGCTACTTGGGAAAATGAGGTAATAAGATCGCTTGTGCCTGGGAGTATTTTGTTTTTGTTTTGAGACAAAGTCTGGCTTTGTCACCCTCAGTAGAGTGCTGTGGCATCATACCCATCACCAACCTCCAACTCTTAGCCTTAAGTAATTCTCTTGCCTCAGTCTCCCAAGTAGCCAAGACTAGAGGCGTCCACCACAACGCCTGGCTATTTTTAGAGATGGCGTTTCACTCTGGCTCAGGGTGGCCTCCAGCCTGTGAGCTCAGGGCAATCCACCCACCTTGGCCTCCCAGAGTGCTAGGAGAGCCCAGGGGTTTGAGATTGGAGTGAAGTATGGTGATAATGCTATGGTACTCTAGGCCAGGTGACAGAGCGAATTGCACTCTCCTAAATGAAATAAATAAAAATAAATAAATGAGTGAGTGGATTGTAAGTGCTCCCACTAGAGCACACTGCTGCTTCTCAGGCAGGAGACGCATCTGGTGTCAACATGGCCTATTTCCATTCTGTCAACCATAAGAGGCCTAAGTTTGCTTCCCTAAATGTGCCCAGTTGCCAGGCTGGAGCTGGTGTCTAGTAATGAGCCACACTTCTTGAGGCTCTGTATTTATGGCTCCTGGCATCTCCATGAGGATGAATTGTGATCTTCAGAGGAAAAACCTGCCCTCCTCTGCTTTTATCCTTTGCATACCAAGGAGCTTCATAGCCTCTGGTGAGAGAGAATATGGAGGAAAAATATGGCTCTTACTGAATCAAAAATTTTTCTCTTTAAAACTTTTTAGAATTGTAGGATCAGGGCTCAGCACCAGTAGCACAGTAGTTATGGCACCAGCCATGTACGCTGTACTTGGGTTCAAACCCAGCCTTGGCCACCTAAAAGAATGATGACAACTGCAACAAAAAAATAGCCAGAAGTGGCAGGTGCTGGTAGTTTCAGCTACTCGGGAGGCTAAGGCAAGACGATCACTTGAGCTAAGAGTGAGTGGTTGCTGTGAGCTATGAGGCCAAGGCATGCTACTGGGGGTGACAAAGTGAGATTCTGTCTTAAAGAAAAGGGGAAAAAAAATAGAATTGTAGGATCTCTGTATTGTATGGGACCTCAGGAAGATAACTGAATTAAATGGTTCCCACTTCTGGTTTGTATCAGAGTTCCTAAGTTTAAGAGACCTTTTGATATTTGACGCCTGTTACGTGGGATTCATTTCGGAGCTTTTGTAAAGAATCTCATTCTATTCTTCTCCTCATTTTCATGCTACTTCCTAACAAGTGAGAAGAAATGGAGCAACTGACTATAACTTCTATCAGTAGATCATGTTCAGCAAGTGCCCTTAGTCCTCGGTGATACTATTAGCCTGCAGTTAAAATTTTGGTAAAGTGAAAAAAAGCATCAAAACATATTAAGAAATAAAACATATTTATTTGGGGGGGGATACAGATAGCTCTTGAACATTCCTTGTAAGAGTATAAATTTGTACAATTTTATGGAGCTGATTAGCCCTTAAAATACGTATAGTCTTTGTCCCCACAGTTTTGTTTCCAAATTTAGGCTGAGGCAGTGGTCCCGAATGCCCATGAACATGAATGAGCAATGATATAACCCTAGACAAGAGAAAAATCTAGTCCTCTCCATGTTCCCACAGCCCAGAGGGACAATCATGGCACCATCTGAAGTCATGTCTTAGAAAAATATTTCATGTCATGAGAAATACAATGTGAAGAGAAAAGAAGAGACTGCAGGACAGCATGACCCCACGCTTGCTAGGCGCAGAAGACAATACCAGGTAGTGGCCAGCGAGGCAGGTCTCAGAGCCCTCTGATTGTGTTCAAACCCCAGCTCTGACCAGAACCAGCTGCATGACCTTGGAAAAATTCCTATCTGGACATCCGTTTCCTATTCTGTAAATCTTGAATAAGAATAGTCCATTTCAGTAGGGGCGAGAGTAGGAATGCTAATGAGTACAAGATTTCTTCCCAGAGTATGGAAAATGTTCTGAACTTAAATCATGGTGGTAGTTGTACAATTCCAGGAACACAGTAAAGACCACTGATCTGTACACCTTACATGGGAGAATTTATATGTGAAATGCATCACAATATAAAGCTGTAAAATACAGAAACCAAAAAATCAGTACCACAGGAAAGAATCTTCTCTTTCTTCTCCAGCTATGGGAAAGAGTAAATGAATTAATGATATGAAACCTTTAGAATGGGGTCAGTCACACAGTTCATGAGCTATCACTGTTTCAAATATACATCAAAGACCAAAAGGTTAACAGTTACTTGAAAGATATCACAAGCATTATCTCCAGAAGGCAAAACTATGGGCAATTTCCCCCCTCTTCTTATGCTTCTTAGTTTTTTCTTTTCAGTGATTAGTTTTAAGATCAGAGAAAAGTTAAGTATTATTTTCTGGAAGAAATTGAAAGACCTAGGGCAGAGAGAAGACCTTATGTTTATGGGGTTACCTGGGTTCCTACTGCAGTGAATTTTTTCCTGCAGAAAAAAAATCATCTCAGAGAGGAGGGTCAGTGGAGCAATGCCACCTAGAGGCACAAAAAGATATTACACATACAAGATGGGACAATTAAATTTGCCAACTTGTCCTAGGAAAAGTGCTACATAGCTTTTTGCTGAATAACACTACAGTCAACTTTGAAGTACTCCCACCCATTGGGGAGCTGGGCTGACATTAGCACTTGATCTGCCCTTCAAAGCAATTTTGGAACTCATTTTCTGGAATGACCATCAGAGCTGTTGTTGTATGAGGTCTGACAACTAAGTTCTCCAACTCATCCTAGAAAAAGTGCTTTGAAGGGCTGGACAGGTGCTGGTGCCGCTGCATAGCTTCCCAACGGGGGTACTTCGAAGGTGACTGCAGTGATATTCAGCAATGAGATATGTAGCAGTTTTTCTAGGTTGAGTTCGAGAACTTAAGAATCTAGACTCGTACACACACACAGACACACTGCATATCTCCTACCTATCCATTGGTTCCATCAGCTTGAACGGCTCTTTAATGACTTAAAGCCACTGTCATATAAATTCTCCTGCCCAGTTAGTCTGGCCAAATGTTTATCTATTTTATTTAGTTTTTTGAAAAGCCAACTCCTTGTTTCATTAATTTTCTGAAAGATTTTCTTTTGTTTTCAATTTCAGTGGTCCCTGATTTAATTTTTGATACTTGTTTTCTTGTGCTGAGTTTAGGTTGTGAGTTTGTTGATGTGCTCTCTTTCTGTTTTTTGAATATAGGCATCTAAAGTGATACATTTTCCTCTCAGAACTGCTTTTGCAGTATCCCACAGGTTTTGGTAGCTTGTGTCTTCATTCTTGCTGTGCTCAAAGAAGTTAATGATTTCCACTGTTATTTCTTCCTGCACTCAACTGTCAAGGAACAGAAGATTGTTTAATATACATGCCTTTGTGTGAGGTTGAATGTTTTTGTTGGAGTTGAGTTCCACCTTTAGTGTCTTATGGTCTGAGAAAACACAAGGTAAAATGGCAATTCTTTTGATTCTGTTGAGGTTGGTTTTGTGTCCTAGGATATGATCAATTTTTGGAGAATGTTCCATGGGGTGATGAGAAGAATGATATTCTTTATCTTTGGGATGGAGTGTTCTATATGCATCTATCAAGCACAGTTGTTCTAGGGTCTCATTTAAGTGTCTTTAATCTTTGTTTAATTTCTGTTTAGAGGATCTGTCCAGCTCTGAAAGAGGAGTGTTAAAGTCCCTGGTTATTGTGGCGTAATAGGAGATCATATTGCTCAGACTGAGTAAGGTCTGTTTCAAGAATCTGGGAGCATTTAAGTTTGATGCATAAATACTTAGAATTGAAACGTCTTCTTATTGTATTTTCCCTTGACCAATATAAAGGGACCATCTTTGTGTTCTTTGACTTTAGTTGCTTTAAATCCACATGTATCTGAAAATAAGATTGTGACTCCTCTTTTCTTCTGAATTCCATTTGCCTGAAGAATTGTCTTCCAACCTTTAACTGGAAGTTTTAATTTGTCTTTGGAAAGTAGGTGCATTTTCTGCAGACAGCAAATGGATGGCTTGTGTTTTTGAATCCAGTCAGCCAATCTATGCCTCTTCAGTGGGGAATTCAAGCCATTAACATTTACTGAGATAATTGATAAGTGTGGTTGTGTTCTATTCATCTTATTTGTGAAAGTCCATTGCTTAGTTTTATCTTTTGCATCATTGTGGAAGTTAGGTTCTGTCCTTTAATTTCTGGGTTCTTCCTTTGCTGTTGATCCCTTGTGATGGTCAATGTGTAGAACAGGTTGAAGTATGTCCTGTAGAGCTGGTCTTGTTGTGGCAAATTTCCTCAATGTTTGTGTATCAGTAAATGATTTGATTTCTCTATCAATTTTAAAGCTTAGCTTAGTAGGATATAGAATTCTGGGCTGGGAATCGTTCTGTTGAACTGATTAAAGGTAGATGACCATTGTCATCTTGCTTGAAAAGTTTCATTAGGGAATTGTGCAGTCACTGTAATGGATTTGCCCCTGTAAGTCAGCTGGTGCTTAGTCCTGGCACATTGCAGAATTTTTTTCTTTTTCAGCGTGTGGCCAGGGCTGGGGTGAACCTACCACCTCCAGTATATTATGGGGCCAGTACCCTACTCCTTTGAGCCACAGGCAGTGCTCCTTGTAGAATCTGTTCTTTTGTCTTGTCTTTGGACAGGTTCATCACGATGTGTCTTGGACAAGCTCTGTTAGAGTTGAGGCAACCTGGGGTCCACCCAATATCCCTCTGAAAGGAGTGTGTCAGAATCTTTGGTGATATTTGGGACATTTTCATTTATATTCTCTACTATGGCTTCCATTACCCTGGGGTGTTCTTTCCCTTCTGAGATACCCATAACTTGTATGTTTGAATGCTTCATAAAGTTCCATAACTCCATCAGTGAATGTTCTGCTTCCTCACTCTTCGTTTCTGCCTCTTTGACTATCTGAGTTTTCTCAAGAGCTTTGTCCTCTACCTCTGAGATCTTTCTTCTGGATGGTCTAATCTGTTGTTGAAAGTGTCCATTGTATCTTTAAGTTCCCTAATTGACTGCTTCAGTTCCTTCAGCTCTGCTGTATCCTTTCTATATTCTTTATATCATTCATCTCTTATTTGATTC
>NW_003852649.1:332414-334136 GCF_000181295.1 Otolemur garnettii | reverse complement strand
TCTTGCTCTTTGAGTTACCATGCCTCTGGCCTAGGGTTTCAATGAGTCTTTTTGGTACAGGAGCAAAAAGATGAGAAGGTTGAAGAGTAAGAAGGGAAAAAAGATTTTAAAAAAGCGAAAGGAGAGGGGGTGAGTAAAAGGGAATATTGAGAAAAAGAAGAGAGGCCCAGAAAGAAGGAGACAGGAGCAATATAGGTGCACAGTAGGGTACTTTGACCCAACCTTAAAACCCCACAAGCTCTGGGGGTGCCAGGTTGGGTGGTTCCCTTGAGGTCAGTACCTCATAGCTAGCCTGTTAGGGCATAGTACACCATCTCCACTAAGTAGAGATGAAAGACAAAAATGCTGTAACCCAAGCAAAATAAACAAACAGAAAACTGCCTAGAATAAACTTGGGGTAAAAATCAAATAATAGGGGAGGAAACACTAGGAAAAATGAAGTTCTAATTGCTAAAGCAGGCAGCAATGGAAAATTATCTTCAAATTAGAAAAATGAAGAAAGAAAAGAAACAAAAGAAAGAAAAATCTAGAGGGAAAATGTTGAAATAAAAAAGCAAAACAAGGACAAAGTAGTATATTTATCTTGCTGAGTATTATCTGGGCAACAGGTGATCTTCTGTGAGATTTTAATCACAATGGTGATACAGCTATATAAGATGGAGACTGGAGGCCTGTGCTGATTTCTCAAACCTTGCAGAGTAGAGAACCTAAATCTCTCAGCCCACTTAATAGACAGTTTAAACTGCTAACCTTGGCTAAGCTTCCTCAGGAAAGCACTTGTGGCTGGGATCATTCCTGAAGTGGCTGTCCACTTAACCATTGTGCCAAAAGTGGTCTCACTCTATGCCCCTGAAGACCAAGGCTGTAAGGCATCTCAATTCCTGCCTTTAGGCTGCATTACTAACTACATTAGGTCTCCCCCCTCATCCTTGCTATGAGACCCTGAGGGCAGAGCTTGCCAGGGGAGTTCTCCCAAAATGGCTCCACATGGGCCATAGCCGAACACTATTAACCCTGCCAGGCTCAGCGGCTCAGTCTGGGGCCCTAGAAAATGCTTAAAGTCCTACACACGCTTGCCCAAGTTTTCCCAGGGTAGTTCAACTGAGTGCCAAGTCCAAAAAATAAACATAAAAAAAAAGCACCTCACAGGTAAGGCCTTTCCAGTTTGCAATCTCACTGCTACTGTACTTACAGCTGCCTGAAGGATTAGACCGAACAAACACACGCAATCACTTGCCAGTTCTCCACTGCTTTTGTCCTCCTCATGGGGTCCAGAAGTCTCTCACTGACTCCCTGTGTCCCCAAAGGGATTTTTCTGGGCAGATCCCACCAGCCAGAGATGCTGGAGTCTTCTCTTTCCAGTCTCACAGAACCCAGCTAGACAAGCTGTTATTCAGCCTCCATCTTGATCATGTTTCAAAACCTCATCATTTTTAATGCAGGAGTTGTTTGTTACTGTAGCACACACTGACTGCCCATTCTGACTAATGTAATGTGTCAGTTAAGCTCATGGTCCCACAGTCAGATATAGACAGGTGATATACAGTTTGTTAAACCACTATGAAGCCAGCACTGCCCTCTTTGACTAACCTTTCTGTTCCTATGACCACTTGGTAAAGTACTTTCATTTCCTGGGACTCAGTTGCCACCTCCACTAGGAAGCCTTCCTAACCATCCATTCAAGGCAAAATAGGGCAGTCCCTTTGTAGGAGTCCTGCAAAC
>NW_003852649.1:316439-332140 GCF_000181295.1 Otolemur garnettii | reverse complement strand
CCACAGACTTCATCTTTGATGGTGGGTGTCCCATTTTCATCCTCTGTTCTTTATTTCATGGAGTTGTATCAATGTTATGAACCCAAGGCTGTGATATGAAACCAGAAGACTGTTTGAACTTTTGAAACCTTGTCTGGGATTGATGGTGATACAGAGGAATGAAAAGCTAGTATGAGTGAGAAGAGGCGAGCTTGTGAGGAGACTTGGTCGTGCATAAGGTAGATTTTTTAACTTGGCAAGATGTGTCTCTCGATCCCCTGGCTTTGGTGAGAGTATGTGCAGAGAGCAATGATAGCAAATAATGTGCAAGTGTTCTTTGCATTCAAAGGACACATCTGTTGGAAGACCTTCAGTGAGTTTTGTTCTTAGATAACCCAAATTCACTGAATGTGTTCAGTGAAATGATACTTGTATTGAGCCATGATCTGTACACTGTCCTCCATGGCCCTGCCTACCGGGCTTTATGGACTTAGCTTAGAGCACCGCACAAGAAGTTTTCATAGAAGGAATGAATATGTTCTAAAGCCTTCCTCTCCTCTTTTTCCTCTGCCTTGTTTCCTGATCTCCCAAGCTGAGAACTCAGGAGAAAAAGAGTTGTCAGGAGCATGGAATTTGCAGTTGAACAGACCTGGGTTCAAATCTTGACTCTACCATTTACTTGCCATAAATCTTTTAGGGAGTTAGTTAGTTCCCAAAGCTTCTGTTTCCTCAAATGGAAATTAAGCACACTGTCAATCTCACAGGGTACCCATGAACAACAATGACAGCTGCAAACAAAAAATAGCCGGTCTTTGTGGCAGGCACCTGTGGTCCCAGCTACTTGGGAGGCTGAGGCAGGAGAATTGCTTGAGACCAGGCATTGGAGGTTGCTGTGAGCTGTGATGCCACAGCACTCTACCCAGGGTGACAGCTTGAGGCTCTGTCTCAAAAAGAAAAAAAATTACAAATATGTGTGTGTGATTTGTTAGATGTTGTCCAATCCCCTCCATAGTGGTAAAGCTGAATTATAAATGTGCAAAGATGATGAGTAAGACGTTACCACCCCATCTACCACCCGATCCTGAGAATCAGGTCAGCCTCCACTTGGTTCTGCCCAAGATGGGCCTGAACTGAATCCAGATCTCACAAGATAACCCTGGGGCCCTGCGAGTCCCAGAAGAAGCCATAAAAATTCCATTTACTTTACTTGGGCTGGAATAATGCCAGTTTAAAAGTTTGCCCTGCTCATCTCAGGCTGAGCAGAAGCTCTGGATGGTCCTTTTCTGTCTTCTTTGATGGGGAAGACACTTAAAAAAGAATTATATATCTTTTCTAAGTTTGGTTTGCCAGAAAACAACAACAATGTTTCCCAGGCCTGTCATTTAGGAGAATTACAACAGGTACACATCAAGTACGGTTCTCAGTGAGTTCTGCAGTTTATCTGACCCTAGCGGTCTTTCTTTACAAATGGAAAGAAAATTGATGTGGTTAAGATAAACTCAGTCCTTTATTCACATCACCAAGTGAGAGCTAACACTTTCCCAGCTCCGTTGCTGCTCCCACCTCTAGGCCAGCTGAATCCAGCCCACAGTTACTTAAGGTAGGGCCCAAACTGTGTTTCTGAGAAAAACAAACTAAATCGCTGCTAATTTTTAAAGATCAGAAATTTGCACAAATAACAGACTTCTCATTTCCTATGATATTTAGATTGATACATAGACTGGCTGATAAATATAAATTGTAACTCCCACAATCCTGCTTTTTATTCCCACAGCCCAGTCTTTTTGTTAGGCCTGGTGGGCCTAGAGGAAAGCAGAAAAGTGTCAGGCCTAGGCTATAATGGAAAAATACCAGTTAACTCCTGGCACATTTCTGGACTATAAGTTTCTAAAAGAAATGAAATAAGTCTAGTTCACTCCCAAGATAAATGAGAAAGTACTAATTGATTTCTGGCTTCTAGTTCACTCCCAGTTTCTTGCTTGGCTAACTCCTTGGGAAATGAACCAACTGTCCCTGGACTGACATTTAGACAATACCAGGTAGACAAAATACTGAGACAGAGATGTATGGAAATTAAGATGTGTGCGGGAAAATATTAAAACAAAGATGTATGAGGTATAGCTAACAACTGTACAATGCTGGCTTGCTATCCTACATGGATGCACCTGGACATCCTACATGCCAACCAGGATGCAGACCAGGCCTTAAATCCCGACCCCTTAAGCACGAGGAAACCCTATGTTGAGACACTGACATAGTCACTGGCTGGCTCTTCAATAAAAGGACTCTGCTATAAATTCAGCTTGTTTGACAGTGTGGTCTCCAGGCACAACTTTTTGTTATGATGGTGGGGTGCTTTAGGCCTCAGGAGCAGCCTCAAGAAACAGAATTCTCTCCCTCTGACCACATTCTCCTGCCCTCCTTCACCTGCTCTATCTTTGCCCCAAGGCAGGTCTTGAAAACTAGAAACATACTCAAGTCATCCCAGCAGAAAGAAATTCTCTGGTCTCTACCTTATCTGATTGAAGTCACAAAACTCCCATTTCAAAAGAGATCCTGTCACATACCACAGAGGAAGGAATGTATAGAGAGAGCATGGAATCTACACTGGTAGGCCGCTGGAATTCCCCTCTCTGCACAGTGGCCAAGGCCTCAGTCGTGTCTATCCAGTCAACTTTCTATAAAAGGTCTAAGAGGATAGGGAATGGAGGCTTCCATCTTCAACAAAGGCTGCTCGGGCAGGTATGGAAGCTCCACACCCCTCCCGCCTACCTGTGCATTTCTTCACCTCTATCCTGTGTAATACCCTACAGAGTAGACAGGTAAACAAAAGTGTTTCCATCGGTCAAGTGAGCCACTCTGGGAAATCAATTGAATCCAAAGATAGACTCATTAGATCTGTGATTTAAGGCCACAATTTACAGTCAGAAGCACAGGAAAAACAACCTGGGACTGGCGATTGGT
The DNA here is from genome assembly GCF_000181295.1 of Otolemur garnettii. Lineage (NCBI taxonomy): Eukaryota > Metazoa > Chordata > Mammalia > Primates > Galagidae > Otolemur > Otolemur garnettii. Next base: position 329,197 of record NW_003852649.1, on the reverse strand, counting down.
GCAGGAAGTGGGGGCCAGTCTTACAGAAATGAGCCTTCAACCTGTGGGATCTGACACTATATCCAGGAAGGCAGTGTCAGAATTGAACCGGAAGCTGCCAGGGACTGGCTCACACCTATAATCGCAGCACTCTGGGAGACTGTGGTGAGTGGAATGCCTGAGCTTGCAGTTTCGAGACCAGCCTGAGGCCAGAGTGAGACTCCATCTCTAAAAACAGCCAGGCATTGCGGTGGGTGCCTGTTTTCCCAGTTATTTGGGAGGCTTGGCAAGAGAATCACTTGAGCCCAAGAGCTTGAGGTGCTGTGAGTTATGATGCCACATCACTCTACCAAGGGTGATACAGTCAGATTCTGTCTCAAAAAAAATAAATAAATAAAAACTGAACCAGAGGACACCCACCTGGTGTGCCTGCTACAGAACTGATTGCCAGCTTGCTGGTGGGGAGAAAATGCCCACTCATCTGGTATCAGAAGCTTGTTCTGAGGGTATAGCAGGAGAAACACAATCTGAGTTTTCTCCCCTTCTCTTGAGAACTTGGTCAACCTACCATCACATCACAGCTTGTCTTCCAGCACGCCAGCCACTGGTGGACGGGAGAAGAGACTAGTCCCTGGTGGGGTCGGGGGCTGGTACCCCCCATGCCCATAAGACCCACAAGCACCTCCACTCATTCCTTCTGCCTCCTGGTCCTTGAGTTGTGACCCTGGCCCGAGACTGCAAGCTTCCTGAAAACAAAGGCTGCTGTGTCTTACTCAACTTTGATTTCACAGTAACTAGCCCAGGCTCTAGAGCACAGTGGGTCCTCAATAAATGATAATTGGCTAAAAATAGTACCTGTGGGAGGCATATATCACATTTCTTCCAATATCAAAATTGTACAATTGTCATGTAGCTGAGCCTAGGTTGGCATCAGATGCCCCCACCCTATGCCATCCCACCACCTAAAGCCACTTCTGTCAGTGGGGTGCTCCCCATATTTTCCTCTGAAATTTGACTTCTCTTCCTCCTAGCAATCTCCTCTCAAATGAGGACAGGGATGCATAACTCATAGGCTTGCTGAAAAGACTGCATAATGTCATGGTTGTCAAACAAGGCACTTACTTTGACCACACTATTCCCAGTGCCTTTATCTCCAAGGTACCAAGAGTCTCCCTTCTAGGGCTGCCTCAAGAAGGTATTGTCAGTGATTTGGTTTTGTTTTTTCATCTAGCCCCAAGGAAGACATTGCAATAGAAATCTCTGTTGTCTGAGAATTTTTTAAGTCCCTCTCACAAACACAGATGGGGGTAAAGATGTTATCAGGAAGGCTTGTATTTCTTATCAAGCAGAGTGGCCCTCAAGGGGGTAATTAGGGCAGTTCTGAGCATATTTAAAATGAGCAACTCTTGACAGCCACTGTATACTTAGAACTTGCTCTTTCTTGAGTGCTTTAAACCCAGGAAGGGAGCATGAAGTGGCTTGTGGTCCTCGGGCTGGTGGCCCTCTCAGAATGCTTGGTCAGGTAAGTTATGGGAGAAGAGACATTAGTTCTCTTTCTTGCCCTCTTATTCTCTCACCCTTATTCTTCTTCCAATGCAGGAATTAAAAAGGAAACAGAATCATTCTCTGACTCTCATGAAATTCACGTCTCCATTGATTGATGAGCAGTTTGCTAAGTGCACGTGGGACCGAGAGATCTGGGGAAAGTCTGAGGGGTTACACTGGTCCAGGAGCACCAGTCACATCATAAGCTATGTGAATGGTCCTTCCGAGAATTCTTCAGTGCACAAACTCTTCAACTGTACATGTGGTCCCATCTAGAAACAGTGTATCTTCTGCGTAATTTTCTAGGTCTTCTCTCTGCTCTCTCTCTGTTTCCTTGTATATGTGTCTCTGTGATTCCGTCTCTATCTCCACATCTCTCTCCTTTATTTCTTCACCCCTTTTGGTATCTCTGTGTATGGAGAACTCTGTTTCTGTCTTGTTTCAACTCATTCTTCTTTCTCTACCCACTTCATTTCCCTCCTTTATTACCCACCTCAGCATCTTTGAGTTTTCTCACATCCTGGCTTCCTCTCTCAGCCCTCTCTTCTGATTGAGCCCTGGAGAGATCAGGAGAGTTACATCTAGACCCAGGTTTGCCACTAACAAGCAGTGTGACCACAACCAAGTCACAAGCTACTGCACTGCAAATCCCTCCCTCCCCTGTAAGGAAAGGATAATGATCCCCACTCTATCTCCCTTCTACGGCTGCCTCAAGAAAGAACCACTGAGATGACAATAGCAATGGTAATGGCCATCACCATCAAGACCTGCTATTAATATATGGCAGGTGCATCACCTCTGCCACCTCACTGAGAACCCCCAAACATTCTATGTGAGGAGAGCATTATCATTCCACCATTTTTACAGATTTGGAAACTGAGGCTCAGAAAAGTCATATGACTTGCCTGAGATTATAAAGAGAACCTGGATTCAAACCTAGATCACCTAGATCTCCTTCCATGGTTTTCAATGTGTTGGATGGCCTGTCACAAGAATATGACAGCACTCATTCAAATGTTCAGAAAATGCACAGCACACTTATAAAGCAGGGGTGACAGTCACATTGCAGTAAGGGGCAGCTGACTGCTGTCTCTTATTTGTTTCTCTTCCCCTGCTCTGTTAAAGAGTCCCTCTGATGAAGGTGAAATCTATGCGAGAAAAACTCGAGGAAAATGGCATGCTGAAAGAATATCTTGAAAAGTACCCTTACAGCCAAGCCAAGTTTCTTAGTAATGATCAGAAAAAGGATATGACTTCCCAATCTCTAAGGAACTACCTGGATGTGAGTATGCTGGGAGGATGGAGCTCTGGAGTACATTCCTCGGCCTCCTGCCAAGTACTGGGGCTCCGCTTGGGGCTTGAGCCAGGGGGTTGGTTAGGGCTGGACTCCTGCAATCAGAAACATGGAGACAGGGGCCCACCCCCAGAAAAGAAGTCTCTTCTACACTCAGTTGATGGTCTGCATCATGACTGGGCCCAGCAATAACCAGATACCAGGTAAACGTCAATTCCTGGGCCAATGATATGTCACTTGGCACCCGTGAACCACAGCAGTGCTTGTTTTGGGGGACGTTGCCCTTTCTGAACTCAGGAAATCACTGAGCTTTTGGAGCAATGTTGAAGGGTGAGCCATGCCTGATCAAATGACAACAAAGCCAAGTGCAAATCAAGTTTGAGGCCCTACTTAGAGAAGTCTCTTCAGCCCTAAAATCACACCAAGAAAAAGCTATTGAGCCCCGTGGTGTGGGACGCCATAATGAACTAACAATATAGTCATTGTTACTGATTTCCAGAGGCTCCATCTCATCTTCAAGAACCTGTAGCACAGCCAGAGAAATAGGCAAAGAGTACATAAATGTCAGATAAAAGTACCAACTGCTTGGCACTGACATTGTGTGATGTGAGTTTAGAGGAAAGAGGCTCATAGTGACCTGTGGGTAACTTAGACGGGCTGCTTGGAGAAAGATGCACCCAGGCTGGGCATTTGAGGATGGGAAGGATGTGGAGAGCTTTGGGGAAGGCTGGAAGGTTTCTCGAATGAAGGCATTAGCTTGAGCAAGGGCTGTGAGGTAGAACTGCAGTATGTAATTTTGAGAAACACGAAGACACCTAATGAAAGCCAGTGCTCTGGGAATCATGTCATGGCCGGGCCTGCCCTAACCACCCCTTCCTGGCCTTGGCAGCTGGCCTATGTTGGGCTCATCTCCATTGGAACTCCCCCTCAGACGTTCAAAGTCATGTTTGACACAGGCTCTGCTGACTTGTGGGTGCCCTCCTTCTTTTGCATCACCTCATCCTGCTGTGAGTGTCCCTTACACCCTGTCTCATGTCCTCCCATCACCAGCTCCTCAGTCCTCAGAAGGCCTGATTAATGCCCATCCCTTGTGCCTGCAGATAAACACAGACGCTTCAACCATAAGAATTCTTCCACGTTGAAGTTGCCTCCTGAACCGATCAGCATTGTTAAAATTCGCTATGGCTCTGGGATCGTAATGGGAATGCTTGTCAATGACACTCTTAAGGTAACATGGAAACCAGAGGTGGAGGCAGGGCTGCTCACACCACTCACAGGACCAGATGCCAGCTGTGCAGGGAATACCACCTTTCCCAAACTTTGCCAGTGGCTGTCCCCTGTGGGGCCGTGTCCCAGGGAGGTAGTGTCCCTGCCAGCATGCAAACTCCTCAGAGGGCCAGCGAAGCCAGAGGGTGGGAGCAGTTGCTGCAGGGGCTTAGCCAAAGTTAGCATGAGGCTGACTTTGCTGGGAGCAGGGACAGAGGTGGGATAAACTGCCCACTTTTATTCTCTCACACTGTGTCAGGCACTGTGCTGGCCTTTTGGTTGTAATAACTTGTTTACCTCTCACAACAAGGCTCTATTAGTGGCAGGCAGTGTTTATATCTCCATTTTATAGAGTAGGGAACAAACATAGTAAGGGCATTGATCAAGGCTGGGTCACAAAAGTGACAAGCAACAAAGCTAAGCTGTGAATCAGAATCCAGGCAGGAGTGGGGCACTTTCATCAGGGGATGGAACATGCCTGGGGCCTCTGGCTAGGCAGGGAAAGGGGGTGTCCATAGATTTAGGAGCATCCTTACTAATAAAAGGCTTCTTACCTTAAAGGCCTTGGAGGACTTTGAGATCCAAGAAAAACTAGGGACTCCGTACTGCAAAGTGCCTCACTATATGTAATGTGTACACACACACACACACAAACACATACATACACACAGATAAAGAGACAGAAAAAGGGAAAACTATTTTACAGGCAGAATTTTCATAAGAACCCCCCTCTGGAGATGTAGTATGGGCAACTGTGTCCCCAAGGGGATGCACAAAAGACCACTCTGTCATCAGATCATGGTGGTACCAAAATAATGACCCTATTCTCTACCCATTTGTCTTCAAATGGGTACCATTTGGTCACACACAGAGCCTCAGTCTCCCCATGTGGAAAAAGGTCAGAGCCTATCTGACTAATCTCAGGTGGCAGAAGGAAGGTGCAGGCACTGGTTACATCCCACAGCACAGCCCACAGAACCCACTCTCTCGTTCTCGCCTATCATGACCATCTGAGGTGCAGCCCCAGTCACAGCTCTTCAGTTCCCCCCGTGGTGCTGGTGGAATCTCCTCACCCACTTCCTGCCCCTGACTCCCCATAGCCTAGCCCTGGCCCCACTTCCCAAACCCTTACACAGGAACATCCTTTTCTCCCACAGATCAGGGACCTTTTGAATATCAATCAGGCATTTGTTCTGACCACTTGGGAGGACCAGGCATTCGGATACTTTGTACCATTTGATGGCACCCTGGGACTGGCCTACCCTGACCTTGCGAAGGCTGGAGGCACCCCTGTCTTTGACAATCTTTGGAAGAAAGGCCTCATCTCTCAGAACCTCTTTGCCTTCTACTTGACCAGGTAAGTGTGGGCTAGACAAGCCCTTTCTCTAACTCACTGCAAGACACTTTAGGTTGCAAGAAAACTTAACTATCTGATCCAGAAGTTTCCTTACAGACTGTTTAGTCCAGGAGTCACAAAACTATATTCAGGGGGGGCCAAATCTGACCCATCCTCTGTTTTTGTAAATGAAGTTTTATTATATTACCACCATGTTAAGGTGTAGTCCATGGCCACTTTTGCATGCTGTGGCAGTGTTAACCAGTGTGACAGATGTTAGGCCCACAAATCCTAAAAGAGTAATAACTCGCCCTTTACCGAAAAGGTTTCCTGCTCCCTCCAGTCTATTCCCTTCATTCAATAGAGGAGAAAACAGGCTCCGACAGGGGCTCTGCAAAAGGTTGCACACTCAGGTCGGACTTGAACTCAGCCCTCAGGACTACCTGCATGGCTGGTGTTTATCCATCAGTAAGTTTCCTATCCTTCAGCTCTATAAAAAAAGCTTCAGTCCCCTGAGTGCCTTAGGGTCTAGTAGGGAATCGGAGAGAATGGTGGAGCACAGACAAAAGGGGGACCCTGTTGACAAAGCATAATTTCCCCCACCAAGGCAGTGGTTGACCCCATGGACCCATGCAGGGGTCAAGAGAGTCTGGTGGTTGAGGCTGTAGCTCAGGGGACTTGGGTTCACACACTGACTCCATCACCTGAACCCAAGCAGGTTATGGAACTCACTACACTTCAGGAACACTTGTATCTAATTGAGGGAGATAATTGGCACATATTACATGCTCAGGTCTGTACACGTGAAGCAAACAAGAAATAAGTAAATAAATAAAGGAAAAGGATAACTCCAGACAGTAACTGGTTCTGGGAAAGCAATGAGTCAGGCTGATAGAATGGACAGAGATGAAGGTGCGTTCTCAGCTGGGCGGTAAAGAATGGCCACTGTGCACTGAGACCTCTGCCACGGGAAAGAGTCAGGATGGAGATGGTGAGAGCCAGGCCCAGAGAAGCATTGAGAGCCAAGGCCTAGAGGAGAAGTGAGCATGAAGAGCCCGGGCATGGGAACCTACAGGGGACCTGGCATGGCTGGGGTCCTAGGGGCGGAGGGGATGGATGATGCTTTCCTGGGGCTTTGTCCTAAGTGGGAACAGAGGCCTGTGGCAGGGGACTAAGCAGAGAAGTGACCTCATCTGATTTCCATTTTGACAGCTCACTCTGGACACCCACTGGAAGGAGGATGAGTGAACAGAGTATAGGTGGGGAGGCCAAAAAAGGGGTGGCTGCCAAGCCCAGTGGAGATCAGCAGGGAGTCAGGATAGGGGCTACAGGAAGAGGGAATAGGATTTGCTGGTGGACTGAACATGGGAGGAGAGGGGTCTGCAAGGGGAAGTGATGTTCCTCCCTCACTAAGATTTTACTGTGAGCCCAGGACTAGCCATATAGTGTGCAGGGGCCAGTGCACATGAAAATGTGGGGACCCTTGTTCAGAAAGTATTAAAAACCATGAAACAGGCCAGGCCTGGTGGCTCACACCTGTAATTCTGGGATTCTTGGACGCTGAGGTGGGAGGATCACTTGAAATCTGGAGTTTGAGAGCAGGCTGAGCAAGAGCTAGACCTTCACTCTACTAAAAATAGAAAAACTAGCTGGGCATTATGGTGGGCACCTGTAGTTCCAGCTACTCTGGAGGGTGAATAGGAGTATCGCTTGAGCCCACAAGATTGAAGCCCAGGAGTTTTGAGACTTTATCTCAAAAAAAAAAAAAAAAAATGCCTGCAAAGTAGTGATAGCGGAGGCACAGGGCTCTTCTAAGCACAGAGCTCCATGGGTGGCACAAGTACCAGGCCCTGTGTGAGCCTGAACATGCAGCCTTTAGAACCCATTGGGGCTTGGTTTTCCTCCAAAATGATAGACTGGACAAGGTAGAGGTCAGCTGTCCCTGGCCATAGACTCTCTGGCTGCATCTCAGAGTCCTCTCAAAATGCTGGAGGGAACCTGGCCCTGTTTTTAAGAGTCGAGTGGTCAGAACCCAGCTCAGAAGCCAGACTATCCAGATTCAAATCTCAGCTTTGCTACTCACTTGCCATGTGACCAGCTGTGGACAGGTATTCAACCCCTCTTTGCCTCAACTTCCCCATCCATAAAATGGAGATTGTAGTAGTTTCTGCTTCCTAGGCTGCATGGGGCTGCAGACTGAGTGAGCAATGACAGGAAACCCTTAGACAGCACCTGGTGAAGAATGCTGCCCATCGTTCATGGCAATGAGCCCTTTCCTCTTCCTCTCCTCCAGCAAGAGAAAGAGAGGCAGTATGCTGATGCTTGGTGGGGTGGACCACTCCTACTACCACGGGGAACTTAGATGGGTGCCAGTGACCAAACAACGATTCTGGCAGGTAGCCCTGGACAGGTAAGCCCTCCCATCTGATTCCTGCTCTGAGTAGTGCTGCACACACATACCCATATGTATGCATGGACAGACACGCGTGCATAAACAGACACACACACAGACACCAGCACACACAGTCACAGACACAAACAAACTCATGAAGGCACAAGTCATGCACACACAGCCACATCCACACACAGAAACATCACAGAGACACACACACAGTGCACCTGTGGTCCCTAATCCCTCCAGGCCTTCTGACCAGGGTCTTGATGAGAGAACCCAGAGCAGTTCTGACTCTCTGGCTGAGAGAAGGAGCAAGGAGAGACCCACCAGAAAGGAAGCTGGAATCCCTGGGAAGAGGCAGCGTGGTGTGGGGGCACCTGGCCATGCTGCAGTGTGGGCAGGCAGCATGGTCTGTGGACCCTCAAGTGTAGCACACGGTGGATCAGGGAGGAGCCCACCAGGCTGAACAGGGGCATAGTAAGTGTCCAACTGTCCTGGTTTACCTAGGGCCAAGGGAGCTTTCAGAACACAGGACTTTCAGGTAGAGAACAGAGGAAGTCCCACGCACACTCACAAGTTGGCCACCCAGGGAGAAGATACCTAGCACTGGAGAGAGATGTGTTTCATTGTGAAGCTGAAAGAGAATTACACAAAAGGACAGTCCCGACCTGACACCCATCCTGGGCATACCAGCGGGCCAGGGACTGTGACAGAGATTCATGAATCTGGAGCCCTGGAGAGCTTGGGAACATGGTGATAGTAACCAACTGGATTCTATGTGATGCCACTGGGGAGAAGCTAGAAGTTACTCTGGCAGCATCTATAGCCCCTCGGGCTGCCTTAGGCATCACCTGAGCTGGGGGGCCTCAGCGTCCGAGCTGCGACTCTGAGAGGCAGCACCCTCTTCCACAGCAGCCCACAGCCCCTGCCCACCACTCTCAGCATCTGCTGTCTCACAGGCTCTCCTTCTTCAGTCTGGAGTGGTCAGTCACTGGAACAAGTCTGTTTCCCTCAATAATTCACTCAACAAACACATGCTGAGCAACCACTGTGTGCTGGGCACCTGACAGAAGCACTGAGGACACAATCTGCTCTCATAGTCAGCACCATCCAGTAGGGCAGGCAGACATGGCCCAGTAAGCCCCAGAAATAGTGAATTCTCACTTCCATGCCTGCTAGAAACAAGCAAGAAAATGAGGAGGTCGGCCAAGAGAGGAGCCGGGTCTATGTCCCTAGAAAAGTGACAGTTAAGCTGTAACGTGGAAGATGAGCAGAAATTAGACAGACAGAGGCCATGGGGGCAGTTCTAGAAAGGGAGGCCAGCATGTGCAAAGGCCCTGAGGCAAGAAACAGCTTGGAGCATTCAAGAACTGAAAAGAAGTCACAGAATGTCAGTGTGCCCACTGCAAAGGGAAACAGAGAGAGGGATGCGAGACAGCAGGGAGGGGTGGAATGAAGGGAGTCTGAAGAGTGATGGGAAATCTGCTTTGCCTGCCCCACCCCCAGCATCTCCGTGAATGGGATCGTTATTGCTTGTTATGAAGGCTGCCAGGCCATTCTTGATACTGGGAGCTCGGTGGTGAATGGCCCATTTGAGGGTGTCCTGCTCATCCAGAACATCATCCATGCCCAGCCTTCTTTATGTGACAAGGTAAAGGGTCTTGCCAGAGGTCATCTGGGGCCATCACACACTAAAGGACCCAATGAGCCAACCTTCTCTCCCTTTTCTCCAACAGTATATCATCGACTGTAAGACCATCGCCCACCTACCTGACATTGTCTTTGTCATTGGTGGTGTCAACTACCCGATACCAGCCAGAAGCTACATCCGGAGGGTGAGGAGCCTAGCTCTAGGGCTGGTCCTCACATCAGGGGACTTGTGGGACAGTGTCCCCAGAGGCCAGGCTGTGCCATAGCAGCCACTGCCATACCCACCTTTTTGGCAGGCACCTCCCCCCAAATAAACAGCTGCATAGCAAGAGGCAGCCTGGGACACCCACAGTCTGCACTAGAGGTTAAGCACTAATCACCCCAGGCTGGCACAGTGCCTGGAACAGGGAGGGAGGAACAGCATAGGGCCTCTGCCCCATGGAACTTCAGTTCAACCAGGCCACTGAAAGAGATGAACACAGAAATTTGGCTGCAGCATCTTTGAAAAGGGCCAAAGGATTAGTGACAGGCAGGGTTACTGGGGACAGTCCCAGTATGTTGTCCCACTATGATTACTAACAATACTTACCCTTCTCCAAACTGTCCTGGTTTGGATCATAAATGATCTGATCACCCTAGTCCCAGGTTACCTCTTCACCTTGCTAAGCCTGTTCCCTCCTCTGCAAAGCAGAGTAACAGCTTCTCCCTTCGTGGGGTGCTTGGGATGTTGACATGAAGAAGGATGTGCAGGGCCCACACAGCATCTGGCATGTTTTTGAGACCCATAGGAGAACAGGGAGGCTGGGTGGGTTAGAAGAGGGGTGTAAACAACCCTGAGCTGTAGCCCTGTAGAGGTAGGAGGAGGCCTGCTTGGATTGGGGGAAGGTTTAGACTGAGCTGATCTCAAAGGGCACCCCAGGGAGCTGGGCAGACAACTCAGTAGACCAGGTATTATGGTAAGACAGGAGTTATGGGGTGCACTGGTACCCGGGAACCACCACGGAAAGTCATGCACGCCAGTCTGGAGTGGTTAAGGAGTCCAAGCCTGGGTCCAGGAAAGCAGGGGTGGGGGTCCTGGAGCTCAGTCTCTAAGGATGAGGGAGGTAAAGAGGGGAAGGAAGGAGCAAACAGGATCAGAGGGAGAGACCATGGTAAGTCCTGGGTCCTGGATGAAAAGGTGCAGGCGACAGAGAGGAGAGACCAAGCTGAGACACCACCAGGTCTGGGTAGGGAAGGGGCAGCAGACAACAACTCAGGCTGACCACTGTGTGTTTCTGTCATCTTTTCCAGGTGGCATTTGGCTCCTGTGTCAGCACCTTCAGCAGTTTCCGAGACAGGATGTTCAGCTCAAACACCTGGATCTTGGGAGACGTTTTCCTTAGGTTATATTTCAGTGTTTATGATCGGGCCAACAACAGGGTGGGCCTAGCTACTGCAATATAAATGCTGGCCCTTCTCCAGAAAGCAGCCAAGCCCACCCCAAACACAAACTCATACACTGCTCCAGGAATTCGCAGCCAGAGGAGCTGACTTGAGCTGTGTTTGTTGTTCTGCAAAGCCCTAATCTCCCAGTGGATAATAAAAGATTGTATTTTCAATGGTGCTAATACTAATGGTCGCTTTTCCTTGTGTCGGGGAGCTACATCAGAATGAAGCAGGGCTCTGAGATCTAGTCCCAACCACAAGCAAGAGAAACCCAGTCCAGCTGGCTGGAATGAAAAGGGAGACACATTAGGGACTGATTCCGGGAGAGTTGCAAGAACCAGAGCAGGTCCAAAGATCTCGGTGGCTGGACCCAAGAAATGAAAACCCATCCACTCCCTATTTACCTCCTTCCTTTCCTTCTTTCATCTGATTCTCTTTCCCTGACAGCTTTCCTTTCCCAGCCTTCTACGCATAGTAGAAAACTGCCACTAACTGCCCCAGGGCTTTCCATCCTTAAGAAAAGAAAAAAGCTAGAAAGCAGCTCAGATGATGAAGAAAGAGTTAATCAGAATTTTGTTGTTGTTGTTGTTGTTATTGTCATTTTTCAGACAGTCTCACTCTGTCACTCTGGGTAGAGTTCTGTGGCATCATGGCTCACAGGAGCCTCAAACTCCTGGGCTCAACAGATCCTCCTCCGTCAGCCTCCAGAGTAGCTGAGACTTGAGGCACCTGCCATAATACCTGGCTAATTTTGTATTTTTGGTAGAGACAGGGTCTCATTCTTGCTCAGTCTGGTCTCAAAGTCCTGAGCTCAAGCACTCTCCCCACCTCGGCCTCCCAGAGTGCTGAGATTACAGGTGAGAGTCATTACTCCCAGCTGGTTTCAAATAGTAAATAGAAATTGATCTTAATGGAGATGCAACTTTGTAAAATTCACTTTTTAGCTATGTCTTCATGGAACCATTAAGGGACATCTGTCTTGGTTAGAAACCACCAATAAGAATAAGGACAATAGCTCCAATTAATTTATTGAGGGCTTTCTGCACATTATTTCATTATCTCCCCCCATGCCCTGCAAGGTGAGTAATGTTGTCCTACCCATCTCCAATGAGAGAAGTCTCCTCAGATTTGTCTGGTTCCAGCACTCTGTGCCAGGCATATAATAGGCACATACATGTTGAATAAATAAATGAAGGCTGGGCATCGTAGTGGGCTTCTATAGTCCCAGCTACTTGGGAAAATGAGGTAAGAAGATCGCTTGAGCCTGGGAGTTTTTTGTTTTTGTTTTGAGACAGAGTCTCACTTTGTCACCCTCAGTAAAGTGCTGTGGCTCTGAGTAGGAATGCTAATGAGTACAGAATTTCTTCCTGGAGTATTGAAAATGTTCTGAACTTAAATCATGGTGTTCGTTGTACAATTCGAGGAACATAGTAAAGACCACTGATCTGTACACCTTACATGGGAGAATTTATGATATGTGAAATGCATCACAATATAAAGCTGTAAGTTACAGAAACTGAAAAAACAGTACCACAGGAAAGAATCTTCGCTTTTGTCTCCAGCTATGGGAAAGAGTAAATGAATTAATGATATGAAACCTTTAGAATGGGGCCAGTCACACAGTTCATGAGCTAACAGTGTTTGAAATATATATCAACGACCAAAAGGTTAACAGTTACTTGAAAGATATCACAAGCATTATCTCTAGAAGGCAACGCTATGGGCAATTTTTCCCGTCTTCTTACGCTTCTTAGTTGTTTTTTTTTTTTTTTTTTTTGTCAGTGATTATTTTTAAGATCAGGGAAAAGTTAAGCATTATTTTATGAAAGAAAGTGAAAGACCTAGGGCAGAGAGAAGACCTTATGTTT
>NW_003852649.1:286177-316419 GCF_000181295.1 Otolemur garnettii | reverse complement strand
GACCTAGGGCAGAGAGAAGACCTTATGTTTATTGCATTACCTGGGTTCCTACTGCAGTGAATTGTTTCCTGCAGAAAAAAAAAAAAAAAAAAAAAACTCAGATAAGAGTGTCAGTGTAGCAATGCCACCTAGAGGCACAAAAAGATATTACACATACCAGATGGGACAATTAAATTCACCAACTTGTCCTAGGAAAAGTGCTACATAGCTCTTTGCTGAATAACACTACAGTCAATTTTCAAATACTCCCACCCATTGGGGAGCTGGGCAGACATTAGTACTTGATCTGCCCTTCAAAGCAATTTTGGAACTCATTTTCTGGAATGACCATCAGAGCTGTTGTTGTATGAGGTCTGACAATTAAGTTCTCGAACTCATCCTAGAAAAAGTCCTTTGAAGGGCTGGACAGGTGCTGGTGCCGCTGCATAGCTTCCCAACGGGGGTACTTCGAAGGTGACGGCAGTGATATTCAGCAATGAGATATGTAGCAGTTTCTCTAGGGTGAGTTCGTGAACTTAAGAATCTAAACTCATGCACACACACAGACACACTGCATGTCTCCTACCTATCCATTGGTTCCATCAACTTGAATGGCTCTTTAATGACTTAAAACCACTGTCATATAAATTCTCCTGCCCAGTTAGTCTGGCCAAATGTTTATCTATTTTATTTAGTTTTTTAAAAAGTCAACTCCTTGTTTCATTAATTTTCTGAAAGATTTTCTTTTGTTTTCAATTTTAGTGGTCCCTGATTTAATTTTTGATATTTGTTTTCTTGTGCTGAGTTTAGGTTGTGAGTTTGTTGATGTGCTCTCTTTCTGTTTTTTGAATGTAGGCATCTAAAATGATACATTTTCCTCTCAGAACTGCTTTTGCAGTATCCCACAGGTTTTGGTAGCTTGTGTCTTCATTGTTGTTGTGCTCAAAAAAGTTAATGATTTCCTCTATTATTTCGTCCTGCACACAACTGTCATGGAACAGAAGATTGTTTAATATACATGCCTTTGTGTGAGGTTGAATGTATTTGTTGGCGTTGAGTTCCACCTTTAGTGTCTTATGGTCTGAGAAGATACAAGGTAAAATGGCAATTCTTTTGATTCTGTTGAGGTTTGTTTTGTGTCCTAGGACATGATCGATTTTGGAGAATGTTCCATGGGCTGATGAGAAGAATGTATATTCTTTATCTTTGGGATGGAGTGTTCTATATGCATCTATCAAGCACAGTTGTTCTAGGGTCTCATTTATGTGTCTTAAATCTTTCTTTAATTTCTGTTTAGAGGATCTGTCCAGCTCTGAAAGAGGAGTGTTAAGGTCCCCTATTATTATGCTGTTATAGGAGATCATATTGCTCACACTGAGTAAGGTCTGTTTCAAGAATCTGGGAGCATTTAAGTTTGATGCATAAATACTTAGAATTGAAACGTCTTCTTATTGCATTTTCCCTTGACCAATATAAAGGGACCATCTTTGTGTTCTTTGACTTTAGTTGCTTTAAATCCACATGTATCTGAAAATAAGATTGCGACTCCTCTTTTCTTCTGAATTCCATTTGCCTGAAGAATTGTCTTCCAACCCTTAACTGGAAGTTTTAATTTGTCTTTGGAAAGTAGGTGCATTTCCTGCAGAAAGTAAATAGATGGCTTGTGTTTTTGAATCCAGTCAGCCAATCTATGCCTCTTCAGTGGGGAATTCAAGCCATTAACATTTATTGAGATAATTGATAAGTGTGGGTGTGTTCTATTCATCTTATTTGTGAGAGTCCATTGCTTAGTTTTATTGTTTGCATCATTGTGGAAGTTAGGTGCTGTCCTTTAATTTCTGGGTTCTTCCTTTGCTGTTGATCACTTGTGATGGTCAGTGTGTAGAACATGTTGAAGTATTTCCTGTAGAGCTGGTCTTGTTGTGGCAAATCACCTCAATGTTTGTGTATCAGTAAATAATTTGATTTCTCTGTCAATTTTAACGCTTAGCTTAGTAGGATATAGAATTCTGGGCTGGAAGTTCTGTTGAAGTAGATTAAAGGTAGATGTAGATTGTCTTCTTGCTTAATATGTTTCATTAGGGAAATCTGCAGTAACCCTGATGGATTTGCCCCTGTAGGTCAACTGGTGCTTACTCCTGGCACATTTCAGAATGTTTTTGTTTTTTGGCTTTTGGCCGGGGCTGGGTTTGAACCCACCACCTCCAGTATACGGGGCCAGTGCCCTACTCCTTTGAGGCAGAAGCACTGCCTCTTGCAGAATCTGTTCTTTTGTCTTGACTTTGGACAGGTTCATCACAATGTGTCTTGGACAAGCTCTGTTAGACTTCAGGTGACCTGGGGTTTGATATCCCTCTAAAAGGAATATGTCAGAATCTTTGGTGATATTTGGGAAATATTCATTTATAATATTCTCTAGCATGGCTTCCTTACCCTGGTGCATTCTGCTTCCCCTTCAGGAATACCTATAACTCATATGTTTGAAGGCTTCATAAAGTCCCATAATTCTGTCAGTGAACATTCTGCTTTCTCTCTCTTCTTTTCTACCTCTTTGACTATCTGAGATATCTCAAGAGTTTTGACCTTACCTCTGAGATTCTTTCTTCTGCATGGTCTAATCTGTTGTTGATATTTTCTATTGCATCTTTAAGTTCCCTAATTGAGTGCTTCAGTTCCTTCAGCTCGGCTATATCATTTCAATATTCTTCATATCATTCATCTCCTATTTGGATCTGTTTTTGGATTTCCTTTTGGTTATTTTCCACTTTATCAGCAGTTTTCTTCCACCATCTGTATTCTAAATTCTCTTTCTCTCATTTCTAACATTTCTTTATAGGTGGAATCCTTTCAGTAGCTACCTCATGGTGTCTTCGGGCCATTGCTTTGGCCTGGTTCTTCAAGTTGCCAGGATTTTTGAACTGATTCTTCCTTATGAGTGTTTTCTTTTATCTGTCTCCTTGCCCTAATTTTCCTTTCACTTCCTTTTGCTCTTTGAGTTATCTTGCCTGGCCTATGGTTTCGATGAGTCCTCTTTTTACAGGAACAAAAGTTTGAGAAGATTGAAGAACAAGAAGGGAAAAAAAGATTTTTAAAAAGATAAGGAGGGAGTTTGAGTAAAAGGGAATATTGACAAAAAGAAGAGAGACACAGAACGAAGGAGATAGGAGTAATATCGGTGTACAGACGGGTACTTTGACCCAAACTTAAAACCCCCCAACTGCTATGGGTGCCAGGTAGGGTGGTTCCCTTGCGGTCAGCAGTTCTTTGCTAGCCTGTCAGGGCACAGTACACCATCTCCACCAAGTAGAGAGGAAAGACAAAAATGCTATAAATCCAACCAAACAAGCAAATAGAAAACTTCATGGGATAAAATTGGGGGACAAACAAAATAATTGGGGTAGAAACACTAGCAAAATATGAAGTTCTGATTGTTAAAGAAGGCAACAATGGAAAACTATATTTAAACTAGAAAAATAAAGAAAGAAAAGAAAGAAAAAATAAAAAAATTAGAGGGAAATGTTGAAATTAAAAGAACAAAAACAAAACAGTATATATATTTTGCTGAATATTATCTGGGCAACAGGTGATCTTCTGGGGTATGAGATGATAATCACAATGCTGATACAGCTACACAAGATAGAGACTGGAGGCCTGTGCTAATTTCTCAAACTCTCCAGGGTGGAGAGCATAAATCTCACAGCCCACTTCAAAGGCACTTTAAACTGCTAACCTTGGCTAAGCAGAAGCTTTCCCAGGAAAGCACTTGTGGCTGGGATCACTCCTGAAGTGGCTGTCCACTTAGCCAGTGTGCCCAAACTGGTCTCACTCTGTGCCCCTGAGGACCAAGGCTATAAGACAACTCAGTCCCTGCCTTTAGGCTGCTCAATCATTAGATTTCTCACCCAAGGTCTCCCACCAGATCATTGCTCTGTGGCCCTGAGGGCAGAGCTTGCCAGGTTAGTTCTCCCACAATGGCTCCACAAGGCCCACAGCCAAGCACTATTAGCTCCATCAGGCTCAGAGGCTCAGTCTGGGGCCCTAGACAATCCTTGAACTCCTCCACACTCTTGCCCAAGATCTCCCAAGGTAGTTCAACTGAGTGCCAACTCCAAAAAAAAATAAAGCAGCTCATAGGTAAGGCCTTTCCAGTTTGCAATCTCACTGCTACTGTACTTACAGCTGCCTGAAGGATTAGACCGAACAAACACATGCAACCACTTGCCAGTTCTCCACTGCTTTTGTCCTCCTCATGGGGTCCAGAAGTCTCTCAATGACTCCCTGTGTCCCCAAAGAAATATTTCTGGGCAGATCCCACCAGCCAGAGATACCTAGAGTCTTCTCTCCCCAGTCTCACCTAGACCAGTTGCAAGGAAGCTGTTAATCAGCCACCATCTTGATCATGTTTCAAAACCTCATTATTTTTAAAGCTGGGGTTGCTTGTTACTGTAGCATACACTGACTGTCCATTCTGACTAACATAATGTGGCCGTGAAGCTCATGGTCCTTGCAATGTTATATAGACAGGTGATATACACTTTGTTAAACCACTACGATGCCAGCACTGCCCTCTTTCACTAACCTTTCTGTTCCTATGCCCACTTGGTAGAGTTCTTTCATTTCCTGGGACTCAGTTGCCACCTCCACTAGGAAGCCTTCCTAACCATCCATTCAAGGCAGCATAGGACAGCCCTTTGGCAGGAGTCCTGCAAACTCTTGTTGTCAGCCTGTTTTTCTAACCTTTTTCTACTTCAAGGCCACCACTTGCCCACTCAGGGCATTTGTTAGACTCAGAAAGAGTGAACACTTCCAGGTGGCTGCAGCTCCATGGGGCCATGGCTCAGCATGGGATCACTGACTAATGTTAGTCCCTGCCCATAGACTTTTGTCTTATTAATCTGTCTTAATTGTGGATTGATCTTTCAGTGAATCAACCAAAAGGAAACAGTTGAGTTTTTCCATGATTCCTACAATCAAATAAAAGGAAAGAAAATTATAGACACCTGTAGTCCACCGGCTTTGTCTTCGATGGTGGGTGTCCCGCTTTCATCCTCGATTCTTTATTTCATGAAGTTGTATCAATGCTATGAATGCAGGGCTGCAATATGAAACCAGTAGGCTGTTTGAACTTTTGGAACCTTTTGTAGGATTGATGGTGGTGCATAGGCATGAAAGGCCAGTATGATCCAGAAGAGGAGAGCACATGCAGAGACTTGGTGGTGCATAAGGTAGATTTTTTAACTTGGCAAGATTCCCTGGCTTTGGTGAGAGAGTATGCAGAGAGGAATGATAACAAATAATGTACAAATATTTTTTGCATTCAAAGGATATCCACATCTGTTGGAAGACCTTCAGTGAATTTTGTATTGAGTCATGATCTGTACACTGATCTCCATGGCCCTGCCTACCAGGCTTTATGGCCTTAGCTTAGAGCACTGCACAAGGAGTTTTCATAGAAAGAATGAATATCTTCTGAAGAATTCCTCTCCTCCTTTTCTTCTGCCTCATTTCCTGATTTCCCAAGCCCAGAACTAAGAAGCAGAGGAGTTGTCAAGAGCATGGAGTTTGCAATCAGACAGACCTGGGTTCAAATCTTGGCTCTACCATTTACTTGCCATAAATCTTTGAGGGAGTTACTTAGTTCCCCAAGCTTCAGTTTCCTCAAATGTCAATTAGGCTCACTGTCAACCTCACAGGGTACCCATGAAAAGCGTGTGGGGAAATGCACTCATTGGGTGTCTACAGAACCCTGCCAATGGGTCAGGCTCTGTGGCTGGGAGACCAGAGTGGTCAGGAAAGGCCCCACCGAGGAGCAGACATTAAGGTGGCAGCTGAGTGTTGGGGAGAAGCTGGCCATGCAAAGACGAGCTGGGAGGAGAACATTGCAGGTAGAAGAATAGCAACTTCAAAGGCCCCATGCAAAGAAGTGCTGGGAGAAGAACCTTCTAGGTGGGGGAATAGCAACTTCAAAGAGCATGAGAGGTAACCATGCTCAAGAAGTGGCTGCTTTTCCATCTCCAGTTGTTGTACCCAGAAGTTCCCCAGAGATCACACAACCAGACAAGCTGAATTTGCAAGGAAGTCTCTTTATTCAGTAGCTGGCTGGGGACTGCATTAGTGTCCCAGCTGGGGGGTTCTGAGAGCAGCCCCACCCCGAGTGCTTAAGAGGTTGGGTTTTTAAGGCCTAGTCTGCATCCTGATTGGCACACAGGCTGTCAAGGTGCATCTGGGTAGTGTAGCAAGCAAGCGTTGTACTGAAGCAGTTAGTTAGTCATATGTCGTACATCTTTGTTTTAATAGTTTCTCCCAGTACATCTTAGCTTTAGGACTTTCCCCACCTTGAATTTTTTAAAGGTCAGTCCGGGGACAGGTGGTGCCTCACAGTTCATTTCCCAGGAAGTTAGACAATCAGGAGATGGGGAGTGAACTAGAAGCAAGAAATCAATTAGTACTTTTTCATTTATCTTGGAGGTGAATTAGACTTCTTTTATTTTTTTGAAAGCTTGCAGTGTGGAAATTTGCCAGGAGTTAACTAACATATTTCCATTATAGCCTAGGCCTGACAACTTTCTGCCTTAGCCTAGACCCAGCAGGCCTAAAACAGTCTTCCTTCCCTGGATGCACCATCATCAACCCAGGGATATGTAGGTCACAACTATCCCACCATGACCTTATCTCACACTTGATTCAATGACTCAGAACAAGTTATCATCCAAAGGTATCAACCCCCAACAATGGCAGGCATGGGGCTATGTGCTGTCTGAGGCAGAAAACCAGGGGAGTCACCAGAGCCAAGTTTGCTCATGGGCACAGGGCCATGTGGACAAGTGAGTTATCTCCAACATTATTGGCTCCTGGGGGCACAGTGGACATCCACCATGAAACTGCGACCACCACTGACTCTGGCCCTTTTGCTTCTCCTCCTGTGTAGAATCTCCACAGGACACCCATGGGGCCAGGATGAAAAACAAGGTTCTTGCCTAATCTCCCCCAGTGGGATCACAAGGCCCCTGGAGGTGGCCTCTCCCTTGCCAGTGTGTCGTTCTTCCATTTCTTCTTGGAAGGTGGCCATGAGCACCAGCACCTGCACCTGCCCATGAAGTCTGGCAGCTGGAACTCAGGGCCCAGTAAGCTGGGATCAGATCATGCCCAGCTTTTCCCAGTGGGACTGCCTTGGTCTACTCTTTCTCTCCATCTAGATCCATACAGCAAAGTCCCCATAAAGTGGTTCATCCCCCATCAACTCTTCAAAGCTCCAAAGTCTTTTTTGGGTGTTGAATCCAGCCCTTTCTTAGCCTCCCAACTCAGCCAAGTATCCCCTGAAAAAGAAATAAGATAACAGTTTCAATTGCCAAAATCTGACCAGAAAACGCTCACTACTCTAAGTATGGGCCAGAGCCACACCAGCTTATGAGGGTCAGTGTTGTATGAGCATAGAGGAAAGGCTGTAGGGCTGCCAAGCTGGGCACAAGTCTGGCACCAACTGGTAACACTGCCTCCTGCTTCCTGGGGCACCTCAGCTGGGACTGCCCCCTCTGTGTCTGGCACCTGGCAGGGCTAACTTTCAATGTTGCCTTCCTACTGCTATGAGATGGCAAGTCTGGTGACAGCAGTGGGGCTAGGCTTGAGGAGGAAGTAGAAAAAAACTTCAGGCCTCTGGGAGTTACCCACGGAACTTGGCGGCAGTGAAGGCAATGATGCATTCTCTGACTTTCCCTCCTCAGAGCTCCTGAAGGCTGTGCCAGGCGGGAAGAGGATTGCCTGAGAACCAGAAGCCCCAGGCCCAGCCCTGCACTAACTTATCCGACAACCTTTTGGTAAGTTGTTACCTGAGCTTTCAGTTTCCCATCTCCAGGGGATTGCACTTGTCCAACAAGAGCAGTAGTTCAGACTGAATGCCAACGTGGATTAGGGGAACACGTGGCTGTGGGATAGGGAGGGGGCCACATCTAGTGTTCAGCAATGATGTGATTCACTGGTGATGTCTGCCTTGTACTTGAATGGACAGGGAAGATGCCATGTCACTGCCATCCTGGCACTAGAGGAACTCTGTCCTTCTGCCCAGTGGAACATTCCACCCCTCGGATTCAATGGGATAAGATTCCATAGCTTCAAGGCATATGCTACCAACTGGGAAGCTGTGAATTCTCCAACAGAAAGTTCATTACGGTGATGAATCTTAACACGTTTCCTAAAGGAGTGAACAACAACCACAGCATTCTAACTTATCTAACCCATGCTGAGTTGGTTAGTTAAATTAGAGAATATTTTTATGTTAGAGATGTTTGGGATGGTCTGCTCTTTTGCTGTCCACCTTGAGATTATGCCAGCACCAGAAAGTAATCAGTCACAGGGCCACTGGATGTGGCGGTCCCTCTCTCCCATGGCTCACAAGCAGTGAGCACTAGCTATCACCTCCATGACTGGAGCAGAAATCCCCACAAGAAGGATAGAGCCTCCAGCATCAGTTTACTGGATGATGCGAGAGGGGCTGGACCACGGATAGGTGCCGCGGCAGTCCTAGCTCGCTCCTCCCCACAGCCAGCTGTTTTTTGCTTAAACTGGGCTTTAAATTGGCCCCCTGCACACATCCCGCTGCCAGAGAAACCCTCTTCTGACATCCTGTTCCACTCTGCAGACCCTCTGGCTCACTTCCCAGGGCTCCTTTCCCATCCCAGACCCTCTCAGGTCCTGCACCAGCTGCCCTCCTCTGTGTCATTTAGTTACAAATCCTTCCTGCTTTCCTCTCAAAACATCCCCACTGTTTCCGGGCTTGGCTCCCTCCCTGCCCAGGCCCCTGACCCTTCCCTGCAGATGACACTAAAGAAGAAGCCAGGATCAGAGATCCCCAACTGGTTGTTCCTTTAACATGTCTTATCGCTTCAGCTTCCAGGCCTGACCGAGCTGCTGAAAAGCACAGGTTGGGTGGTCAAGCGACACTGAGGGTGGTGGGAGAGTTGGGGGCAATAGTTCCCAGTTTCCCCATCTCCAGGGCAAGGGTAGCAGGAAGGGGAGTCTTGGGCACCTTGACCACGTTGGCCCACCCAAATCTTTGCATGGGCTCCTTCAGATACTACTAAAGACAGAAATTTTGGAATGAAAGTTTGCAACTTATTCTTTTTTAAAAATATTACTACCACACTTCAGTTTACAACTTATTATAAACAGAATGAAACATAAAAAGTGAGTAGTGTTATGGACCCCATATTCTCTCATTTGGCATCAAGAATTACACTGTTCCACAAATCGTTGTTTCATCTGAACTTTCGTCTTTAAAATTTGTATTGTTTTCTAATTTTTGTAGCATTTTAAGGCAGACATCTTACCATTTCTCTGTAAATATTTTATTGTACATCTCTAAAAAATAAGAACCTTTTAAAAAATGTGTGTGTGTTTAGTTGCGATACTCTTTTGTTTCTTTTGGGACAGAATCTCACTTTGTCACTCTTGGTAGAATTCGGTAGTGTCATAAGTCACAGCAACTTTAAATTCTTGGGCTCAAACGATCCTCTGGCCTCTTCCTCCTGAGGAGCTGGAAGTATAAGTACTGCCACAACACCGGTTATTTTTAGAAATGGGTCTCGCTCTTGCTCCCGTTGATCTCAAATTCCTGAGCTCAGGCAATCCACCCTACTCGGCCTCCCAGAGTGCTAGGCATTACAGGCATGAACCACTGCACCCGGCCCTTTATTTGAACTAAAGAATATTCCTTGGAGCTGACACCTGTTTCATTTCTTTTCCCATTTGCGTGATACTTCATTTGGAACCACTCTCTTCACTGTAGCTTATGCAAAAGTCATATTGGTGAACATCTCTGATATTTTTCTAATCTTTTGCCATCATAAATAATGGTGCAATGAATTGTTTGTGCATATGACTATTAGGTATGAGGGCAATTCCTAGAAGTAGAATTTCTAAGCTAAAGTGCAAGTATGTGGGCTCGGCGCCTGTGGCTCAAGCGGCTAAGGCGCCAGCCACACACACCTGAGCTGGAGGGTTCAAATCTAGCCCAGGCCAGCTAAACAAGAATTATGTCTGCAACCAAAAAATTGCTGGGCATTGTGTCAGGCACCTGTAGTCCCAGCTACTTGAGAGGAGGAGGTAGGAGAATCGCTTGAGTCCAAGAGTTAGAGATTGCTGTGAGCTATGATACCACAGCACTACACCCAGGGTGATGGCTTGAGGCTCTGTCTCAAAAAAAAATTGCAAGTGTGTGTGTGTGATTTGCTAGATATTGTCCAATCTCCTCCAGAGTGGTAAAGCCGAATTCTAAATGTGCAAGAATGAGGAGTAAGACGTTACCACCCCATCTACCACCCAAGCCTGGGAATCAGGTCAGCCTCCACATGGTTCTATCTAAGATGGGCCTGAACTGAACCCAGATCTCACACGAGAACACTGGGGCCCTGCGAGTCCTGCAAGGAGCCATTAAAATTCCATTTACTTTACGTGGGCTGGAATAATGCCATTTTAAGGAGCTTGCCCTGCTTGTCTCAGGCATAGCAGAAGCTCTGGATGGTCATTTTCTGTCTTCTTTGATGGAGAAAACACTCAAAAAATAATTATATATTCTTTATATGTTTGGTTTGCAGAAAAAAAGAACAACAATGTTTCCCCGGACTGGAAATTAGAGGAATTACAACAGGTGCTCATCAAGTAATGTTCTCAGTGAGTCCTTCAGTTTATCTGACCCTAGTGGTCTTTCTTTACAAATGGAAAGAAAATCGATGTGGTTAGGATAAACTCAGTCTCTTATTCATGTCACCAAGCATGACCTAACACTTTCCCAGCCCTGTTGCTACTCCGACCTCTAGGCCAGCTGAATCCAACCCGCAGTTGTTTAAGGTGTGATCCATACTGTGTTTCTCAGCAAAACAAACTAATTGGTTGCCAACCTTCAAAATCAGAGATTTCACACAAATAACAGACTTCTGATTTCCTATGATATTTAGATAGATACATAGATTGACTGATTAATATAAATTGTAACTCCCACACCCCTGCTTAGTCTTTTGTTAGGCCTTGTGGGCCTAGGCTAAAGCAGAAAAGTGTCAGGCCCAGGCTATAATAGAAAAATACCAGTTAACTCCTGGCATATTTCTGGACTGCAAGTTTTGTAAAAGAAATAAAGTAAGTCCAGTTCATTCCCGAGATAAATGAGAAAGTACTAACTGATTTCTGGCTTCTAGTTCACTCCCAGTTTCTTGCTTGGCTACCTCCCTGTCAAACAAACCAACTGCCCCTGGACTGACCTTTAGACCATACCAGGTAGACAAAATACTGAGACAAAGATGTATGAAAGCTAAGATGTGTAGGAGGAAAATAGTAAAACAAAGATATATGAGGTATAGCTAATAACTGCAAAATTCTTCTTCTGTACAATGCTTACTTCCTATCCTACCCAGATGGACCTGGACAGCCTGCATGCCAGCCAGGATGCAGACCAGGCCTTAAAAACCTGACCCCTTAAGCACTTGGAAACCCCATGTTGATACACTGAGGCAGTCACTGGCTGCCTTTTCAATAAAAGGACTCTGCTATAAATTCAGCTTGTTTGGCAGTGTGGTCTTGGAAAAATTCTAGGGCACAACATTTTGTTATGTTGGGGTGCTTTAGGCCTCAGGAGCAGTCTCAGGAAACAAAACTCTCTCCCTCTGACCACATTCTCCTGCCCTCCTTTCACCTGCTCTTTCTCTCCCCCAAGGCAGGCTTTGGAAACTAGAAACATACTCAAGTCATCTCAGCAGAAAGAAATTCTCTGATCTCTACCTTATCTGATTGGAAGTCACAAAAATTCCATTTCCAAAGAGGTCCTTTCCCATACCGCAGAGAAAAAAATGCACAGAGAGAGCGTGGGATCTGCACAGGTAGGACCTGGAATTCCCCTCTCTGCATAGTGGCCAGTGCCTCAGTCAAGTCTATCCAGTCAAGTTTCTATAAAAGGTCTAAGAGGACGGGGAGTGGGGGCTTCCATCTTCGAGAAAGGCTGCTCAGGCAGGTATGGAAGCTCCACACCCCTCCCGCCTACCTGTGCATTTCTTCACCTCTATCCTGTGTAATACCCTACAGAGTAGACAGGTAAACAAAAGTGTTTCCATCGGTCAAGTGAACCACTCTGGGAAATCAATTGAATCCAAAGATAGACTCATGGGATCTGTAATTTGTAGCCAGAATTTACAGTCAGAAGCACAGGTAAAACAACCTGGGACTGGTGATTGGCATTGGAAGTGGAGGCCAGTCATACAGAAATGAGCCTTCAACCTGTGGGATCTGACTCTATATCTAGGAAGTCAGTGTCAGAATTGAACCAGAGGCTGCCAGAGAACTGACTCACACTGTAATCCCAGCACTGTGGGAGGCTGACGAGGGTGGATTGCCTGAGCTTGTGGGTTCAAGACCAGCCTGAACCAGAGTAAGACTCCATCTCTAAAAACAGCCAGACGTTGGGGTAGGCATCTATAATCCCACCAGTTACTTGGGAGGCTGAGGCAAGAGAATCACTTGAGCCCAAGAGCTTGAGGTTGCTGTGAGCTATGATGTCACATCACTCTACTTAGGGTGATGTAATCAAACTCTGTCTCAAGAGAAAATAATAATAATAAGAAGAAGAAGAAGAAGAAGAAGAGGAGGAGGAGGAGGAAGAAGAAGAAGAATTATTGAACCGAAGGACACAGACCTGGTGTGCCTGCTACAGAACTGATTGCCAGCTTGCTGGTGGGGAGAAAATGCCCACTCATCTGGTTTTAGAAGCTTGTTCTGAGGGTATAGCAGGAGAAACACAATCTGAGTTTTCTTCCCTTCTCTTGAGAACTTGGTCAACCTACCATCACATTACAGCTTGCCTTCCAGTATACCATCTACTGGTGGACCAGAGAAGACACTAGTCCCCGGGGGGTGGGGGGGATGGTACTGCCCATGCCCATAAGACCCACAAGCACTTCTACTCATTCCTTCTGTCTCCTGGTCCTTGAGTTGTGACACCGGCCCCAGACTGCAAGCTCCCTGAAAACAAAGGCTACTGTGTCTTACTCAACTTTGATTTCACAGGATACTAGCCAAGGCTCTAGAGCACAGTGGGTCCTCAATAAATGCTTATTTGATGAAAATACTATCTGCGGGAGGCATATATAACATTTCCTTAGATATTAAAATTGTACAATTGTTACGCAGCTGAGCCTAGGTTGGCATCAGATGCCCCCACCCTATGCCATCCCACCACCTAAAGCCACCTCTGTCAGTGGGGTGCTCCCAACATTTCTCTCTGAAATTTGGCTTTTCTTCCTCCTAGCAATCTCCTTTCAAAGAGGACAGGGATGCATAACTCATGGGCTTGCTGAAAAGACTGCATAATGTCATGGTTGTCAAACAAGGCACTTACTTTGACCACACTATTCCCAGTGCCTTTATCTCCAAGGTAGCAAGAGTCTCCCTTCTAGGGCTGCCTCAAGAAGGTATTGTCAGTGATTTGGTTTTGTTTTTTCATCCAGCCCCAAGGAAGACATTGCAATAGAAATCTCTGTTGTCTGAGAATTTTTAAAGTCCCTCCTCACAAACACAGATAGGGGTAAAGATCTTATCAGGAAGGCTTGTATTTCTTATCAAGCAGAGTGGCCCTCAAGGGGGTAATTAGGGCAGTTCTGAGCATATTTAAAATGAGCAACTCTTGACAGCCACTGTATACTTAGAACTTGCTCTTTCTTGAATGCTTTAAACTCAGGAAGGGAGCATGAAATGGCTTGTGGTCCTCGGGCTGGTGGCCCTCTCAGAATGCTTGGTCAGGTAAGTTATGGGAGAAGAGACAACAGCTCTCTTTCTTGTCCTCTTATTCTCTCACCCTTATTTTTCTTCCAATGCAGGAAGTAAAAAGGAAAGCAAATCATTCTCTCTCATGAAATTCCCGTCTCCATTGATTGATGAGCAGTTTGCCAAGTGCATGTGGGACCTGGATAAATTTGTGGGAAAAGTCTGAGGGGTTATACTGCTCCAGGGGCACCAGTCACATCATAAGCTATGTGAATGGCACTTTCCAGAATTGTTCAGTGCACAACCTGTGCAACTGTACATGCAGTCCCATCTAGAAACGGTGTTTCTTCTGCATAATTTTCTAGGTCTTCCCTCTACTCCCTCTCTGTTTTTTTGTATATGTGTCCATGTGATTCCATCTCTTCCTCCACATCTCTCTCCTTTATTTCTTCACCGGTTTTTGGTCTCTGTGTATGGAGAACTCTGTTTCTTTCTCATTTCAACTCATTCTTCTTTCTCTGCCCTCTTCATTTCCCTCATTTATTACCCACCTCAGCATCTTTGAGTATTCTCACATCCTGGCTTCCTCTCTCAGCCCTCTCTTCTGATAGAGCCCTGGAGAGATCAGGAGAGCTACATCTAGACCCAGGTTTTCCACTAACAAGCAGTGTGACCAGAACCAAGTGACAAGCTACTGCACTGCAAATCCCTCCCTCCCCTGTAATGAAAGGATAATGATCCCCACTCTATCTCCCTTCTAGGGTTGCCTCAAAAGAACCATTGAGATGATAATAGCAATGGGAATGCCCATCACCATCAAGACCTGCTATTAATATATGGCAGGTGCATCACCTCTGCCACCTCACTGAGAACCCCCAAACATTCTATGTGAGGGGAGCGTTATCATTCCACCATTTTTACAGATAGGGAAACTGAAGCTCAGAAAAGTCATATGACTTGCCTGAGATTATAAAGAGAACCTGGATTCAAACTAGATCACCTAGATCTCCTGACATGGTCTTCATTGTGTTGGATATCTTAGCGCTCACTAAAATGTTCAGAAAATGCACAGCACACTTACAGAGAAGGTGGTGACAGTCACACTATAGCAAGGCGCAGCCGACCACTGTCTCTTACTAGTTCCTTCTCCCATGCTCTGTTAAAGAGTCCCTCTGATGAAGATCAAATGTATCTGAGAAAACCTGCAGGAAATGGCATGCTGAAAGAATACCTTGAAAACTTACCTTACAGCATGGTCAAGTTTCTTAGTAAAGATCAGAACAAGAAAGTGACTTATGAATCCCTGAGTAACTACTTGGATGTGAGTATGCTGGGAGGATGGAGCTCCGGACTATGCTCCTGGGACTCATGCCAAGCACTGGGGTCCTCTTGGGGCTTGAGCCAGGGTGTTGGTTAGGGCTGGGCACCTGCATACAAAAACAGTGGAGACAAGGGCCTACCTCAGGAAAAGAAGTCTGTTCTACAATTGGTTGATGGTCTGCAGTGATTGGGCCCAGCAATGACCAGATACCAGGCAAACTTCAATTCCTGGCACCTGTGAACCACAGCAGTGCTTGTTTTGAGGGACGTTGCCCTTTCTCAACTTGCAAATCACTGAGCTTTTGGAGCAATGTTGAAGGGTGAGCCATGCCTGATCAAATGACAACAAAGCCAAGTGCAAATCAAGTTTGAGGCCCTACTTAGAGAAGCCTCTTCAGCCCTAAAATCACACCAAGAAAAAGCTATTGAGCCCTGTGGTGTGGGACGCCATAATGAACTAACAATATAGTCATTGTTACTGATTACCAGAGGCTCCTCTCATGTTCAAGAACCTGTATCACACAGCCAGAGAAATAGGCAAAGAGTACATAAATCTCAGATAAAAGTACCAACTGCTTGGCACTGACATTGTGTGATGTGAGTTTAGAGGAAAGAGGCTCATAGTGACCTGTGGGTAACTTAGGTGGGCTGCCTGGAAAAAGATGCACCCAGGCTGGGCATTTGAGGATGGGAAGAATGTGGAGAGCTTTGGGGAAGGCTGGAAGGTTTCTCGAATGAAGGCATTAGCTTGAGCAAGGGCTGAGAGGTAGAACTGTGGTACATAATTTTGAGAAACACGAGGACACCTACTGAAGGCCAGTACTCTGGGAATCAGGTCATGGACGGGCCTGCCCTAACCGTCCCTTCCTCGCCCTGGCAGCTGGCCTATGTTGGGCTCATCACCATCGGAACTCCCCCTCAGACGTTCGAAGTCATGTTTGACACAGGCTCTGCTGACTTCTTTGTGCCCTCCTTCTTTTGCATCACCTCATCCTGCTGTGAGTGTCCCCTACACCCTGTCTCGTGTCCTCCCACCACCAGATCTTGGTGACTGGACCCAAGATATCAAAAACCATCCACTCACTGTTTATCTCCTTCCTTTTCTTCTTTCATCTGATTCTCTTTCCCTGACATCTTTCCTTTCCCAGCCTTCTACCCTAAGTAGAAAACTTTGCCACTAACTGCCCCTAGGTTTTCCATCCTTAAGAAAGGGAAAAAGCTCAGAAAACAGCTCAGATGATGAAGAACAGTTAAAAAGAATTTTTGTTGTTGTTGTTGTTGAGACAGAGTCTCACTGTCACTCTAGGTAGAGTGCTGTGGCATCATAGCCCACAGCAACGTCAAACTTCTGGCCTCAACAGATCCTCCTCCCTCAGCCTCCAGAGTAGCTGGGACTACAGGCCCTCGCAGCAAGAACTGGCTAGTTTTTGTATTTTTGTAGAGATGTTATACCCCTAGACCTGAAAATATAGAATCAGACCCCTCCCTTAAGTGCAATCAATCAGAAATTTATTCAATCTGCGCAGGGGAGACTGTCTTGAGAGACAGTTCCGTCCCAGTAGTGGGCGAGTTGCCTTATGTAATTTTTGAGCAAGCATGCTACAGAAGTGAGACGTGGCTGGTTAGCTCAGGGTGGCAGTGTTATAGCTTGGGTAGTTATGGATACAGTTCAGTAACAATGGTTACAGTTTAGGTTATGGATACACTTTAAGAAATAATGGTTACACTTTAGGTAAGCAGGCTCCCACCATCCTTCACCGGTTGGGATCTTGGAAGGGTTTTCTGAGGGAGAAGGAGAAGGAGGCAGGTGGCCTGGGAAGGGTGGGGGAATGGGAGAATGCTGGGGGAACTAGGGGGGAAACAGGAGCTCACAACAGAGACAGGGTCTCACTATTGCTCGGTCTGGTCTCAAAGTCCTGAGCTCAAGCATTCTACCCACCTCAGCCTCCCAGAGTGCTGGGATCACAGGTGAGAGCCACTATTCCCAGCTGGTTACAAATGGTAGATAGAAACGGAGCTTGATGGAGATTCAAAATTGTAAATTTCACTTTTCAGCTATGTCTGCATGGAACCACTAAGTCACATCTGCCTTTGTTACAATCCACCAATAAGAATAAGGTCAATAGATCCAATTAATTTATTAAGGACTTTCTGTACGTTATTTCATTATCTCCCCTGATTCCCTGCAAGGTGGGTAATGTTTTCTCCTCCCCTCTCTAGATGAGAGAAGTCTCCTCAGATTTGTCTGGCTCCAGTACTCTGTGCCAGGGACATAATAGGCAAATACACATTGAATAAATAAATGAAGGCTGGGCATTATAGTGGGCTCCTATAGTCCCAGCTACTTGGGAGAATGAGGCAAGAAGATCACTTGAGTCTGGGAGTTTTTTGCTTTGTTTTTGAGACAGAATCTCACTTTGTCTTCCTCAGTACAGGGTTGTGGCATCATAGTTCACAGCAACCTCCAACTCTTGGCCTTAAGCAATTATCTTGCCTCAGACTCCCAAATAGCTGAGACTACAGGCATCCACCACAATGCCTGGCTATTTTGAGAGATGGTGTCTTGCTCTGGCTCAGGGTGGCCTCCAGCCTGTGAGCTCATGGCAATCCACCCACCTCGGCCTCCCAGAGTGTCTAGGAGAGCCCAGGAGTTTGAGATTGGAGTGAACTGTGGTGATAATGCTATGGCACTCTAGGCCAGGTGACAGAGCGAAACTCACTCTCCCAAATAAAATAAATAAAAATAAATGAGTGAGTGAGTGGATTGTAAGTGCTCCCACTAGAGCACCTTGCTGCTTCTCAGGCAGGAGACACATCTGGTGTCAACATGGCCTATTTCCATTAATGCAACCATAGGAAGTCAAGGTTTGCTTCTCTAAATGTGCCCAAGGGCCAGGCTGGAGCTGGTGTCTATTAATGAGCCACACTCCTTGATGCTCTGTATTTATGGCTCCTGGCATCTACATGAGGATGAATTCTGATCTTCAAGGCAAAAACCTGCCCTCCTCTGCTTTTATCCTTTGCATAACAAAGAGCTTCATAGCCTCTAGTCAGAGACAATATGGACGAAAAATATGTCTCTTACTGAATGAAAAATTTTTCTCTTGAGAACTTTTTAAAATTATAGGATCAGGGCTCAGCACTGGTAGCATAGTCATTATGGCGCCAGCCACATACAGTGTACTTGGCAGGTTCAAACCCAGCCTGGGCCATCTAAAATAACGATGACAACTGCAACAAAAATTAGCCAGAAGTTGTGGCAGGTGCTGGTAGTTCCAGCCACTCAGGAGGCTAAGGCAAGAGAATCACTTGAGGTAAGAGTTAGAGGTTGCTATGAGTTGTGAGGCCAAGGCACCCTACAGGCAGTGACAAAGTGAGATTCTGTCTTAAAGAAAAAGGAAAAAAAATAGAATTGTAGGATCTCAGTGTTGCTGGGACCTCAGGAAGATAACTGAATTAAATGATTCCCACTTCTGGTTTGTATCAGAGTTCCTAAGTTTAAGAGACCTTTTGATATTTGATGCCTGTTACCTGGGATTCATTTCGGAGCTTCTATAGGAATCTCATTCTACTCTTTTCATCATTGTCATGCTTTTTCTAAAAAGTGAGAAGAAATTAGAGCAATGGACTATAACTTCTATCAGTAGATCATGTTCAACAAGTGACCTTAGTTCTAGGTGATACTATTAGCCTGTAATTATAATTTTGGTAAAGTGAAAAAAACATCAAAACATATTAAGAAATAAAACATATTTATTTGGGGGGTACAGATAGCTCTTGAACACTCCTTATAATAGTATAAATTGTACAATTTTATGGAGATGATTTGCCCTTAAAATATGTATAGTCTTTCTCCCCACAGTTTTGTTTCCAAATTTAGGCTGAGGCAGTGGTCATGAATACCCATGAACATGAATGAGCAAGGATATAATCCTACCCAAGAGAAAAATCTAGACCCTCCCAATGTGTCCACAACCCACAAGAACAATCATGCCGCCATCTCAAGTCGTGTCTTAGAAAAATATTTCATGTCATGAGAAATACGATGTGAAGAGAAAAGAAGAGACTGTAGGACAGCATGACCCCAGGCTTGCTAGGCACAGAAGACAGTACTGTGTATTGGCCAGCTAGGCAGATCTCAGAGCCCTATGATTGTGTTCAAGAGCTGTGTACCCCAGCTCTGACTAGAACCAGTCACACGACTTTAGAAAAATTCCTCTCTAGACATCCATTTCCTATTGTATAAATCTTGAAAAAGAATAGTCCATTTCAGTAAGGGGAGAGTAGGAATTCTAAGAAGTATAGAATTTCTTCCCTGAGTATTGAAAATGTTCTGAACTTAAATCATGGTGTTAGTTGTACAATTCCATGAGCATAGTAAAGACCATTGATTTGTACACGTTACATGGGAGAATTTATGATATGTGCAATGCATCACAATAAAGCTGTAAAATTACATAAACTGAAAAAAAGAAAGACAGGAAAGGATCTTCTCTTTCTTCTCCAGCAATAGGAAAGAGTAAATGAATAAATAACACAAAACCTTTAGAATGGTACCAGTCACACAGTTCATGAGCTATCACTGTTCAAAATATATATCAAAGACCAAAAGGTTAGCAGTTACTTGAAAGCTATCACAAGCATTATCTCCAGAAGGCAACACTATGGGCAAATTTTCCTCTCTTCTTATGCTTCTCTTACTTTTTTTTTTTTTTTATATTTTTTTCAGTGATTAGTTTTAGGATCAGGGAAAAGTTAAGCATTATTTTATGAAAGAAAGTGAAAGACCTAGGGCAGAGAGAAGACCTTATGTTTTCTGGGGTTACCTGGGTTCCTACTGCAGTGAATTGTTTCCTGCAGAAAAAAAGCATCTCAGAGAAGAGGGGTCAGTGCATCAATGCCACCTAGTGCCAAAGACAGTTATTACACATACAAGGTGGGACTACTAAATTCGCCAACTTGTCCTAGGAAAAGTGCTCCAGTGACCTTTGAAGTACTCCCCTTGGGGAGTTGTGCAGAGACTCCAGCGCCTAGTCTGCCCTTCAAAGCAATTTTGGAACTCATCTTCAGGAATGGCCATCATAGCTGTTGTTGTATGAGGTCTGACAATCAAGTTCTCGAACTCATCCTAGAAAAAGTGCTTTGAAGGGCAGGACAGGTGCTGGTGCCGCTGCATAGCTTCCGAACGGAGGTACTTCGAAGGTGACTGCAGTGATATTCAGCAATGAGATATGTAGCAGTTTTTCTAGGATGAGATCAAGAACTTAAGAGTCTAAACTCGTACACACACACAGACACACTGCAGGTCTCATACATAACCATTCGTTCCATCTACTTGAACAGCTCTTTAATGACTTAAAACGACTGTCATATAAACTCTCCTGCCTAGTTAGTCTGGCCAAAGGTTTATCTATTTTATTTAGTTTTTCAAGAAACCAACTGCTTATTTTATTAATTTTCAGAATGATTTTTTTTCAATTTTATTGGCCCCTGATTTAATTTTTGATATTTCTTTTCTTGTGCTGAGTTTAGGCTTGTGAGTTTGTTGATGTGCTCTCTCTGTTTTTTGAATGTAGGCATCTAAAGTGATACATTATCCTCTCAGAACTGCTTTTGCAGTATCCCACAGGTTTTGGTAGCTTATGTCTTCATCATTGTTGTGCTTAAGGATGTTAATGATTTCCTCTTTTATATCTTCCTGCACCCAACTGTCATGGAACAGAATGTTGTTTAATTTCCATGCCTTTGTGTAGGGTTGAACATTTTTGTTGGAGTTGAGATCCACCTTTAGTGCCTTGTGATCTGAGAAGATACAAGGTAAAATGCCAACTCCTTTGAATCTGTTGAGGTTTGTTTTGTATCCTAGGACATGATCGATTTTGGAGAATGTTCCATGGGGTGATGAAAAGAATGTATATTCTTTATCTTTGGGATGGAGTGTTCTATATGCATCTATCAAGCACAGTTGTTCTAGGGTCTCATTTAAGTGTCTCAAATATTTCTTTAATTTCTCTTTAGAGGATCTGTCCAGCTCTGAAAGAGGAGTGTTAAAATCCCCTGTTATTATGCTGTTATAGGAGATCATATTGCTCAGACTGAGTAAGGTCCGTTTCAATAATCTGGGAGCATTTAAGTTTGATGCATAAATATTTAGAATTGAAACATCTTCTTATCATACTTTCCCTTAACCAATATAAAGTGACCATCTTTGTGTTCTTTGACTTTAGTTGCTTTAAATCCACATGTATCTGAAAATAAGATTGCGACTCCTCTTTTCTTCTGAATTCCATTTTCCTGAAGAATTGTCTTCCAACCCTTAACTGGAAGTTTTAATTTGTCTTTGGAAAGTAGGTGTGTTTCCTGCAGACAGCAAATGGATGGCTTGTGTTTTTGAATCCAGTCAGCCAATCTATGCCTCTTCAGTGGGGAATTCAAGTCATTAACATTTATTGAGATAATTGATAGTGTGGTAGTGTTCTACTCATTTTATTTGTGAGAATCCATTGCTTAGTTTTATCTTTTGCATCATTCTGGAAGTTAGGTGCTGTCCTTTAATTTCTGGGTTCTTCCTTTGCTGTTGATCCCTTGTGATGGTCAGTGTATAGAACAGATTGAAATATTTCCAATAGAGCTGGTTTTGTTGTGTTAAATTTCCTCAATGTTTGTGTATCAGTAAATGATTTGATTTCTCTGTCAATTTTAAAGCTTGGCTTAGCAGGATATAGAATTCTGGGCTGGAAATTGTTCTGTTGAAGTAGATTAAAGGTAGATGATGATTGTCTTCTTGCTTGAAAGTTTCATTAGGGAAGTCTGCAGTCACCGTAATGGATTTGCCCCTGTAAGTCAGCTGGTGCTTAGTCCTGGCACATTGCAGAATTTTTTTCTTCAGTGTTTGGCCAGGGCTGAGTTTGAATCCACCACTTCTAGTATATGGGGCCAGTGCCCTACTCCTTTGAACCACAGGCAGTGCTTCTTGTAGAATCTCTTCTTTTGTCCTGACTTTGGACAGGTTCATTAGAATGTGTCCTAAAGAAGCTCTGTTAGAGTTGAGGCAACCTGGGGTCCACCCAATATCCCTCTGAAAGGAGTATGTCAGAATCTTTGGTGATATTTGGGACATTTTCATTTATATACTCTACTATGGCTTCCATTACCCTGGGGTGTTCTTTCCCTTCTGAGATACCCATAACTTGTATGTTTGAATGCTTCATAAAGTTCCATAACTCCGTCAGTGAATGTTCTGCTTTCTCCCTCTTCGTTTCTGCCTCTTTGACTATCTGAGTTATCTCAAGAGCTTTGTCCTCTACCTCTGAGATCTTTCTTCTGGATGGTCTAATCTGTTGTTGAAAGTGTCCATTGTATCTTTAAGTTCCCTAATTGACTGCTTCAGTTCCTTCAGCTCTGCTGTATCCTTTCTATATTCTTTATATCATTCATCTCTTATTTGATTCTGTTTTTGAATTTCCTTTTGTTTATTTTCCACTTTATCAACAATTTCCTTCCACCATCTGTACTCTAAATCTTCTTTCTCCATTTCTATCATTTCTTTATAGGTAGAATCCTCTGCAGTAGCTATTTCATGGTTTCATGGTGCTGTTGTTCTGGACTGGTTTTTCATGTTGCCAGGATTTTTGAACTGATTCTTCCTCATGAGTGATTTCCTTGATCTATTTCCTTGCCCTAATTTTCCTTTCACTTCCTCTTGCTCTTTGAATTACCATACCTCTGGCCTAGGGTTTCAATGAGTCCTTTTGTTACAGCAGCAAAAGGATGAGAAGATTGAAGAGTAAGAAGGGAAAAAAGATTTTTAAAAAGCGAAAGGAGAGGGGGTGAGTAAAAGGGAATATTGAGAAAAAGAAGAGAGGCACTGAAAGAGGGAGACAGGAGCAATATAGGTGCACAGTAGGGTACTTTGACACAACCTTAAAAACCCCCAACCTCTGGGGGTGCCAGGTTGGGTGGTTCCCTTGAGGTCAGTACCTCATAGCTAGCCTGTTAGGGCATAGTACACCATCTCCACCAAGTAGAGAGGAAAGACAAAAATGCTGTAAACCCAAGCAAAATAAACAAACAGAAAACTTTCTAGAAGCAAATTGGGGTAAAAATCAAATAATAGGGAAGAAACACTAGGAAAAGTGAAGTTTTAATTGCTAAAGCAGGCAACAATGGAAAATTATTTTTAAACTAGAAAAATGAAGAAAGAAACAAAAAAAGAAAAATCTAGAGGGAAAATATTGAAATAAAAAAAGCAAAACAAAAACAAAGTAGTATATATATCTTGCTGAGTATTATCTGGGCAACAGGTGATCTTCTGTGAGATTTTAATCACAATGCTGATACAGCTATATAAATGGAGACTGGAGGACTGTGCTGATTTCTCAAACCCTGCAGAGTAGAGAGCCTAAATCTATCAGCCCAATTAAAAGGCAGTTTAAACTGCTAACCTTGGCTAAGCTTCCTCAGGAAAGCACTTGTGGCTGGGATCATTCCTGAAGTGGCTGTCCACTTACCCAGTGTGCCAAAACTGGTCTCACTCTATGCCCCAAGGCTGTAAGGCATCTCAAATCCTGCCTTTAGGCTGCTCTATCACTGTATTACTCACCCAAGGTCTCCCCTCTCATCCTTGCTATGAAAACCTGAGGGCAGATCTTGCCAGGGCAGTTCCCCTACAATGGCTCCACATGGCCCACAGCTGAACACTATTAACCCCGTCAGGTTCATCAGCTCAGTCTGGGGCCCTAGGAAATGCTTAAAGTCCTGCACACTCTTGCCCAAGTTCTCCCAAGGTAGTTCAACTGAGTGCCAAGTCCGAAAAAAAAAAAAAAAAAAGCACCTCACAGGTAAGACCTTTCCAGTTTGCAATCTCACTGCTACTGTACTTACAGCTGCCTGAAGGATTAGACTGAACAAACACACGCAATCACTTGCCAGTTGTCCACTGCTTTTGTCCTCCTCATGGGGTCCAGAAGTCTCTCACTGAATCCCTGTGTCCCCAAAGGGATGTTTCTGGGCAGATCCCACCAGCCAGAGATGCTGGAGTCTTCTCTTTCCAGTCTCACAGAACCCAGCTAGACAAGCTGTTATTCAGCCTCTATCTTGATCATGTTTCAAAACTTCATCATTTTTAATGCAGGAGTTGTTTGTTACTGTAGCACACACTGACTTCCCATTCTGACTAACATAATGTGGCAGTGAAGCTCATTAGCCTTACAATCGGATATAGTCGTTTGACATATACTTTGTTAAACCACTATGAAGCCAGCACTGCCCTCTTTGACTAACCTTTCTGTTCCTATGACCACTTGGTAAAGTACTTTCATTTCCTGGGACTCAGTTGCCACCTCCACTAGGAAGCCTTCCTAACCATCCATTCAAGGCAGCATAGGGCAGCCCCTTTGTAGGAGTCCTGCAAACTCTTGTTGTCAGCCAGTTTTTCTAACCTTTTTCTACTTCAAGGCCACCACTTGCCCACTCAGGGCATTTGTTAGACTCAGAAAGAGTGAACCCTTCCAACTGGTTGCAGCTCCACAGGGCCATGGCTCGCTCAGCATGGGATTACAGACTGCACCTTAACCCTTGTCCATAAACCTTTCTCTTACTAATCTGCCTTCATTGTAAGTTGATCTTTCAGTGAACCAACCAAGGGATAAGAGGTGAGTTTCACCATGATCCCTACAATCAAAAAAAAGGAAAGAAAGTTTTATATTCCAGTAGCCCACAGACTTCATCTTTGATGGTGGGTGTCCCATTTTCATCCTCTGTTCTTTATTTCATGGAGTTGTATCAATGTTATGAATCCAAGGCTGTGATATGGAACCAGAAGACTGAACTTTTGAAACCTTGTCTGGGATTGATGGTGATACAGAGGAATGAAAAGCTAGTATGAGCAAGAAGAGGAGAGCGCATGTAGAAACTTGGTCGTGCATAAGGTAGATTTTTTAACTTGGCAAGATGTGTCTCTAGATCCCCTGGCTTTGGTGAGAGTATGTGCAGAGAGCAATGATAGCAAATAATGTGCAAGTGTTCTTTGCATTCAATGGACATCCACATCTGTTGGAAGACCTTCAGTGAGTTTTGTTCTTAGATAACCCAAATTCATTGAATGTGTTAAGTGAAATGATACTTGTATTGAGCCATGATCTGTACACTGTCCTCCATGGCCCTGCCTACCAGGCTTTATGGACTTAGCTTAGAGCACCGCACAAGAAGTTTTCATAGAAGGAATGAATATGTTCTAAAGCCTTCCTCTCCTCTTTTTCCTCTGCCTTGTTTCCTGATCTCCCAAGCTGAGAACTCAGGAGAAAAAGAGTTGTCAGGAGCATGGAATTTGTAGTCGGACAGACCTGGGTTCAAATCTTGACTCTACCATTTACTTGCCATAAATCTTTTAGGGAGTTAGTTAGTTCCCCAAGCTTCTGTTTCCTCAAATGTAAATTAGGCTCACTGTCAACCTCACAAGGTAACCATGAACAACAATGACAGCTGCAAACAAAAAATAGCCAGTCTTTGTGGCAGGCACCTGTGGTCCCAGCTACTTGGGAGGCTGAGGCAGGAGAATCACTTGAGACCAGGCATTGAAGGTTGCTGTGAGCTGTGATGCCACAGCACTCTACCCAGGGTGACAGCTTGAGGCTCTGTCTCAAAAAGAAAAAAATTACAAGTATGTGTGTGCAATTTGTTAGATGTTGTCCAATCCCCTCCATAGTGGTAAAGCTGAATTATAAATGTGCAAAGATGACGAGTAAGATGTTACCACCCCATCTACCACCCGATCCTGAGAATCAGGTCAACCTCCACTTGGTTCTGCCCAAGATGGGCCTGAACTGAATCCAGATCTCACAAGATAACCCTGGGGCCCTGCGAGTCCCAGAAGGAGCCATAAAAATTCCATTTACTTTACTTGGGCTGGAATAATGCCAGTTTAAAAGTTTGCCCTGCTCATCTCAGGCTGAGCAGAAGCTCTGGATGGTCCTTTTCTGTCTTCTTTGATGGGGAAGACACTTAAAAAAGAATTATATATCTTTTCTAAGTTTGGTTTGCCAGAAAACAACAACAATGTTTCCCAGGCCTGTCATTTAGGAGAATTACAACAGGTACACATCAAGTACGGTTCTCAGTGAGTTCTGCAGTTTATCTGACCCTAGTGGTCTTTCTTTACAAGTGGAAAGAAAATTGATGTGGTTAGGATAAACTCAGTCCTTTATTCACATCACCAGGTGAGACCTAACACTTTCCCAGCTCCGTTGCTACTCCCACCTCTAGGCCAGCTGAATCCAGCCCACAGTTACTTAAGGTGGGGCCCAAACTGTGTTTCTCAGAAAAACAAACTAAATCGCTGCTAATTTTTAAAGATCAGAGATTTTGCACAAATAATAGACTTCTCATTTCCTATGATATTTAGATGGATACATAGACTGGCTGATAAATATAAATTGTAACTCCCACAATCCTGCTTTTTATTCCCACAGCCCAGTCTTTTTGTTAGGCCTGGTGGGCCTAGAGGAAAGCAGAAAAGTGTCAGGCCTAGGCTATAATGGAAAAATACCAGTTAACTCCTGGCACATTTCTGGACTATAAGTTTCTAAAAGAAATGAAATAAGTCTAGTTCACTCCCAAGATAAATGAGAAAGTACTAATTGATTTCTGGCTTCTAGTTCACTCCCAGTTTCTTGCTTGGCTAACTCCTTGAGAAATGAACCAACTGTCCCTGGACTGACCTTTAGGCAATACCAGGTTGACAAGATACTGAGACAAAAATGTATGGAAATTAAGATGTGTGCGGGAAAATATTAAAACAAAGATGTGTGAGGTATAGCTAACAATTGTAAAATTCTGTACAAAGCTTGCTTCCTATCCTACCAGGATTCA
Source organism: Otolemur garnettii (assembly GCF_000181295.1). Classification (NCBI taxonomy): domain Eukaryota; kingdom Metazoa; phylum Chordata; class Mammalia; order Primates; family Galagidae; genus Otolemur; species Otolemur garnettii. The sequence continues at coordinate 289,512 of NW_003852649.1, read as the reverse complement.
CCTGGACATCCTACATGCCAAACAGGATGCAGACCAGGCCTTAAATCCTGACCCCTTAAGCACTTGGAAACCCCATGTTGAGACACTGAGGAAGTCACTGGCTGGCTCTTTGATAAAAGGACTCTGCTATAAATTCAGCTTACTTGGCAGTGTGGTCTCCAGGGCACAACATTTTGTTACGATGTTGGGGTGCTTTAGGCCTCAGGAGCAGCCTCAGGAAACAGAATGCTCTACCTCTGACCACATTCTTCTTCCCTCCTTCATCTGCTCAGTCTTTCCCCCAAGGCAGGTCTTGAAAACTAGAAACATACTCAAGTCATCCCAGCAGAAAGAAATTCTCTGAACTCTAACTTTTCTCTTTGGAAGTCACAAAACTCCCATTTCAAAAGAGGTCCTGTCCCATACCACAGAGGAAAAAATGCACAGAGAGAGCGCAGAATCTTCACAGGCAGGCTCTGGGATTCCCCGCTCTGCATAGTGGCCAGTGCCTCAGTCATATCTACCCAGTCAAGTCTCCATAAAAGGTCTAAAAGGATGGGGAGTGGGGGCTTCCACCTTCGAGTAAGGATGCTCATGCAAGTATAGAAACTCCACACCCCTCTCACATATTTGTGCATTTCTTCACCTCTATCCTTTGTAATACCCTACAGAGTAGACAGGTAAACAAACTGTTTCCATCAGTCAAGTGAGCCACTCTGGCCATGAATTGAATCCAAAGATAGACTCATGGGATCTGTAATTTATAGCCAGAATTTATAGTCAGAAGCACAGATAAAACAACCCGGGACTGGCGATTGGCGTGGGAAGTGGGGGTTAGTCTTACAGAATTGAGCCTTCAACCTGTGTGATCTGATGCTATATCCAGGAAGGCGATGTCAGAATTGAACCGGAGGCTGCCAGAGGAGTGGCCCGCCCTGTAATCCCAGCACTCTGGGAGGCTGAGGTGGGTGAAATGCCTAAGCTTGTGGGTTTGAGACCAGCCTGAACCAGAGTGAGACTCCATCTCTAAAACAGCCAGGTGTTGGGGTGGGTGCCTATAGTCCCAGTTACTTGGGAGGCTGAGGCAAGAGAATCACTTGAGCCCAAGAGCTTGAGGTTGCTGTGAGCTATGATGCCACCCTACTCTACCAAGGATAACATAGTCAGACTCTGTCTCAAAAAAAAAAAAAATTTAAACTGGAGGACACTCACCTGGTGTGCCTGCTACAGAACTGATTGCCAGCTTGCTGGTGGGGAGAAAACGCACACTCATCTGGTATCAGAAGTTTGTCCTACTATACCCCAAGAGGGTATAGTAGGAAAAACACAGTTTGAGTTTTCTCCCCTTCTCTTGAGAACTTGGTCAACCTACCATCACATCACAGCTTGCCTTCCAGCATGCCAGCCACTGGTTGACCAGAGAAGAGACTCCTTTCTGGGGTCCAGGGAAAGGTACAGCCCATGCCCATAAGACCCACAAGCACTTCCACTCATTCCTTCTGCCTCTTGGTCCTTGAGTTGTGACCCTGGTCCCACAATGCAAGCTCCCTTGAAACAGAGGCTACTGTGTCTTACTCAACTTTGATTTCACAGTAACTAGCCCAGGCTCTAGAGCACAGTGGGTCCTCAATAAATGCTTATTCGATGAAAATAGTATTTGCGGGAGGCATATATCACATTTCTTCCAATATTAAAATTGTACAATTGTCACGCAGCTGAGCCTAGGTTGGCATCAGATGCCCCAGCCCTATGCCATCCCACCACCTAAAGCCACTTCTGTCAGTGGGGTGCTCCCAACATTTCTCTCTGAAATTTGACTTCTCTTCCTCCTAGCATTCTCCTCTCAAATGAGGACAGGGATGCATAAGTCATGGGATTGCTGAAAAGGCTGCATAATGTGATGGTTGTTAAACAAGGCGCTTACTTTGACCACACTATTCCCAGTGCCTTTATTTCCAAGATAGCAAGAGTCTCCCTTGTAGGGCTGCCTTGAGAAGGTTTTGTCAGTGATTTGGTTTTGTTTTTCATCCAAGCCCCAAGGAAGACACTGCAATAGAAATCACTGTTTCCTGAGAATTTTTTAAGTCCCTACTCACAAACAGTGATGGAGTGATGGGCGGGGGTGGGGGTGGGGGTGGTAAAGATCTTATCAGGAAGGCTTGTATTTCTTACCAAACACAGTGACCCTCAAGGGGGGTAATTAGGGCAGGTCAGAGCATATTTAAAATAAGCAATTCTTGACAGCCACTCTAGTCACTCTAGAACATGCTCTTTCTTGAGTGCTTTAAACCCAGGAAGGGAGCAAGAAGTGGCTTGTGTACCTTGGCCTGGCGGCCCTCTCAGAATGCTTGGTCAGGTAAGTTATGGAGAAGAGACATCAGCTCTCTTTCTTGCCCCTTTATTCTCTCACCCTTATTCTCCTTCAAATGCAGGAATTAAAAAGGAAAGAGAATCATTCTCCAACTTTCATGAACTTCAAGTCTCCATTGATTGATGAGCAGTTTGCCAAGTGCATGTGGGACCCAGAGGTCTGGGGAAAATCTGAGGGGCTACACTCCTCCAGGGGCATTAGTAACATCATAAGCTATGTGAATGGCCCTTTCCAGAATTGTTCAGTGCACAACTTATGCAATTGTACATGTGGTCCCATCTAGAAACAGTGTTTCTTCTGCTATTTTCAAGGTCTTCTCTCTGTTCCCTCTCTGTTTCCCTGTATAGGTGTCTCTGTGATATCATCTCTATCTCCACATCTCTCTCATTTCTTTCTTTCTTTCTTTTTTTTTTTTTTTGGCCAGGGCTCGGTTTGAATGTGCCACCTGCCGCATATGGGACCAGCGCCCTACTCCTTTGAGCCACAGGCGCCACCCTCTCCTTTATTTCTTCACCTCTTTTTGTGTCTCTGTGTATGGAGAACTCTTGTTTCTTTCTTGTTTCAACTTATTCTTCTTTCTCTACCCTCTTCATTTCCCTACTTTATTACCCACCTCAGCATCTTTGAGTTTTCTCACATCCTGGCTTCCTCTCTCAGGCCTCATTTCTGATTGAGCCCCGGAGAGATCAGGAGAGCTACATCTAGACCCAGGTTTGCCACTAACAAGCAGTGGGACCACAACCATGTCACAACCTACTGCATTTCAAATTCCTCCCTCCCCTGTAATGAAAGGATAATGATCCCCACTCTATCTCCCTTCTTGGGCTCCCTCAAGAAAGAGCCATTGAGATGACAATAGCAATGGGAATGGCCATCACCATCAAGACCTACTATTAATATATGGCAGGTGCATCACCTCTGCCACCTCACTGAGAACCCCCAAACATTCTATGTGAGGGGAGCATTATCATTCCACCATTTTTAC
>NW_003852649.1:268280-286157 GCF_000181295.1 Otolemur garnettii | reverse complement strand
GCATCACCTCTGCCACCTCACTGAGAACCCCCAAACATTCTATGTGAGGGGAGCATTATCATTCCACCATTTTTACAGATAGGGAAACTGAGGCTCAGGAAAGTCATATCACTTGCCTGAGATTATAAAAGAGAACCTGGATTCAAATCTAGATCACCTAGATCTCCTGCCATGGTTTTCATTGTGTTGGATGGCCTGTCCTAAGAATATGACAGCACTCATTAAAATGTTCAGAAAATGCACAGCTCACTTATAAAGCAGGGGGTGACAGTCACATTGCAGCAAGGGGCAGCCGACTGCTGTCTCTTATTTGATTCTCTTTCCATACTCTGTTAAAGAGTCCCTCTGATGAAGGTCAAATCTATGCGAGAAAAACTTGAGGAAAATGGCATGCTGAAAGAATACCTTGAAAAGTTCCCTTACAGCCCAGCCAAGTTTCTTAATAAAGATCAGAAGAAGGATGTGACTTCTCATTCTCTGAGGAACTACCTGGATGTGAGTATGCTGGGAGGATGGAGCTCTGGAGTACTCTCCTGAGCCTCCTGCCAAGCACTGGGGCTCCACTTGGGGCATGAGCCAGGGGGTTGGTTAGGGCTGGGCTCCTGTAAGTAAAAACATGGAGACAGGGGCCCACCCCCAGAAAGGAAGTCTCTTGTACACTTGGTTGTTGGTTTGCAGTGATTGGGCCCAGCAATGACCAGATACCAGGTAAATGTCAATTCCTTTGCCAATGATATGTCATTTGGCACCTGTGAACCACAGCAGTGCTTGTTTTGGGGGACTTTGCCCTTTCTGAACTCAGCAAATCACTGAGCTAAGGGAGCCACATTGAAGGATGAGCTGTGCCTGATCAAATGACAACAAAGCCAAGTGCAAATCAAGTTTGAGGCCCTACTTAGAGCAGCCTCTTCAGCCCTAAAAATCGTATGAAGAAAAAGCTATTGAGCCCCGTGGTGTGGGACACCATAATGAACTAACAATATAGTCATTGTTACTGATTTCCAGAGGCTCCTCTCATGTTCAAGAACCTGTAGTGCAGCCAGAGAAATAGGCAAAGTACATAAATCTCAGATAAAAGTACCAACTGCTTGGCACTGACATTGTGTGATGTGAGTTTAGAGGAAAAAGCTCATAGTGACCTGTGGGTAACTTAGGAGGACTTCCTGGAGGAAGAGGCACCCAGACTGGGCCTTTGAGGATGGAAAGGATATGGATAGCTTTGAGGAAGGCTGGAGGGTTTCTCAAATGAATGCATTAGTTTTAGCAAGGGCTGCTAGGTAGAGACGTGGTAAGTAATTTTGGGAGAAATGCAGATGCCCAATGAAGGCCAGCACTCAGGTAATCAGAGCATGGCCAGGCCTGCCTTAACCACCCCTTTCTGGCCTTGGCAGCTGGAGTATGTTGGGCTCATCACCATCGGAACTCCCCCCCAGACGTTCGAAGTCATGTTTGACACAGGCTCTGCTGAATTGTGGGTGCCCTCCTTCTTTTGCATCACCTCGTCCTGCTGTGAGTGTCCTCTGCACCCTGTCTCATGTCCACCCACCACCAGATCCTCAGTCCTCAGCAGGCTTGATGGATGCCTATCTCTTGTGCCTGCAGATAAACACAGACGCTTCAACCATAAGAATTCTTTCACGTTGAAGTTGCCTCCTGAACCACTCCGCACTGTTAAAATCTGCTATGGCTCTGGAGACATAATGGGAATTCTTGTCAATGACACTGTTAAGGTAACATAGAAACCAGAGGTGGAGGCAGGGCTGCTCACACTATTCAGAAGACCAGATGCCGGCTGTGCAGGGAATACCACCTTTCCCAAACTCTGCCAGTGGCTGGCCACTGTGGGGCCGTGTCCTGGGGAGGTAGTGCCCATGCCATCATACAAACTCCTCAGAGGGCCAGCAAGGGCAGAGGGCAGGAGCAGCTTCTCCAGGGACTTGGCCAAACTTAACATAAGGCTGACTTTGCTGGGAGCAGGGACAGAAGTGGCTAAAAATCGCCCACTTTTATTCTCTAGCAGTGTGTCAGGCACTGTGCTGGCCCTTTGGTTGTAATAACTTCTTTAAATCTCACGACAAAGCACTGTTAGTGGCAGGCACTATTCATATCTCCATTTTACAGAGCAGAGAACAAGGATAGTGATGGCTTTGACCAACACTGGGTCACACAGCTGGCAACCAACAAAGCTAAGCTGTGAATCAGGACCCAGGCAGGAGTGGGACACTTTCAGGAGGGGGCAAAACATGCCTGTGGCGTCCAACTAGACAGGGATAGGAGGTGCCCATAGATTCAGGAGCATCCTGAACAATAAAAAGCTTGTTACCTTTGCAGGTCTTGGAGGATTTTGAGATCCAAAAAAACTGGAGACTCCCTCCTGCAAAGTGCCTCACTATATGTAATGTGTATGCACAGAGAGAGAGAGAGAGAGAGAGAGAGAGAGAAGAGAGAAAAGACTGTTTTCCAGGCAGAATTTTCATGAGAATAGTATTTGCTATTTTGTATGCACAACTATGTCCCCAAAGGGATGCAGAAAAGACCACTCTGTCATCAGATCATGGTGGTACTAAAAAAGTGACCCTATTCCCTACCCATTTATCTTCAAATAGGTAACATTTGGTCACACTCAGAGCCTCAGTCTCCCCACCTGGGAAAAGGGTCAGAGCCTATCTGGCTAATCTCAGGTGGCAGGAGGAAGGTGCAGGCGCTGGTTACATCCCACAGCACAGCCCACGGAACCCACTCTCTGGTTCTCACCTATCATGACCATCTGAGGTGCAGCCCCAGCCACAGTTGCTTCAGTTCCCTCCATGGTCGTGGTGGAATCTCCTTACCCACTGGCTGCCCTGACTACCCATAGCCTAGCCCTGGCCCTACTTCCAAAACCCTTACACAGGAACATCCTTTTCTCCCACAGATCGGGGACCTTTTGGACGTCAACCAGGCATTTCTCCTAAGCACCTGGGAGGACCATGCATTCGGGTCCTTTGCACCATTTGATGGCATCCTGGGACTGGCCTACCCTGATATGGCCCAGTCTGGAGGCACCCCTGTCTTTGACAATCTTTGGAAGAACAGCCTCATTTCTGAGAACCTCTTTGCCTTCTACTTGACCAGGTAAGCGTGGGCTAGACAAGCCCTTTCCCTAACTCACTGTAAGACAAGTTTGGTTCCATTTAAACTTAAAGACTATCTGATCCAAAAGTTTCCTTACAGACTGTCTAGTCCAGGAGTCAGAACACTATAGTCAGGGGGGCCAAATCTGGCCCATCCGCTGTTCTTGTAAATGAAGTTTTATTAGACTACGATCATGTTCAGGTGTCGTCCGTGGCCACTTTTGCAGGCTGTGACAGTGTTGAGCAGTGTGACAGACGTTAGGCCCACAAATCCTAAAAGAATTACAACCTGCCCTTACAGAAAGTTTGCTGACACCCTGCAGTCTAGTCCCTTCATTCAGTAGAGGAGAAAACAGGTTCCCAGAGGGGCGCTGCACAAGGTTGCACACTCAGGTCCTGGTAGTGGTAGGATTGAACCCAGCCCTCAGGACTACCCGCATGGCTGCTGTTAATCTATCACTAAGTTTTGTATCCCTTAGCTCTATAAAAAAAAAGCTGCAGTCCACTGACTGCCTTGTAGGGAATCGGGAAGAATGGTGGAGCATAGACAGAAGGGGACCCTGTGACAGACATATTTTCCCCCACCAGGACAGTGGTTGACCCCATGGAGCCATGCAGGGGGCAAGAGCGTCTGGTGGTTGAGGCTGTAGCTCAGGGGACTTGGGTTCACACACTGGCTCCATCACCTGAACCAAAGCAGGTTATTTGAACTCACTAAGCTTCAGGAACACTTGTATCCAATTGAGGGTGATAATTGGCACCTATTATATGCTCAGGTCTGCTCTGTACACGTGAAGCAGACAGGAAGTAACTAAATAAATAAAGGAAAAGGATAACTCCAGACAGTAACCGGTTCTGGGAAAACAATGAATCAGGCTGACAGAATGGACAGGGATGAGGGTGCGTTATGAGCTGGGTGGTAGGGAACAGCCACTTTGCGCTGAGACCTCTGCCACAGGAAAGAGTCAGGATGGAGATGGTGAGAGCCAGGCCCAGAGAAGCGTTGAGTGCCAAGGCCTAGAGGAGAAGTGAGCATGAAGAGCCCGGGCAGGGGGACCTACAGGGCACCCAGCATGGCTGGAGTCCTGGGGGCGGAGGGGATGGATGAGGCTTCCCTGGAGCCTTATCCTAAGTGGGAACAGAGGCCTGTGGCAGGGGACTAAGCAGGGAAGAGATCTCATCTGACTTCCATTTTGACAGCTCACTCTGGACACCCACTGGAAGGAGGATGAGTGAATGGAGTGTAGGTGGGGAGGCTGGAAAAGGGGTGGCTGCCAGGCCCAGGGGAGATCAGCAGGGAGTCAGGATAGGGGCTACAGGCAGAGGGAATAGGATTGAACATGGGAGGAGAGGGGTCTGCCAGGATGTTTCTCCCTCACTAAGATTTTACTGTGAGCCCAGGACTAGCCATATAATGTGCAGGGGATGGTGCACATGAAAATGTGGGGACCCTTGTTCAAAAAGTATTAAAAACCATGAAACAGGCCAGGCATGGTGGCTCACATCTGTAATCCTGGGATTCTGGGAAGATGAGGTAGGTGGATTGCTTGAACTCAGCAGTTTGATATCAGCCTGAGTAAGAGCAAGACCTCCACTCTACTAAAAATAAAAATACTAGCTGGGCATTGTGGCAGGCACCTATAGTTCCAGGTACTCTGGAGGCTGAAATAGGAGTATCGCTTGAGCCCAAGAGTTAGAGATGCCAGGGGTTTTGAGACTTTATCGCAAAAAAAAAAAAAAAAAAAATCCCTGCAAAACAGTGATAGCAGAGGCACAGGGCTTTTCTAAACACAGGGTTCCGTGGGTGGCACAAGGACCAGGCCCATGAAGCCAGCCCCATATGAGCCTGAACACGCAGCCCTTAGTTCCCATTGGGGCTTGGTTTTCCTGGAAAATGACAGACTGGACAAGGTAGAGGTCAGCTGTCCTGGGCCATAGACTCTCTGGCTGCATCTCAGAGTCTGCTCTGATTGCTGGAGGGGATTTGGTCCTTTTTTAAAGAGTAGTGTGATCGGAGCCCAGCTCAGAAGCCAGATTGTCCAGATTCAAATCTCAGCTTTGCTACTGACTTTCCATGTGGCCAGCTGTGAACAGGTATTCAACTCCTCTTTGCCTCAACTTCCCCATCCATAAAATGGAGATTATAGTCATGCTGCTTCCTAGGCTGCGTGGGGCTACAGATTGAGTGAGCAATGACAGCAAACCCTTAGACAGTGCCTGGTGAAGAATGCTGCCCATCGTTCATGGCAATGAGCCCTTTCCTCTTCTCTCTTCCAGTGGGGGAATGAGAGGCAGTATGCTGATGCTTGGTGGGGTGGACCACTCCTACTACTCCGGGGAACTTAGATGGGTGCCAGTGACCAAACGACGATACTGGCAGATAGCGCTTGACAGGTAAGTCCTCCCTGCTGATTCCTGCTCCCAGTGATGCTGCACACATGTACACATATGTATGTGTGCACAGAGACACGTGCATACACAGACACACAGAGTCACAGACAAATACAAACTCATAAAGTCACAAATCATGCACACACAGTCGCACCCACGCACAGAAACAGCACACAGATACACACACAGTGCACCGGTGGTCCCTAATCCCTCCAGGCCTCCTGACCAAGGTCTTGATGAGAGAAGTCAAAGCAGGCCTGAGTCTTGGGCTGAGAGAAGGAGCGGGGACAGACCCACTGGCAGGAAGCTGGGATCCCTGGGAAGAGGTAGCACAGTGTGGGGATCCCTGGCTATGGTTCAGTGTGGGCAAGCAGAGTGGTCTGCGGACACTCAAGTGTAGCACACAGTGGCTCAGGGAGGAGCCCACGAGGCTGAACAGGGGCATAGTAAGTGTCCAACTGTCCTGCTTTACCTAGGGCCAAGGAAGCTTTCAGGACACAGGAGTTTTCAGGTAGAGAACAGAGGAAGTCCCAGGCACACTCACAAGTTGGTCGCCCAGGGAGAAGATACCCAGCAGTGGAGAGAGATGTGCTTCGTTCTCAAGCTGAAAGAGAATTACACAAAGGGACAGTCCCCACCTCACCCCCATCCTGGGCACACCAGGGGACCAGGGACTGTGACAGAGATTCAGGAACCTGGAGTCATGTAGAGCCTGGGAACACGGTGACAATAACCAACTAGATTCTGTGATGCCACTGGGGAGAAGTTAGAAGTGTGCTTTGGTGGCATCTATACCCCTCAGGCTGCTTTAGGCATCACCTGAGCTGGAGGCCTCAGCGTCTGAGCTGCGACTCTGAGAGGCAGCACCCTCTTCCACAGCAGCCCACAGCCCCTGCTCACCACTCTCAGCATCTGCTGCCTGACAGGCTCTCCTGCTTCACTCTGGGGCCCTGTGGTGGTCAGTCACCAGAACAAGGCTCTGTTTCCCTCGTTAATTCACTCAACAAACACATGTTGAGCACCCACTGTGTGCTGGGCACCTGAGGGAGGCACTGAGGACACAATCTGCTCTCACAGTCTGCACCACCCAGTAGGGCAGGCAGACATGGCCCAGTGAGCCCCAGAAATAGTGAATTCTCACTTCCATGCCTGCTAGAAACAAGCAAGAGAATGAGGAGGTCGGCCAAGAGAGGAGCCGGGTCTAGGTCCCTGGAAAAGTGACAGTTAAGCTGGAACATGGAAGTATAGCCAAAATTAGACAGACAGAGGCCATGGGGGCAGTTCTAGAAAGGGAGGCCAGCATGTGCAAAGGCCCTGAGGCAAGAAACAGCTTGGAGCATTCAAGAACTGAAAGGAAGTCACAGAACGTCAGTGTGCCCACTGCAAAGGGAAACAGAGAGGGGGATGCGAGACAGCAGGGAGGGGGCGAATTGGAGGGAGGCTGAAGAGTGATGAGTAATCTGCTTTGCCTGTCGCACCCCCAGCATCTCTGTGAATGGGATCGTTATTGCTTGTTATGAAGGCTGCCAGGCCATTCTTGATACTGGGAGCTCGGTGGTGATTGGCCCATTTGAGGGTGTCCTGCACATTCAGAACATCATCCATGCCCAGCACTCCTTTAAGGACAAGGTAAAGGATCTTGCCCAATGTCATATGGGGCCTCCACACACTGAAGGACCAGATGAGCCAACCTTCTCTCCCTTTTCTCCAACAGTATATCATCGACTGTAAGGCCACCATCCACCTGCCTGACATTGTCTTTGTCATTGGTGGTGTCAACTACCCGATACCAGCCAGCAGCTACATCCAGAGGGTGAGGAGCCCAGCTCTAGGGTTGTGTCCTCACATTAGGGGACTTGTGGGACAGTGTCCCCAGAGGCCAAGCACTGCCATTGCAGCCACTGCCCAGCCCACTTGATTGGCAGGCGCCTCCCCCAAAACAAGCACCTGCATAGCAATAGACAGTCTGGAACACCCACAGTCTGCACTAGAGGTTAAGCAACAATCACCCTGTGCTAGCACAGTGCCTGAACAGGGAGGGAGGAACAGCACAGGGCCTGTGCCCCATGGAACTTCAGTTCAACCAGGCCACTGAAAGAGATGAATACAGAAATTTGCCTACAGCATCCTTGAAAAGGGCCAAAGGAATAGTGACAGGCAGGGTTGCTGGGGACAGCCCCAATATGTTGTCCCACTATGATAACTAACAATACTTACCCTTCTCCAAACTGTCGTGGTTTGGATCATAAATGATCTGATCACCCTAGTCCCAGGTTACAACTTCACTTTGCTAAGCCTGTTCCCTCCTCTGCAAAACAGAGTAACAGCTTCTCCCTTCGTGGGGTGCTTTGTATTTTTGACATGAAGAAGGATGTGCAGTCCCCACACAGCATCTGGCATGTATTTGAGGCCCATAGGAGAGCAGGGAGGCTGGGTGGGTGAGAAGAGGGGCGTAAACAACCCTGAGCCATAGCCCTGTAGAGGTAGGAGGAGACCTGCTTGGAATTGGGGCAGGTCTAGACTGAGCTCCTCTCAAATGGCACCCCAGGGAGCTGGGCAGATAAGTTGGCAGACCAGGTAATATGGTGATGCAGGGGTTGTGGGGTGCCCCTGGTAACTGGGAACCACCAAGGAAAGTCATCCACCCCAGCCTGGAGTGCTTAAGGGGTCCAAGCCTGGGTCCAGGAAAGCAGGGGTGGGTGTCCTGGAGCTCAGTTTCTAAGGACCAGGGAGGTAAAGAGGAGAAAGAAGGAGCAAACAGGGTCAGAGGAAGAAATCACGGCAGTCCTGGGTCCCGGACTAGCAGCTGCAGGGAACAGAGAGGAGAGACCAAACGGAGACACCACCAGGTCTGGGTATGGAAGGCGGTGGCAGACAATGATTCAGCCTGAGCACTGCGTGTTTCTGTCGTCTTCTCCAGGTGGCATTTGGCTCCTGTGTCAGCACCTTCCAGAATTTCCCAGACAGGGCGTTCAGATCAAACACTTGGATCTTGGGAGACGTTTTCCTTAGGCTATATTTCAGCGTTTATGATCGGGCCAACAACAGGGTGGGCCTAGCTCCCGCAATATAAGTGCTGGCCCTTCTCCAGTAAGCAGCCAAGCCCATCCCAAACACAAACTCATACACTGCTCCAGGAATTCTCACCCAGAAGAGCTGATTTGAGCTATGTTTGATGTTCCACAAAACTCTAATCTCTCAGTGGACAATAAAAGATTTTATTTTCAATGGTGCTAATACTAATGGTTGCTTTACCTTCGGTTGGGGAGCTACATCAGAGTGAAGCAGGGCTCTAAGATCGAGTCTGAATCACAAGTGAGAGAAGCCCAGTCCAGCTGACTGGAATGAAAAAGGAGACTTATTAGGGAGGGATTCTGGGAGAGTTGCATGAACCAGAGCAGGTCCAAAGATCTTGGTGACTGGGCCCAAGAAATCAAAAACCACCCACTCACTATTTACCTCCTTCCCTTCCTTCTTTCATCTGATTCTCTTTGCCTGACAGCTTTCCTTTCCCAGCCTTCTACCCAAAGTAGAAAACTTTACCACTAACTACCCTAAGGCATTTACCATTAAGAAAGGAAAAAAGTTCAGCAAGCAGCTCAGATGATGAAGAAAGAGTTAATCAGAATTATTTGTTGTTGTTGTTTGTGAGACAGAGTCTCACTCTGTCACTCTAGGTAGAGTGCCATGGCATCACAGCTCATAGCAACCTCAAATTCCTGGGCTCAACAGATCCTCCTCCCTCAGCCTCCAGAGTAGCTGGGACTACAGGCACCTGCCATAATACCTGACTAGTTTTATATTTTTCGTAGAGACAGAATCTCATTCTTGCTCAGTCTGGTCTCAAATTCCTGAGCTCAAGCACTCTCCACACCTCGGCTTCCCAGAGTGCTGAGATCACAGGTGAGAGCCACTACTCTCAGCTGGTTATAAATGGTAGATAGAAACTGAGCTTAATGGAGACTCAAATTTGTAAAATTCACTTTTCAGCTATGTCTTCATAGAACCAGTACGTGACATCTCTCTTGGTTAGAACCACCAATAAGAATAAGGACAATAGCTCGAACAAATTTATCTCCCCCCATTCCCTGCAAGGTGGGTAATGCTGTCTCCCCTCCCCAGATGACAGCAGTCTCCTCAGATTTGTCAGACTCCAGCACTCTGTGTCAGGCACATAATAGGCGAATACACGTTGAACAAATAAATGAAGGCTGGGCATCATCCCAGCTACTTGGGGGAATGAGGCAAGAAGATCACTTGAACCCAGGAGTTTTTTGTTTTTGTTGTTGAGACAGAGTCTCACTTTGTCGCCCTTAGTAGGGTCCACGGCAACCTCCAACACTTTGCCTTAAGCAATTCTCTGGCCTCAGCCTCCCAAGTAGCCAAGACTAGAGGCGTCTACCACAATGCCTGGCTATTTTTAGAGATAGTATCTTGCTCTGACTAAGGGTGGACTGCAGCCTGTGAGGTTTTTAGAATAGTAGGATCAGGGCCCAGCGCCTGTAGCACAGTGGTTATGGCACCAGCCACATACACTGAACTTGGCAGGTTCAAACCCAGCCCTTGCCTGCTAAAAAACCAACTGACAACTGCAACAAAAAATAGCCAGGCTTTGTGGTGGGCACTGGTAGTTCCAGCTACTTCAGAGGCTAAGGCAAGAGAATCACTTGAGCCACGAGTTAGAGGTTGCTGTGAGCTGTGATGCCAAGGCACTCTATCGGGGGTGACAAAGTCAGATTCTGTCTTAAAAAAAGAAGAAGAAAATAGAATTGTAGGATCTTTGTGTTGTGTAGGACCTCTGGAAGATAACTGAATTAAATGATTCCCACTCCTGGTGTATCAGAGTTCCTAAGTTTAAGAGACTTTTTGGTATTTAATGCCTAAAACCTGGGATTCATTTCAGAGCTTCTATAGGAATCTCATTCTATTCTTCTCAACATTTTACTGCTATTTCCTAAGACGTGAGAAGACATTGGAGCAACTGACTATAACTTCTATCAGTAGATCATGTTCAGCAAGTACCCTGAGTCCTAGGTGATACTATTAGCCTGCATTTATAATTTTGGTAAAGGGAAAAAGCATGAAAACATATTAAGAAATAAAGCATATTTATTTTGGGGGGGATACAGATAGCTCTTGAACACTCCATATAAGAGTATAAATTGGTACAATTTTATGGAGATGATTTGCCCTTAAAATATGTATATTCTTTGCCTCCACAGTTTCGTTTCCAAGATTTAGGCTAAGGCTGTGGTCACGAATGCCCATGAACATGAATGAGCAAGGATATAATCCTACACAAGAGAAAAATCTAGACCCTCCCAATGTGTCCACAGCCCTGAGGGACAATCATGCCACCATCTCAAGTCGTGTCTTAGAAAAATATTTCATGTCATAAGAAATACGATGTGAAGAGAAAAGAAGAGACTGCAGGACAGCATGACCCCAGGCTTGCTAGGTACAGAAGACAGTACTGTGTAGTGGCCAGCGAGGCAGGTCTCAGAGCCCTCTGATTGTGTTCAAAACCCAGCTCTGACCAGAACCAGCCACATGACCTTGGAAAAATTCCTATCTGGACATCCATTTCCTATTCTGTAAATCTTGAATAAGAATAGCCCATTTCAGAAGGGGCGAGAGTAGGAATGCTAATGAGTACAGGATTTCTTCCCAGAGTATGGAAAATGTTCTGAACTTAAATCATGGTGGTAGTTGTACAATTCCAGGAACACAGTAAAGACCACTGATCTGTACACCTTACATGGGAGAATTTATGATATGTGAAATGCATCACAATAAAGCTATAAAACTACAGCAACTGGGAACAAAAAAAAAAAAAAAAACAACCACAGGAAAGAATCTTCTCTTCTCCAGCTATAGGAAAGAGTAAATTAGTTGATAACACAAAACCTTTAGAATGGGGTCAGTCACACAGTTCATGAACTATCACTGTTTGAAATATACATCAAAAACCAAAGGGTTAATGGTTACTTGAAAGATATCACAAGCATTATCTCCAGAAGGCTATGCTTTGGGCAATTTTTCCCCACTTCTTATGCTTCTCTTACTTGTTTTTTTTTTTTTTTTCAGTGATTACTTTTAAGATCAGGTGAAAGTTAAGCATTACTTTACGAAAGAAATTGAAAGACCTAGGACAGAGAGAAGACCTTATGTTTTCTGGGGTTACCTGGGTTCCTACTGCAATGAATTGTTTCCTGGAGAAAAAAAAAAAAAGCATCTCAAAGCAGAGGGTCAGTGGAGCAATGCCATCTAGTGGCAAGGAGAGATATTACACATACAAGGTGGGACAATTAAATTCTCCAACTTGTCCTAGGAAAAGTGCTACATAGCTCTTTGCTCACTATCACTACAGTCACCTTCAAAGTAGTCCCCTTGGGGAGCTGTGCAGAGACACCAGCGCCTAGTCTGCCCTTCAAAGCAATTTTGGAACTCATTTTCTGGAATGGCCATCAGAGCTGTTGTTGTATGAGGTCTGACAATTAAGTTCTCCAACTCATCCTAGAAAAAGTCCTTTGAAGGGCTGGACAGGTGCTGGTGCCGCTGCATAGCTTCCCAACGGGGGTACTTCGAAGGTGACTGCAGTGATATTCAGCAATGAGATATGTAGCAGTTTTTCTAGAATGAGTTTGAGACCTTAAGAATGTAAACTCGTACACACACACGCAGACACACTGCATGTCACATATTTACCTATTGGTTCCATCTCTTAACACGGCTCTTTAACGACTTAAAATTTATATGAATAAACTCTCCTGCCCAGTTAGTCTGGACAAAGGTTTATCTATGTTAATTTTTTTTTCAAAAAACCAACTCCTTGTTTCATTAATTTTCTGAATGATTCCCATTTTCAATTTCATTGGTCTCTGATTAATTTTTGGACATTACTTTTCTTCTGCTGAGTTTAGGCTTGTGAGTTTGTTGATGTGCTCTCTCTGTTTTTTGAGTGTAGGCATCTAAAGTGATACATTTTCCTCTCAGAACTGCTTTTACAGTATCCTTCAGGCTTTGGTAGCTGTGTCTTCATTGTTGTTGTGCTCAAGGAAGTTAATGATTTCCTCTTTCATTTCTTCCTGCAACCAACTGTCATGGAACAGAACGTTGTTTAATTTCCATGCCTTTATGCGAGATTGAACGTTTTTGTTGGAGTTGAGTTCCACCTTTAGTGCCTTATGGTCTGAGAAGATACAAGGTAAAACGGCAATTCTTTCATTCTGTTGAGGTTTGTTTTGTGTCCTAGGATATGATCAATTTTGGAGAATGTTCCATGGGCTGATGATAAGAATGTATATCCTTTACCATTGGAATGGAGTGTTCTATATGCATCTATCAGGCACAGTTGTTCTAGGGTCTCATTTAAGTGTCTTATATCTTTGTTTAATTTCTGTTTAGAGGATCTGTCCAGCTCTGAAAGAGGCATGTTAAAGTCCCCTGTTCTGATGGTGTTATAGGAGATCATATAGCTCACACTGTTTCAAGAATCTGGGAGTATTTAAGTTGGGTGCATAAATATTTAGAATTGAAACATCTTCTTGTTGTATTTTTTCCCTTGACCAATATAAAGTGACCATCTTTGTCTTCTCTGACTTTAGTTGCTTTAAATCCACATGTATCTGAAAATAAGATTGTGTGTCCTTTTTTCTTCTGAATTCCATTTGCATGAAAAATTGTCTTCCAACCCTTAACTCGGAGTTTTAATTCGTCTTTGGAAACCATTTGTTTTTCCTGCAGACAGCAAATGGATGGCTTGTGTTTTTTAATCCAGTCAGCCAATCTATGCCTCTTTAGTGGGGAATTCAAGTCATTAACATTTATTGAGATAACTGATAAGTGTAGTAGTGTTCTATGCATCTTATTTGTGAGAGTCCATTGCCTAGTTTTATCTTTTGCATCATTGTGGAAGTTAGGTTCTGTCCTTTAATTTCTGAGTTCTTCCTTTGCTGTTGATCCATTGTGATGGTCAGTGTGTAGAACAGATTGAAATATGTCCCGTAGAGCTGGTCTTGTTGTGTTGAATTTCCTCAATGTTTGTGTATCAGTAAATGATTTGATTTCTCTGTCAATTTTAAACCTTAGCTTAGCAGGATATAGAATTCTGGGCTGGAAATTGTTCTGTTGAAGTAGATTAAAGGTAGCTGACCATTGTCTTCTTGCTTGAAAAGTTTCATTAAGGAAGTCTGCAGCCACCCTGATGTATTTGCCCCTGTAGGTCAGCTGGTGCTTAGTCCTAACACATTGCAGAATTTTTTTCTTTTTCAGCTTTTTGCCAGGGCTGGGTTTGAACCCACCACCTCCAGCATAAGGGACCAGTGCTCTACTCCTTTGAACCACAGGCACTGTCCCTTGCCGAATCTTTTCTTTTGTCTTGACTTTGGACAGGTTCATCACAATGTGTCCTAAAGAAGCTCTGTTAGAATTGAGGCGACCTGGGGTCCTATATCCTTCTAAAGGGAGTGTATCAGAATCTTTGGTGATATTTAGGAAATTTTCATTTATAATATTCTCTACTATGGCTTCCATTACCCTGGGGCATTCTTCTTCCCCTTCTGGGATACATATAACTCGTATGTTTGAACACGTCATAAAGTCCCATAATCCTGTCAGTGAACATTCTGCTTTCTCTCTCTTCTTTTCTACCTCTTTGACTATCTGAGTTATCTCAAGAGCTTTTGCCTCTACCTCTGAGATTCTTTCTTCTGCATGGTCTAATCTGTTGTTGATACTTTGTATTGCATCTTTAAATTCCCTAATCGCCTCCATTCCTTGAGCTTTGCTATATCCTTTCTATAGTCTTCATGTAATTCATCTATTATTTGATGTTGTTTTTGAATTTTCCATTGATTATTTTCTGCTTTATCAGCAGTTTCCTCCATCATCTGTATTCTTAATTCTCTTTCTGTCATTTCTAACATTTCTTTATAGGTGGAATCCTCTGCAATAGCTCCCTCATGGTCTTTTGTGGGCATTGCACTGGTTTTTCATGTTGCCAGGAGTTTTCTACTGATTGTTCCTCATGAGTGTTTTCTTTGATCTGTTTCATTGCCCTAATTTTCCTTTCACTTCCTCTTCCTCTTCCTCTTTGAGTTACCATGCCTCTGGCCTAGGGTTTTGATGAGTCCTTTTGGTACAGGAGCAAAAGGATGGGAAGGTTGAAGAGCAAGAAGGGAAAAAAGATTTAAAAAAAGAGAAAGGAGAGGGGGTGAGTAAAAGGGAATATTGATAAAAAGAAGAGAGGCACAGAAAGAGGGAGACAGGAGCAATATAGGTGTACAGTAGGGTACTTTGACCCAAACTTAAAAACCCCCAACCTCTGGGGGTGCCAGGTTGGGTGGTTCCCTTGAGGTCAGTAGCTCATTGCTAGCCTATCAGGGCACAATACACCATCTCCACCAAGTAGAGAGGAAAGAAAAAAAATGCTTTAAACCCAACCAAAATAAAGAAACAGAAAACTTTATAGAATAAAATTGGTGTAAAAATCAAATAATAGGGGTGGAAAAACTAGGAAAAATGAAGTTCTAATTGCTAAAGCAGGCAACAGTGGAAATTTATATTTAAAATAGAAAAATGAAGAAAAAAAAGAAAATGCTAAAAGAAAGAAAAATCTAGAGGGAAAATGTTGAAATAAAAAAAGCAAAACAAAAACAAAGTAGTATATATATCTTGCTGAGTATTGTCTGGGTAACAGGTGATCTTCTGTGAGATTTTAATCACAATGCTGATACAGCTATATAAGATGGAGACCTGTGCTGATTTCTCAAACCTGCAGAGTAAAGAACGTTAATCTCTCAGCCCAATTAAAAGGCAGTTTAAACTGCTAACCTTGGCTAAGCTTCCCCAGGAAAGCACTTGTGGCTGGGATCATTCCTGAAGTGGCTGTCCACTTACCCAGTGTACCAAAACTGGTCTCACTCTATGCCTCTGAAGACCAAGGCTGTAAGGCATCTCAATTCCTTCCTTTAGGCTGCATTACTCACTATGTTACTCACCCAAGTTCTCCCCCCTCATCCTCGCTCTGCAACTCTGAGGGCAGAGCTTGCCAGGGAAGTCCTCCCACAATGGCTCCACATGGCCCACAGCCGAACACTATTAACTCCGTCAGGCTCATCAGCTCAGTCTGGGGCCCTAGACAATGCTTAAAGTCCTGCACACTCTTGCCCAAGTTCTCCCAAGGTAGTTCAACAGAGTGCCAAGGCCAAAAATAACAAAGCAACTCACAGATAAAGCCTTTCCAGTTTTGCAATCTCACTGCTGCTGTACTTACATCTGCCTGAAGGATTAGACTGAACAAACACACGCAAGCACTTGCCAGTTCTCCACTGCTTTTGTCTTCGTCATGGGGTCCAGAAGTCTCTCACTAACTACCTATGTCCCCAAAGGATGTCTCTGGGCAGATTCCACGAACCAGAGATGCCCGGAGTCTTCTCTCCCCAGTCTCACCAAGCCCAGTTGCATTAAGCCGTTATTCAGACACCATCTTCATCACGTTCCAAAACCTCATCATTTTTAATGCAGGGATTGCTTGTTACTGTAGCACACACAGACTGCCCATTCTGACTAATGTAATGTGCCAGTTAATCTCATTGTCCTTGCAATCTATTATAGACAGGTAATATATACTTTGTTAAACCACTATGATGCCAGCACTGCCCTCTTTGACTAACCTTTCTGTTCCTATGCCCACTTGGTAATTTCCTGGGACTCAGTTGCCACCACCACAAGGAAGCCTTCCTAACCTTCAAGGCAGCATAGGGCAACCCCTTTGCAGGAGTCCTGCAAACTCTTTTGTCAGCTTATTTTTCTAACGTTTTTCTACAACAAGGCTACCACTTGCCCACTCAGGGCATTTGTTAGATTCAGATAGAGTGAACCCTTCTAGGTGGCTGCAGCTCCACCGGGCCATGACTTGTCAGGAGATCACAGACTGGATCTTAGCCCCTGCCCATAAGACTTTCTCTTATTAATCTGCCTTAATTGTGAGTTGATCTTACAGTGAACCAACCAAGGGAAAACAGGTGAGTTTCACCATGATTCCTACAATCAAAAAAAGGAAAGAAAGTTATAGATTCCAGTAGCCCACAGGCTTCATCTTTGATGGTGGATGTCCCACTTTCATCCTCTATTCTTTATTTCATGAAGTTGTATCAATGCTATGAACGCAGGGCTCTGATATGAAACCAGAAGACTGTTTGAACTTTTGGAACCTTGTATGGGATTGATGGTGGTGCAGAGGCATGAAAAGCTAGTATGAGTGAGAAGATGAGAGCACCTGCAGAGGCTTGGTGGTGCATATGGTAGATTTTTTAACTTGGCAAGATGTGTCTCTCAATCCCCTGGCTTTGGTGAGAGCATGCGCAGAGAGCAATGATAGCAAATAATGTACAAATGTTTTTTGCATTCAAAGGATATCCACATCTGTTGGAAGACCTTAAGTGAGTTTTGTTCTTAGATAACCCATATTAGCTGAATGTGTGAAGTGAAATGATATTGTATTTAGTCATGATCTGTACACTGTCCTCCGTGGCCCTGCCTACCAGCCTTTATGGATTTAGGTTTGTGTTCATTGAAGTAATGAACATTTTCTTTTTTTTATGAATTTTTCTTACTTATAAATGTGTATATTAGGTTTCTATTTTTCCTTACAGAATTAAAAAGGCTAAATTTAATGACAGGAACAATATTTAACATAAGGACTGAGAACAAAAACCTCATAAAGACAAATGAAGATATGTACATTCAGAAAAGAAATCAGATGATTGCTGCTACCAAATATTAAGGAAATATAGTAATATATAATAATAGTAATAATGCAAAGAAAGTAACATTCACATTGTCAGATAGAAGTATGTCTATTATAGAATACTTTGATCAATTAACTTCTTCTTATTTTGTTTTTTCCAAAGTCTCAAAAAAATAGACAACTAATGTTTAAAATCAAAGTAATAGATAATTTCAAAGAAACAGATCATGTCAGATCTTATAGACAATAGAAAAAGAAATACTTCAAAATCATTCTACTTAATCTGTATCAGGATACACCTGATATTAAAATTGGAGAAAATGCATTATTATAAAGGGGAAATTACAAACATATTTCATTTACAAATGAGGATATAATATGATAAACAACTTATTAACATGTTGAATTGGCTCGGTGCCTATGTCTCAAGTGGCTAAGGCGCCAGCCACATACACCTAAGGTGGCAGGTTCAAATCCAGCCTGGCCTGACAAACAACAATGATGGCTGCAACCAAAAAATGGCCCGGCATTGTGGCGGGCACCTGTGGTCCCAGCTACTTGGGAGGCTGAGGTAGGAGACTCGCTTGAGCCCAGGAGTTGGAGGTTGCTGTGAGCTGTGAG
>NW_003852649.1:265137-267981 GCF_000181295.1 Otolemur garnettii | reverse complement strand
AAGAACAAGGTGTTCCACCTCCATCCAGGTTAGTACAAATACTGTAAAATCTCCATTGTTTTTGATGGCTGAATCATATTCCATGGTATACATATACCACAGCTTACCAATCCATTGCTGGGTTGAAGGACATTTAAGCTGTTTCCACATTTTAGTGATTGTAAATTGGGCTGCAATAAACAGCCTAGTACAAGTGTCTTTATAATAAAAGGTTTTTTTTTTTTCCTTCTGCATAGATGCCCAGTAATGGGATTGCAGGATCTAATGAGAGGTCTAGATTGAGTTCTTTAAGGTTTCTCCATACTTCCTTCCAAAAATGTATTAGTTTGCAGTCCCACCAGCAGTACAAAAACATTCCTATCTCTCCACATCCGCGCCAGCATCTGCAGTTTTGAGATGTTGTGATATAGGCCATTCTCGCTGGGGTTAGTTGATGTCTCAGGGTGGTTTTAATTTGCATTTCTCTGTTAATGAGGGATGTGGAGCATTTTATCATGTGCTTAGTAGCCATTCGTCTATTGGCTTTAGAGAAGATTCTATCCATATCTCTTCCCCATTGATGTATGGGATTGTTGGATTTTTTTCTTATAAATTAATTGAAGTTCTGCATAGATCCTGGTTATTAGACTTTTATCTAAGTTAAAATAAGCAAATATCCTTTCCCATTTAATAGGTTGTCTATTTGCTTTGTTTGTTGTCTCCTTGGCTGTACAGAAACTTTTCAGTTGCATTAAATCCCTTTTGTTTATTATTGGTGTTATTGCTATTGCCATGGCAGTGTTCGTCATAGTCTTTCCCCAAGCCAATATCATCCAGTGTTTTTCCTATTCTTTCTTTGAGAATTTTTATCATTTCATGCCTTAAATTTAAGTCCTTTATCTATGTTGAATCAATTTTTGTAAGTGGAGAAAGGTGTGGGTCCAATTTCAGTCTTTTACATGTGGATATCCAGTTCTCCCAGCACCATTTATTAAATAGGAGTCTTTCCCCAGTGGATGTTCTTGTTTGGTTTATCAAAGATTAGGTGGCTGTATGTTGTTGGTTTCATTTCTGGATTGCCTATTCAACTCCCAATATATATGTCTTTATTTTTGTGCCAGTACCATGCTGTCTTGACCACTATGGCCTTGTAGTACAGCATAAAATCTGGTATAGTAATACCTCTGGCTTTGTTTTGTTACTAAGAACTGCTTTAGCTATACAGGTTTTTTTCTGGTTCCATACAAAATGCAGAATCATTTTTTCCAAGTCTTGAAAGTAGGATATTGGTATTTTACTAGGAATGGCATTGAATCGGTAAATTCCTCTGGGAAGTATAGACATTTTAAGAATGTTGGTTCTTTTCAGCCATGAGCATGATATATTCTTTCATTTGTTGATGTCCTCTGCTATTTCCTTTCTAAGGTTTCATAATTTTCTTTATAGCAGTCCTTCACCTCTTTTGTTAAGTATATTCCTAAGTATTTCATTTTCTTTGGGGCTATGGTGAAGGGAATTGTGTCCTTAATTGGCCTCTCATCTTGGCTATTGTTGGCGTATACAAAAGCAACTGACTTGTGGACATTGATTTTATATCCTGAGACATTACTATATTTTTTGCTGATTTCCAAGAGTCTTGTGGTTGAGTCTTTGGGGTTCTCCAGGTATCAGATCATATCATCAGCAAAAAGGGAGAGTTTAACCTCCTTTGCTCCCATTTGGATGCCCTTTATTTTCTTGTCTTGTCTAATTGTATTGCCTAAAACTTCCAGCACAATGTTGAATAGTAATGGTGACAGAGGACAACCTTGTCTAGTTTCAGTTCTAAGAGGAAAAGCTTTCAGTTTTACTCTGTTTAGTAAAATACTAGCTGTGGGTTTGTCATAGATAGCTTCAATCAGTTTATGAAATGGGCCATCTATGCCTATAGTAAAATACTAGCTGTGGGTTTAGAGAGCTTTGATCAATTTAAGAAATGTACCACCTAGGCCCAAAATCCTCAGTGTTCTAATTTTAAAAGGATGCTGGATTTTATCAAATGCTTTTTCTGCATCTATTCAGAGGATCGTGTAGTCTTTGCTTTACTTCTGTTGTTATTATGAATAATGGTTATAGACTTGCATATATTAAACCAGCCTTGCATTCCTGGGATGAAACCTACTTGATCTTGATGTATGACTTTTTTGATGAGTCGCTGTAATCTGTTAGCTAAGATTTTATTGAGAATTTTTGCATCTGTGTTCATTAGTGACATTGGTTTGAAATCTCCTTTTTAGTTGTGTCTTTTTCTGGTTTTGGTATCAGGGTGATGTTTGCTTCATAGAACGTGTGGGGAAGATTCCTTCCTCCTCAATCTTTTGGAATAATTTCTGCAGTTAGGAGTAAGCTCTTCCTTGAAGGTTTGATAGAATTCTGATGTGAAGCCATCAGGGCCAGGGTATTTTTTATTGGGAGATTTTTTGTTGTTTCTTTGATCTCAGTGCTTGAAATTCGTCTGTTTAGGAGATCTATTTCATCTGGGCTGAGTCTAGGGAGAGGGTGTGATTAAAAATATTGATCTGTTTCCTTCACATTATCAAATTTCTGGGCATGAAGTTTCTGGTAGTATTCAGAGATCATGTCTCATATCTTTGTGACATCAGTTGTTATTTCCCCTTTATCATTTCTGATTGAGGTTAGTAGAGATTTTACTTTTTTACTTCTAGTTAGTCTGGCCAAGGGCTTATCTATTTTATTTATTTTTTCAAAAACCAACTCCTTGTTTCATTAATTTTCTGAATGATTCTTTTGTTTTCAATTTCATTGATCTCTGATTTAATTTTGGATATTTCCTTTCTTCTGCTGGGTTTAGGCTTAGATTGTTCT
>NW_003852649.1:251744-264950 GCF_000181295.1 Otolemur garnettii | reverse complement strand
GTAGAATTTCAATTCTTTTGATTCTGTTGAGGTTTGCTTTGTGTCCTAGGATATGATCAATTTTGGAGAATGTTCCATGGGATGATGAGAAGATGTATATTCTTTATCTTTTGGATGGAGTGTTCTATCTATCTATCTATCTATCAAGCACAGTTGTTCTAGGGTTTCATTTAAATCTCTGACATCTTTGTTTAATTTCTGTTTGGAGGATCTGTCCAGCTCTGAGAGAGGGTGTTAAAGTTCCCTGTTATTATGTTGTTATAGGATATCATATTGCTCAGACTAAGCACGGTCTGTTTCAAGAATCTAGGAGTATTTAAATTGGGTGCATAAATATTTAATATTGAAATGTCTTCTTTTTATATTTTTCTCTTGACCAATATGAAGTGACCATCATTGTCTTTTGTAACTTTAGTTGCTTTAATTCCACATGTATCTGAAAATAAGATTGCAACCCCTCTTTTCTTCTGACTTCCATTTGCCTGAAAAATTGTCTTCCAACCCTTAACTCTGAGTTTAAATTTGTCTTTTGATGTGAGGTGTGTTTCCTGCAGACAGCAAATAGATGGCTTATGTTTTTTCATCCAATCAGGTAATCTATGCCTCTTCAATGGGGAATTCAAGCCAATGACATTTATTGAGATAATTGACAAGTGTGGTCGCATTCTATTCATTTTATTTTGTGAAAGACCATTGCTTAGTTTTGTCTTTTGCATCATTGGGGAAACTAGATTCTGTCCTTTAATTTCTGTGTGTTTACTTTGCTGAAGGTCCATTGTGATGGTCAGTGTATAGGACAGGTTGAAATATTTCCTGTAAAGCTAGTCTTGTTGTGGCAAATTTCCTCAGTGTTTGCATATCAACAAAAAATTTTATTTCTCTGTTGATTTTAAAGCTTAGCTTAGCGGGATATAGAATTCTTCTGGGCTGGAAATTGTTGTGTTTAAGTAGGTTAAAGGTAGATGACCATTGTCTTCTAGCTTGAAAAGTTTCATTAGAGAAGTCTGCAGTCACCCTGATAGGTTTGCCCCTGTAGGTCAGTTGGCACTTACCTCTGGCAGCCTGCAAAATCTTTTCTTTTACTTTGACTTTAGATAAATTCATCACAATATGCCTTGGAGAACATCTATTTGAGTTGAGGCCACCAGGGAACTGATATCCCTCTGAAAAGAGTATGACCGAATCTTGAGTGATATTTGGGAAATTTTTATTTATAGTAGTCTCTAGAATGGCTTCCATTCCTCTGGGGCATTCTTCTTCCCCTTCTGGGATATCTATGACTTGTATGTTTGAATGCTTCTTAGAGCTCCACAATTCTATCAATGACCATTCTGCTTTCTCTCTCTTCTTTTCAGCCACTTTAACAATCTGGGTTATCTCAAGAGCTTTATCCTCCACCTCTGAGATTCTTACTTCAGCATGGTCTAATCTGTTGTTAATACTTTCTCTTACATCTTTCAGTTCCCTAATTGACTGCTTCAGTTCTTTCAGCTCTGCTATATCATTTCTGTATTCTTCATATCATTCATCTCTTATTTGATTTTGTTTTTGAATTTCCTTTTGGTTATTATCCACTTTCTCAGCAATTTCTCTCATTGTTTTTGATTGTTTTCCATTTTCTCAGCAATTTCCTTAATTATTTTCATCATATGTATTCTAAATTCCCCTTCTATAATTTCTAACATTTCTTTATAGGAGGAATGCTCTGCTGTAGCTGCCTTGCAATCCCTAGAAAGGGTTACTCTGGACTGGCACTTCATGTTGCCAGGATTTTTCTGCTGATTCTTATTCCTGAGTGCTTTCTTATATCTATTTCCTTACCCTAATTTTCCTTTCACTTCTTCTTGCTCTAAGTTACTATGCCACTGGCCAAAGTTTTAATGAGTCCTTTTGGTGCAAGACCAGAAGGATGAGAAGATTGAGGAGCAAGAAGGGAAAAAATACTTTAAAAAAAAAAAAAAAAGGAGAGAAAGAAGAGGGGGTGAGTAAAAGGAAGTATGGACAAAAGAAGAAAGGCATCAAAAGAAAGAAGCAGAAGTAATACAAGTGTATATAGGGTACTATGATTCACCCTTAAAGACCCCCAGATGTTGGTTGGTTCCAGGTTGAGTTTTTCCCTTGAAGTCAACAGCTCTTTGCCAGCCGACTCAGACACAGTACACCGCCTCCACTAGGTAGAGAGGAAAGACAAAAATACTATAGATCAAATCTTAACAAACAAGCAAAAATTCTAGTAGGGTAAAACTAGGGGTAAAAAAACAAATAATAATAGGGGCAGAAACACTGGCAAAAATGTAACTCTTAAGTATTAAAGAAGGCAAAAATGGAAGATTGTATTTAAACTAGAATAATGAAAAATTGAAAAAAAGAAAAATGTCAAAAAAAAGGTTGAAATTTAAAAAAAAAGAAAAAAGAACAAACCAAAAAACTGAACAGTGTATACATCTTGGTAAATATTGTCTGGACAATAGGTGATGTTCTGAGGGATGAGAAGTTAATCCCAATGTTGATACAACTGTACGAGATAGAGACTAGAGGCCTCAGCTGATTTCACAGACCCTGAAGGCTTAGGAGCCCAAATGTCTCCTCAGCTCACTTAAAAGACACTCCAGACTGTGAATGTTGGCCAAGGAGAAGCTTTCCAAGGAAAGCAGTTACCCCTGGGATCTCTCCTGGTGTGGCTGCCTTCTTATCCAGTCCACCAAATCAAGTTTTCCTCAATGCCCCTGAGGCCAAGGCTGTTAATCTGCCAAACACTTAGATCTCTGCACTTCCCCAGTGTCTCAGCCCCTGCCTTTAGGCACCTTAGTCACTAGATTACTCGCCCAAGGTCTCTGGGCTGATCCCTGTGCTGCAACATGCAGGGGCAGCTCTCCCACAATGGTGAGGCCAGCCCACAGCTGAACAGCATTAGCTCCTTACCAGCTCAGCAGCTCAGTCTGGAGCCCCAGATAGTGCCCAAAGTTATCCACACACTGGCCCGAGGTCTCCTAAGGCAGTTCAATGGAGTGCCCAAGCCCAGAACAACCAAAACAGCCCCCAGGCAAAGCTCTTCCTCCTTGCAGTCTTGCTGTTGATATAGGTACAGCTGCAGGCAGCCTTGGGCCTAACAAATGGGTACTCACTACTTGCTGGTTTTCCATGGCTTCTGTCCTCCTCGTGGGGTCCAGAAGCCTCTTGTTGACTTCCTGGGTCACTAGAGGACAAACACCACAGGCCAGAGATGCCTGGAGTCTTGTCTCCCCACTCTCACTACTCCTGGTTACACAGAAGCTGCTACTTGGATGCCATCTTGATTGGTGCAAATGTGGAATGAATATTTTCTAAAGCCTTCCTTTCCTCTTTTTCCTCTGCCTTGTTTCCTGATCTTCCAACCCCAGAACTGAGGTGCAAAAGAGTTGTCAAGAGCATGGAATTTGCAGTCAGACAGTCCTGGGTTCAAATCTTGACTCTACCATTTACTTGCCATAAATCTTTGAGGGAGTTACTTAGTTCTCCAAGATTCAGTTTCCTCAGATGTAAATTAGGCTTACTGTCAATCTCGCAGGGTACCCATGAGAAGCCCGTGGGGAAATGCACTCAACGGGTGTCTACAGAACCCTGCCAATGAGTCAGGCTCTGTGGCTGGGAGACCAGAGTGGTCAGGAAAGGCCCCACTGAGGAGGAGACATTAAGGTAGCAGGTGAGTGTTGGGGAGAAGCTGGCCATGCAAAGAAGGGCTGGGAGAACATTCCAGGTAGGGAAATAGCAACTTCAAAGGCCCCAAGTAACCAAGCTCAAGAAGTGGTTGCTTTGTTCTGCCCAGGAGTTCTCCAGAGACCACACAAATAGACAAGTTGAATTTGCAAGGCAGTCACTTTATTCAGGACCTCGCCGGGGACTGCATTGGTGTCCTAACTGGGGGGTTCTGAGAGCAGCCCCAAGTGCTTAACTGGTCAGGTTTTTAAGGCCTGGTCTGCATCCTGGTTGGCACACAGGCTGTTCAGGTCCATCCAAGTAGGGTAACAAGCAAGAATTGTACGGAAACAGATTTTTGCAGTTAGTTAGTCATATGTCATACATCTTTGTTTTAATATTTTCTCCCCATACATCTTTGCTTCAGTACTTTCCTCACCTCAAAATATTTAAAGGTCAGTTCGGGGACAGTTGGTGACTCCTGGTTCATTTCCCAGGGAGTTAACCAAGCAAGAAACTGAGAGTGAACTAGAAGCAAGAAATCAATTAGTACTTTTTCATTAATCTTGGGGGTGAATTAGACTTCTTTCATTTTTTTGAAAGCTTGCAGACTGGAAATTTTTCAGGAGTTAACTGGTATATTTCCATTATAGCCTAGGCCTGACAACTTTCTGCCTTAGCCTGGGCCCACCAGTCCTAACACAGTCTTCCTTCCACACTTGGATGCACCATCATCAACCCAGGGAAATGTAGGCCACAGGCTACCCCACCATGACCTTATCTCACACTTGATTCATTGACTCAGAACAAGTTATCAGTCAAAAGCCATCAACACCCCAGAATGGTGAGCATGGGACTGTGTCCTGTCTGAGGCAGGAAACCAGGGGAGTCAACAGAGCCAAGTGTGCTCCTGGACACAGGGCCATTTGGACAAGCAAGTTATCACAAGTAGCACTGGTTCCTGTAAGCAAAGTAGACATCCACAGTGAAACTGCCACCACCACTGACTCTGGCCCTTTTGTTTTGCTTGTCCTCCCGGGGAGAATCCCCAGCACACCCAGGGGGCCAGGAGGAAAGTCAGTGTCCTTGCCTAATCTCTCTCAGTGGGATCACAAGGCCCCTGGAGGTGGCCTCTCCCTTGCCAGCATCTGGTTCCTCCATTTCTTCTTGAAAGGTGGCCATGAGCACCAGCACCTGCACCTGCCCATGAGGTCTGGCAGCTGGAACTCAGGGCCAAGTCAGGTGGGATCAGATCATGCCCAGCCTTTCCCAGTGAGTCTGCCTTGGTCTGCTCTTTCTCTCCATTCAGATCTATACAGTAATGTCCCTATAAAGTGGTCCATCCCCCATCAAGGCCTTCAGAGCTCCAAAGTCTTTTTTGGGTGTTGAATACACTCCTTTCTGAGTCCCCCAACCCACCCAAGTATCCCCTGAAGAAGAAATAAGATAATGGTTCCATGTCCAAGTCTGAGCAGAAAACACTCACTACTTTAAGTATGGGCCAGTCCACACCAGCTTATGAGGGTCAGTGTTGTATGAGCATAGAGGAAAGGCTGTAGGGCTCCCAAACTGGGCACAAGTCTGGCACCAAGTGGTAACACTGCCTCTTGTAGCCCAGGGCCCCTGCAGCTGGGACTGCCCCCTCTTTGCCTGGCACTAGGCAGGGCTAGCTTCCAATGTTGCCTTCCTGCTGCCATGAGATGGCAAGTCTGGTGACGGCAGTGGAGCTGGGCTTCAAGAGGAAGGGGAAAAAAACTTCAGGCCTCTGGGAGTTACCCAGGAGATTGGACTTCTCCAACAAGAGCAGTAGTTCAGACTGAATGCCAAAATGGATAAGGGGAACACATGGCTGTGGGATAGGGAGGGGGCCACGTCTAGTGGTCAGCAATGTTGTGATTCACTGGTAATGTCTGCCTTGTACTTGAATGGACAGGGAAGATGCCATGTCACTGCCATCCTGGCACTAGAGGAACTCTGTGCTCCTGCCCAGTGGAACATTCCACCACTGAGATTTAAGGAGATAAGATTCCATAGCTTCATGGCATATGCTACCAACTGGGAAGCTGTGAATTCTCCAACAGAAAATTGATTATGTTGATGAATTTCAACACCTCTCCTAAAGGAGTGAACAATAACAAAAGGATTCTAATTTATGTAACCCATGCCAAAAAGGGTTAGATGAATTAGATAATATTTTTGTGTTAAAGATGTTTTGGATGGTCTGCTCTTTTGCTGTCCACCTTGAGATGATACCAGTGCCAGAAAGTAATCAGTCACAGGGCCACTGGATGTGGCAGTCCCACTTTCCCATGGCTCACAAGCAGTGAGCACTAGCTGTCACCTCCATGACTGGAGCAGAAATCCCCACAAGAAGGATAGAGCCTCCAGCATCAGTTTACTGGAAGATGTGAGAGGGCCTGGACCACTGATAGGTGCCACGGCAGTCCTAGCTCGCTCCTACCCACAGCCAGCTGTTTTCTGTTCAAACTGGGCTTTAAATTGGCCCCCTGCACACATCCCACTTCCAGAGAAACCCTCTTCTGACATCCTGTTCCACTCTGCAGACCCTCTGGCTCACTTCCCAGGGCTCCTTTCCCATCCCAGACCCTCTCAGGTCCTGCACCAGCTGCCCTCCTCTCTGTCATTTAGTTACAAATCCTTCCTCCTTTCCTTTCAAAACATCCCCACTGCTTCAGGGCTTGGCTCCCTCCCTGCCCAGGCCCCTGGCCATTCCCCTCAGATGACACTAAAGAGGAAGCCAGGATTGGAGATTGCCAACTGGTTGTTTCTAAAACATCTCTCATTCCTTCCACTTCCAGGCCTGACCCCAGCTCCTCAAAGGCACAGACTGGGTGGTCAAGTGACACTGAGGGTGGTGGGAGAGTCAGCGACACCAGGTCCAAGTTTCCCCATCTCCAGGGCAAGGGCAGCAGGCAGAAGAGGCTCGGAGCACCTTGACCAGTTGACCCCACCCAAATCTGCCTTGCATGGGCCCTGTCAGATACCACTAAAGACAGAAATATTGAAATTAAAGTTTGTAAATTATTCTTTTTTAAAAGTATTACTACCGCACTTTAGTTTACAACTTATTATAAAAAGAAAAAAACATAAAAAGTGAGTAGTATCATGGACCCCATATTCTCTCACTTGGCATCAAGAATTATACCATTCCACAAATCTTTGTTTCATCTATGCTTTTATCTTTAAAATTTGTATTGTTTTCTAATCTTTGTAGTATTTTAAGGCAGACATCTTACCATTTCTCTGTAAATATTTTAGTGTACATCTCTAAAAGGTAAGAACCTTTTTAAAATATGTGCTATATAGTCACTATACTCTTTTTTTTTTTTTTTTTTTGAGACAGAGTCTCACTCTCACTTTGTCACTCTTGGTAGAGTTCTGTGGCATCATAAGTCACAGCAACCTTAAATCCTTGGGCTCAAGCATCCTCTGGCCTCTGTCTCCCAAGAACCTGGGACTATAGGCACTGCCACAAGACCTGGTTATTTTTGGAGATGGGTTTAGCTCTTGCTCTGGTTGGTCTCGAATTCCTCACCTCAGGCAATCCACACCCCTGGGCCTCCCAGAGTGCTAGGCATTACAGGCATGAACCACTGCACCTGACCCTTTTTTTGAACTAAAGAGTATTCCTTGGAGCTGACACCTGTTTCATTTCATTTCCCATTTGCGTTATTCTTCATTTATAACTGCTCTCTGCACTGTAGAATAAGCAAAAGTTGTTCTGGTGGACACCTCTGATATTTTTCTAATCTTTTGCTACTACAAATAATGGTACAATGAATTTTTCATGCATACAACTTTTTGGTATGAGGTAAATTCCTAGAAGTAGAATTTTCAAGCTAAAGTGCAAGTATGTGTGTGTAATTTGCTAGATATTGTCCAATCCCCTCTATAGTGGTAAACCCGAATTATGAATGTGCAAAAATGAGGAGTAAAACATTACCACCCCATCTACCACCCAAGCCCAGGGATCAGGTCAGCCTCCACATGGTTCTACCCAGGGTAAGCTCGAACTGAATGCAGATCTCACATGAGAACACTGGGGCCCTGCAAGTCCCGCAAGGAGCCATTAAAATTCCATTTACTTTACTTGGGCTGGAATAATGCCAGATTAAGGAGCTCACCCTGCTCATCTCAGGCTGAGCAGAAGCTCTGGATGGTCCTTTTCTGTCTTCTTTGATGGAGAAGACACTTAAAAAAGAATTACTTATCCTTTATACATTTTGTTTGCAGAAAAAACAACAACAATGTTTCCCTGGCCTGGAAATTAGAGGAATTACAACAGGTGCTCATCAAGTAATGTTCTCACTGAGTTCTTCAGTTTATCTGACCCTAGTGGTCTGTCTTTACAAATGGAAAGAAAATCGATGTGGTTAGGATAAACTCAGTCTCTTATTCACATAACCAAGCGTGACCTAATACTTTCCCAGCCCCGTTGCTGCTCCCACCTCTAGGCCACCTGAATCCAGCCTGCAGTTATTTAAAGTGTGGAACATACTGTGTTTCTCAGAAAAGCAAACTAATTTGCTGCCAACTTTTAAAGATCAGAGATTTCACACAAATAACAGACTTCTGATTTCCTATGATATTTACATAGATACATAGATTTACTGATTAATATAAACTGTAACTCCCACAGCCCTGCTTAGTCTTTTTGTCAGTTCCAGTTACTTTGGAGGCTGAGGCAAGAAAGTGACTTGAGCCCAAGAGCTTGAGGTTACTGTGAGCTATGATGCCACCCCACTCTACCAAGTATGACATAGTCAGACTCTGTCTCAAAAAAAAAAAAAAAAATTTAAACCGGAGGACACCCACCTGGTGTGCCTGCTACAGAACTGATTGCCAGCTTGCTGGTGGGGAGAAAATGCCCACTCATCTGGTTTCAGAAGCTTGTACTACTATACCCTGAGAGGGTATAGTAGGAAAAGCACAGTTTGAGTTTTCTCCCCTTCTCTTGAGAACTTGGTCAATCTACCATCACATCACAGCTTGCCTTCCAGCATGCCAAACACTGGTGGACCAGAGAAGAGACTCCCTTCTGGGGTCCAGGGAAAGGTACAGCCCATGCCCATAAGACCCACAAGCACTTCCACTCATTCCTTCTGTCTCCTGGTCCTTGAGTTGTGACCCCGGCCCCACACTGCAAGCTCCCTGAAAACAAAGGCTACTGTGTCTTACTCAACTTTGATTTCACAGTAACTAGCCCAGGCTCTAGAGCACAGTGGGTCCTCAATAAATGCTTATTCGATGAAAATAGTATCTGCAGGAGGCATATATCACATTTCTTCCAATATTAAAACTGTACAATTGTCACGCAGCTGAGCCTAGGTTGGCATCAGATGCCCCCACCCTATGCCATCCCACCACCTAAAACCACTTCTGT
This sequence comes from Otolemur garnettii, assembly GCF_000181295.1. NCBI lineage: Eukaryota > Metazoa > Chordata > Mammalia > Primates > Galagidae > Otolemur > Otolemur garnettii. The sequence continues at coordinate 255,871 of NW_003852649.1, read as the reverse complement.
CAGTGGGGTGCTCCCAACATTTCTCTCTGAAATTTGACTTCTCTTCCTCCTAGGAATCTCCTCTCAAATGAGGACAGGGATGCATAACTCATGGGCTTACTGAAAAGACTGCATAATGTCATGGTTGTCAAACAAGGCACTTAGGTTGACCACACTATTCCCAGTGCCTTTATCTCCAAGATAGCAAGAGTCTCCCTTCTAGGGCTGCCTCGAGAAAGTCTTGTCAGTGATTTTGTTTGTTTTTTACATCCAAGCCCCAAGGAAGACACTGCAATAGCAATCTCTGTTTTCTGAGAATTTTTTAGGTCCCTACTCACAAACACTGATGGGGAGGGGTAAAGATCTTATCAGGAAGGCTTGTATTTCTTATCAAGCAGAGTGGCCCTCAAGGGGGTAATTCGGGCAGGTCAGAGCATATTTAAAATGAGCAACTCCTGACAGCCACTGTATACTTAGAACTTGCTCTTTCTTAAGTGCTTTAAACCCAGGAAAGGAGCATGAGGTGGCTTGTGGTCCTCGGGCTGGTGGCCCTCTCAGAATGCTTGGTCAGGTAAGTTATGGGAGAAGAGACATCAGCTCTCTTTCTTGCCTTCTTATTCTCTCACCCTCATTCTCCTTCCAATGCAGGAATTAAAAAGGAAACAGAATCATTCTCTGACTCTCATGAAGTTCAAGTCTCCATTGATCGATGAGCAGTTTGCCAAGTGTACATGGGATCCAGAGGTCTGGGGAAAGTCTGAGGGGTTACACTCCTCCAGGGGCACCAGTCACATCATAAGCTATGTGAATGGCACTTCCCAGAATTTTTCAGTGCACAACCTGTGCAACTGGAGATGTGGACCCATCTAGAAACAATGTTTCTTCTGCATAATTTTCTAGGTCTTCCCTCCGCTCCCTCTCTGTTTCCTTGTATATGTGTCTCTGTGATTCTGTCTCTATCTCTACATCTCTCTCCTTTATTTCTTCACCTCTTTTTGTGTCTCTGTGTATGGAGAACTCTGTTTCTTTCATGTTTCAACTCATTCTTCTTTCTCTACCCTCTTCATTTCCCTCATTTATTACCCACCTCAGCATCTTTGAGTTTTGTCACATCCTGGCTTTCTCTTTCAGCCCTCTCTTCTGATTGAGCCCTGGAGAGATCAGGAGAGCTACATCTAGACCCAGGCTTGCCCCTAACAAGCAGTGTGACCACAACCAAGTCACAATTCCTCCCTCCCCTGTAATGAAAGGATAATGATCCCCACTCTATCTCCCTTCTAGGGCTGCCTCAAGAAAGAACCAATGATATGGCAATAGCGATGGGAATGACCATCACCATCAAGTATGGCAGATGCATCACCTCTTCCATCTCACTGAGAACCCCCAAACATTCTATGTGAGGGGGAGCATTATCATTCCACCATTTTTACAGATAGGGAAACTGAGGCTCAGAACAGTCATATGACTTGCCTGAGATTATAAAAGAGAACCTGGATTCAAAACTAGATCACCTAGATCTCCTGCCATGGTTTTCATTGTGTTGGATATGACAGTACGCATTCAAACATTCAGTAAAGGCACAGCACACTTATAAAGTAGGGGGTGACAGTCACGTTGTAGCAAGGGGCATCAGACTGCTGTCTCTTATTTGTTTCTCTTCCCATGCTCTGTTAAAGAGTCCCTCTGATGAAAGTCAAATCTATGCAAGAAAACCTCCAGGAAAATGGCATGCTGAAAGAATACCTTGAAAAGTACTCTTACAGCCAGGCCAAGTTTCTTAGTAACGATCAGAACAGGAAAGTGAATTATGAATCCCTGAGGAACTACTTGGATGTGAGTATGCTGGGAGGATGGAGCTCTGGAGTACGCTCCTGGGCCTCTGCCAAGCACTGGGGGTCCACTTGGGCCCCAACCAGGGGGTTGGTTAGGGCTGGGCTCCTGCAAGCAGAAACAGTGGAGACAGGGGCCCACCCCCGAAAATAATCTCTCCTACACTTGGTTGTTGGTCTGCAGTGACTGTGCCCAGCAATGACCAGATACCATGTAAACGTCAATTCCTGTGCCAATGATATGTCACTTGGCACCTGTGAAACACAGCAGTGCTTGTCTTGGGGGACTTTGCCCTTTCTGAACTCAGCAAATCACTGAGCTTTTGGAGCAACGTTGAAGGGTGAGCCATGCCTGATCAAATGACAACAATGCCAAGTGCAAATCAAGTTTGAGGCCCTACTTAGAGAAGCCTCTTCAGCTGTAAGAATCATATGAAGAAAAAGCTATTGAGCCCTGTGGTGTGGGACACCGTGATGAACTAACAATATAGTCATTGTTACTGATTTCCAGAGGTTCCATCTCATGTTCAAGAACCTGTAGCACAGCCAGAGAAATATGCAAAGGGTAAATAAATCACAGATAAAAGTACCAACTGATTGGTACTGACATTGGGTGATGTGAGTTTAGAGGAAAGAAGGCTCATAGTGTCCTGTGGGAGGTGCCCAACCAGGAGGGCTGCCTGGAGGAAGAGGTACCTAGGCTGGTCCTTTGAGGATGGGAAGGATGTGGAGAGCTTTGGGGAAGGCTCAAGGGTTTCTCAAATGATGACAATAGCTTGAGCAAGGGCTATGAGGTAGAGCCATGATAAGTAATTCTGGGAAAAATAAAGACTCCCAATGAAGGCCAGCACTCTGTGAATCCGGGCATGGGCAGGCCTGCCCTAACCATTCCTTCCTGGTCCTGGCAGCTGGCTTCATTACCATTGGAACACCCCCCTCAGACGTTCAAAGTCATCTATGACACAGGCTCTGCTGACTCCCGGGTGCCCTTCGTCTTTTGCAACATCCTGTCCTGCACTGTGTGTCCCCTGCACCCTGTCTCATGTCCTCCTACCACCAGTTCCTCAGTCCTCAGCAGGCCTGACATATGCCCTCCCCTTGTGCCTGCAGATACACAGGAACGCTTCAACCCTCAGAGTTCTTCCACACTCAACTTGCCCCTTGGCGAGCTCCGAACTGTTGAACTCAGTTACGGCTCTGGGGAGATTCTATGGGAATTCTTGTTAGTGACACTATTAAGGTAACATAGAAACCAGAGGTGGAGGCAGGGCTGCTCACACCACTCACAACACCAGATGCCGGCTCAGCAGGGAAAACCATCTTTCCCAAAGTCTGCCAGTGGCTGGCCCCTGTGGGGCCATGTCTTGGGAAGGTAGTGCCTCTGCCAGCATGCAAACACCTCAGGAGGGCCAGCGAAGGCAGAGGGCAGGAGCAGCTGCTGCAGGAGCTTGGCCAAAGTTAGCACGAGGGTGACTTTGCTGGGAACAGGGACAGAGCTGGGTAAAAATCGTCCTTTTTATTCTCTCACACTGGGTCAGGCACTGTGCTGGCCTTTGGGTTGTAATAACTTGTTTAACTCTCATGACAAGGCACTATTAGTGGCACTATTCATCTCTCCATTTTACAGAGCAGGGAACAAGGATAGTAAGGGCCTTGACCAATACTGGGTGCACAGCTGGTAAGCAACAAAACTAAGATGTGAATCAGGACCCAGACAGGAGTCGGACACTTTCAGGAGGGGGCGGAACATGTCTGGGGCCTCTGGCTGGGCAGGGATAGGAGGTGCCCATAGATTCAGCAGCATCCTGACTAATGACAGGCTTGTTACCTTGGCAGGCCTTGCAGGACTTTGAGGTCCAAAAAAGACTAGGGACTCCTCCCTGCAAAGTGCCTCACTATATGTAATATGTATGCACACACACATGGACAGAGAGAGAGAGAGAAAGAGAGAGAAAGAGAGAAGACTGTTTTCCGGGCATAATTTTCATAAGAACCCTACTGACTATGTAATATGGGCAATTGTGTCCCCATGCGGATGCACAAAAGACCACTCTGTCATCAGATCATGGTGGTACAAAAAAAATGACCCTATTCTCTACCCATTTGTCTTCAAATGGGTTACACTAGGTCACACTCAGAGCCTCAGTCTCCCCACCTAGGAAAAGGGTCAGAGCCTATCTGACTAATATCAGGTGGCAGGAGGAAGGTGCAGGCACCGGTTAGATCCCACAGCACAGCCCACGGAACCCTCTCTCTTGTTCTTGCCTATCATGACTATGGTGACCAGATTTTAACATTGGTAAAGCGGGACAACATGGC
>NW_003852649.1:241579-251711 GCF_000181295.1 Otolemur garnettii | reverse complement strand
GGGCAGGGCCTGACAACAATGCAAACTTTGATAAGCAGTTCTCCATAATCACTTCTCAACAATTATTTGTTATTATTACAGTTTAACTTAAAATTAACAAAAATAATATAGAACTCATATCCTGGCGAAATAGCCACATGGCAGCCGAAAACCGTATATTTCCTTCCTGTTTTCCAGCCCGTTCGTGCCTTCTTTCCAAAAATCGGGACTTTTTTAAAATGCCGCGGGACACGGGACATATTTTTGAAAAGTGGGACTGTCCCGCCAAAAGCGGGACATCTGGTCACCCTAAGCATGACCATCTGAGGTGCAGCCCCGGCCACACTTCCTTCAGTTCCCTCCGTGTTGCTGGTGGAATCTCCTCACCCACTTCCTGCCCCTGACTCCCCATAGCCTAGCCCTGGACCCACTTCCCAAACCCTTACACAGGAACATTCTTTTCTTCCACAGATCGGGGACCTTGAGGACATCAACCAGGCATTAGTCCAAAGCACCCAGGAGGATGGTACGTTCAGGTTCTTTGCAGAATTTGATGGCATCCTGGGACTGGCTTACCCTGACCTTGCCCAGGATGAAGGCACCCCTGTCTTTGACAATCTTTGGAAGAAAGGCCGCATTTCTGAGAACTTCTTTGCCTTCTACTTGACCAGGTAAGTGTGGGCTAGACAAGCTCTTTCCCTAACTCACTGTAAGACACTTTTGGTTCCATAAAAAAATTAAAGGCTATCTGATCCAGAAGTTTCCTTACAGACTGTCTAGTCTAGGAGTCAGAAAACAGTAGTCAGGGGGCCAAATCTGGCCCATCCTCTGTTTTTATAAATGAAGTTTTATTAGATTACGACCATGTTCAGGTGTCATCTGTGGCCACTTTTGCAGGCTGTGGCAGTGTTGACCAGCGTGACAGATGTTAGGTCCACAAATCCTAAAAGAGTAACAACCTGCCCTTTACAGAAAAGGTTTGCTGATCCCTCCAGTCTAGTGCCTTCATTCAATAGAGGAAAAAATACGCTCAGAGAGGGGCTCTGCACAAGGTTGCACAGTCAGGTCCTGGTAGTGGTAGGACTTGAACTCAGCCCTCAGGACTACCCTCATGGCTTGTGTTAATCCATCAGTAAGGTTCCTGTCCCTGAGCTCTACAAAAAAGCTGCAGTCCCCTGACTGCCTTAGGGTCTGGTAGGGAATCGGAGAGAATGGCAGAGCACAGACAAAAGGGGGACCCTGTTGACAGAGCATATTTTCCCCCACCAAGGCAGTGGTTGACCCCCATAGAGCCATGCAGGGGGCAGAGAGTCTGGTGGTTGAGGCTGTAGCTCATGGGACCTGGGTTCACACTGGCTTCATCGCCTGAACCCAAGAAGGTTATTGAACTCACCAAGCTTCAGGAACACTTGTATCCAATTGAGGGAGATAATTGGCTCCTGCTATGTGCTGGGGACTGCTCTGTACACGTGAAGCAGACAGGAAGGAAGTAAATAAATAAAGGAAAAGGATGACTCCAGACAGTAACTGGTTCTGGGAAAGCAACAAGTCAGGCTGATAGAATGAACAGGGATGAGGGTGCGTTCTGAACTGAGCAGCAGGAAACGGCCACTGTGCACTGAGACCTCTGCCACCGGAAAGGGTCAGGATTGAGATGCTGAGAGCCAGGCCCAGAGAAGCATTGAGTACCAAGGCCTAGAGCAGAAGAGTGCGTGAAGAGCCTGGACATGGGGACCTACAGAGGACCCTGCATGGCTGGAGTCCTGGGGGCAGGGGTAAGGATGTGGCTTCCCTGGGGCTTTGTCCTAAGTGGGAACAGAGGCCTGTGGCAGGGGACTAAGCAGGGAAGAGACCTCATCTGACTTCCATTTTGACAGCTCACTCTGGACACCCACTGAGAGGAGGATGAGTGAACGGAGTGTAGGTGGGGAGGCCGGAAAAGAGGGGGCTGCCAAGCCCAGGGGAGAAGAGCAGGGAGTCAGGAGGCGTGGGGGGCTGCAGGCAGAGGACATAGGATTTGCTGATGGACTGAACATGGGAGGAGAGGGGTCTGCAGGGATGTTCCTCCCCCACTAAGATTTTACTGTGAGCTCAGGACTAGCCATATAATGTGCAGGAGCCAGTGCACATGAAATTATAGGGACCCTTGTTCAAAAAGTATTAAAAACCGTGAAGCAGGCCAGACATGGTGGCTCACCCCTGTAATCCTAGGATTCTGGGAGGCCGAGGTGGGTGGAGTGCTTAAACTGAGGAGTTTGAGATCAGCTTGCGCAAGAGGGAGATCCCCAATCTACTAAAAGTAGAAAAACTATCTGGACATTGAGGCCGGCACCTGTAGTTCCAGCTACTCTGAAGACCGAAGCAGGAGTACCACTTGAGTCCAGGGGTTTTGAGACTCTATCAGAAAAAAAAAAAATGCCTGCAAAATACTGATTGCAGAGGCACAGGGCTCTTCTAATCACAGGGCTCCGTGGGTAGCACAAGTACTAGGCTCACGAAGCCAGCCCTGTGTGAGCCTGAACATGCAGCCCTTGGTTCCCACTGGGGCTTGGTTTTCCTGGAAAATGACAGACTGGACAAGGCAGAGGTCAGCTGTCTCAGGCCATAGAGCCTCTGGCTGCATTTCAGAGTCTGCTCTGATTGCTGGAAGGGACCCGGCCCTTTTTCGAAGAGTAGGGTGGTTGGGACCCTGCTCAGAAGCCAGATTGTCCAGATATAAATCTCAGCTTTGCTACTCACTTACCATGTGGACAGGTATTCAATCTCTCTTTGCTTCAACTTCCCCATCTATAAAATGGAGATTGTAGTAGTTTCTGCTTCCTAGGCTGCATGGGGCTGCAGATTGAGTGAGCAATGACAGCAAACCCTTAGGCAGCGCCTGGTAAAGAATGCTGCCCATCATTCATGGCAATGAGCCCTTTCCTCTTCCTCTCCTCCAGTGGGGGAAAGACAGGCAGTATGCTGATGCTTGGTAGGGTGGACCACTCTTACTATTCTGGGGAACTTAGATGGGTGCCAGTGACCAAACAACAACTTTGGCAGGTAGCCCTGGACAGGTAAGCCCTCCCCTCTGATTCCTGCTCTGAGCGGTGCTGCACATACGTACGCATATGTATGTGTGCACAGACACATGTGCACACACAGACATTTGCACACAAAGTCACAGACACATACACACTCATGAAGTCACAAATCATGCGCATACAGCCACACCCACACACAGAAACAGCACACAGACACACACAGTGCACCTGTGGTCCCTAATCCCTCCAGGCCTCCTGACCAGGGTTTTGACAAGAGAAGCCAGAGCAGGCCTGAGTCTCAGTCTGAGAGAAGGAGCAGGGAGAGACCCACGGGGCTGGAAGCTGGAATCCCTGGGAAGAGGCAGCGTGGTGTGCGGACACCTGGCCATGCTGCAGTGTGGGCAGGCAGCGTGGTCTGGGGACCCTCAAGTGTAGCACACGGTGGATCAGGGAGGAACTCACCAGGCTGAACAGGGACATAGTAAGTATCCAACTGTTCTGGTTTACCTAGGGCCAAGGGAGCTTTCAGGACACAGGACTTTCAGGTAGAGAACAGAGGAAGTCCCATGCACACTCAGAAGTTGGCCACCCAGGGAGAAGATACCCAGCAGTGGAGACAGATCTGTTTCATTCTCGAGTTGAAAGAGAATTACAAAAAGGGACAGTCCCCACCTCACCCCCATCCTGGGAACATCAGGGGGCCAGGGACTGTGACAGAGATTCAGGAACCTGGACTACTGGGGTGTCTGGGAACACGGTGACAGTAACCAACTGGATTCTGTGTGATGTCACTGGGGAGAAGCTAGAAGTGTGTTTTGGCAGCATCTATAACCCCCCAGGCTGCCTTAGACATCACCTGAGCTGGAGGCCTCAGCGTCTGAGCTGCAACTCTGAGAGGCAGCACCCTCTTCCACGGCAGCCCACAGCCCCTGCCCACCACTCTCAGCATCTGCTGCCCGACAGGCTCTCCTGCTTCACTCTGGGGCCCTGTGGGGGTCAGTCAGCAGAAAAAGTCTCTGTTTCCCTCGGTAATTCACTCAACAAACACATGTTGAGCACCCACTGTGTGCTGGGCACCTGAGGGAGGCACTGAGGACACAACCTGCTCTCACAGTCCGCACCACCCAGTAGGGCAGGCAGACATGGCCCAATGAACCCCAGAAATAGTGAATTCTCACTTCCATGCCTGCTAGGAACAAGCAAGAGAATGAGGAGGTCGGCCAAGAGAGGAGCCGGGTCTACGTCCCTGGAAAAGTGACAGTTAAGCTGGAACATGGAAGATGAGGAGAAACTAGACAGACAGAGGTCATGGGGGCAGTTCTAGAAAGGGAGGCCAGCATGTGCAAAGGTCCTGAGGCAAGAAACAGGTTGGAGCATTCAAGAACTGAAAGGAAGTCACAAAAGGTCAGTGTGCCCACTACAAAGGGAAACAGAGAGGGGGATTCGAGACAGCAGGGAGGGGGCGGAATGGAGGGAGTCTGAAGAGTGATGGGAAATCTGCTTTGCCGGCCCCACCCCCAACATCTCTGTGAATGGGATCCTTATTGCTTGTCATGAAGGATGCCAGGCGATTCTTGATACTGGGAGCCCGGTGGTGAACAGCTCATTTGAGGGTGTCCTGCACATCCAAAACATCATCCATGCCCAGCTATCCTTAAGCCACAAGGTAAAGGGTCTTGCCCGAGGTCATCTGGAACCTCCACACACTGAAGGACCAGATGAGCCAACCTTCTCTGCTTTTCTCCAACAGTATATCATCCACCACCTACCTGCCTGACATGGTGTTTGTCATTGGTGGTGTCAAGTACTCAGTGCCAGCCAGAAGCCAAGTCCAGAAGGTGAGCAGCCCAGCTCCAGGGTTGGTCCTCACATCAGGGGATTTGTTGGACTGTGTCCCCAGAGGCCAAGCTGTTTCATTGCAGGCGCCTCCCCCCAAACACACACCTGCATAGTAAGAGGCTGTCTGCACTAGAGGTTAAGCAATAGTCACCCCAGGCTGCCACAGTGCCTGAACAGGGAGGGAGGAACAGCATAGGGCCTCTGCCCCAGAACTTCAGTTCAACCAGGCCACTGAAAGAGATGAACACAGAAATTTGCCTGCAGCATCCTTGAAATGGACCAAAGGATTAGTGACAGGAAGGGTTTCTGGGGACAGTCCCAACAAGTTGTCCCACCATGATTACTAACAATACTCCTTTCCTTTCTCGAAACTGTGCTGGTTTACGTCATAAATGATCTGATCACACTAGTCCCAGGTTACATCTTCACCTTGCTAAGCCTGTTACCTCCCCCTGCAAAGCAGAGGAACAGCTTCTCCCTTAGTGGGGTGCTTGGGATGTTGACATGAAGAAGGATGTGCAGGCCCCACACAGCATCTGGCACGTCTTTAAGGCCCATAGGAGAGCAGGGAGGTTGGGTGGGTTAGAAGAGGGGTGTAAACAACCCTGAGCTGTAGCCTTGTAGAGGTAGGAGGAGGCCTGCATGGATTGGGGGCAGGTCTAGACTGAGCTCATCTCAAAGGGCACCCCAGGGAGCTGGGCAGACAAGTCGGCAGACCAGGTAATATGGTGAGATGAGGGTTCTGGGATGTTGCTGGTACCAGGGAACCACCAAGGAAAGTCATCCACCCCAGCCTAGAGCGGCTAAGGGGTCCAAGCCTGGGTCCAGGAAAGCAGGGGTGGGTCTTGGAGCTCAGTCTCTAAGGATGAGTGAGGTAAAGAGGGGAAGGAAGGAGCAAACAGGGTCAGAGGGAGAGACCACAGCAGTCCTGGATCCTGGACGAGCCGGGGAGATCAGACAGAGAAGGAGCGAGGGGGTGTGGACAAAAATAATAATAATAATAATGACTAATTCTTACACAAACTGGATTTAATTTTGATCAACATATATTACTTAAACATCAATTTTTAATTCAACATGCCAATATGTTGTTTATCATATTGCATCTTTATTCATCAGTGAAATATGTCTGTAATTTCCCCTTTATAATAATATAAATTTTTCTAATTTTACTATCAGGGGTATCTAGACTAAGTAGAATGATTTTGACATATTTCTGTTTCTACTGTCTATAAGACTGGGAGTGATCTGCATTTTTTTTTTAGAAATTATTTTTTACTTTTATTTATATATATTAGTCATCTTTTTTTTTAGACTTTGGTAAAAACATAATAAGGAAAAAATTGTTTGCTATTTGTATTTTGTCTTGTGTATTCTGTAACAAACAAGTAGTAAATGCTCATGTATTCAAAACAAAATTGCACAGCTCTTGTTAAAGCTATACTGATAGGTACTTTCTATTTTGGTTGCTGATACAATGCTATCTTTCTTTTGCTAATATTATTTAGTAATTCTTTTTTTATATAGGAATATAATTGATTTTGTATAGTTATTTTGAAGTTAGCTACATTGCTGAATTTTTCTATTGATTTTGGTAATTTCCAAGTAACTTGGTAGCTCCGAGGTAATGAAATTTGTATTTTTTTTACAAACTACAGGGATTTTTAAGTTATCATAATTGTACTAGCTAGGATCCTCAACTTTACTAGGAGTGGTGGTAATGAGGACACTTATATCATAACTGATTTGTAGATAATGCTTTTGTTTCCTCATAAAATTGATATATTTGTCCCAGTGTTATTTTCCATGATTATGTCAATGTTTTGCCTATAGTTGATGTTCTATAAATATTCATGGAATAAAGGAGCCTGAAATAAAAGGAAAAAAAAATTACACCATTCCACAAATTTATGTTTTATCTTTAAAATTCATCTTTCATCTTTCATCTTTAAAATTTGTATTGTTCTCTAATTTTTGTAGTATTTGAAGGCAAACATCTTACCATTTCTCTGTAAATATTTTAGTGTACATCTCTAAAAGATAAGAACCTTTAAACGTGTGGGTGTTATAGTCACGATAATTTTTTTCTTTCTTTTTTTACATAGAGTCTCACTTTGTCACTCTTGATAGAGTTCTGTGGCGTTATAAGTCATAGCAACCTCAAAATCTTAGGCTCAAGCAATCCTCTGGCCTCTGCCTCCCAAGAAGCTGGCACTATAGGCACTGCCACAACACCCGGTTATTTTTAGAGACGGGTCTAGGTCTTGCTCTGGTTGGTCTCAAATTCCTGAGCTCAGGCAATCCACCCCCCTTGGCCTCCCAGAGTCCTAGGCATTACAGGCATGAGCCACCATACTGGGCCCTTTTTTTGAACTAAAGAATATTCCTTGGAGCTGGCACCATTTCATTTCTTTTCCCATTTGCGTGATACTTCATTTGGAACCACTCTCTGCACTGTAGCTTAAGCAAAAGTCATATTGGTGGACACCTCTGATATTTTTCTAATCTTTTGCCACTACAAATAATGGTATAATGAATTGTTTCTGCATACAACTTTTTGGTATGAGGCTAATTCCTACAAGTAGAATTCCTAAGCTAAAGTGCAAGTATGTGGGCTCAGCCCTTGTGGCTCAAGCGGCTAAGGTGCCAGCCACCTACACCTGAGCTGGCGGGTTTGAATCAAGCCCAGGCCAGCCAAACAACAATAATGCCTACAACCAAAAAATACCTGGGCATTGTGTCAGGTGCCTGTAGTCCCAGCTACTTGGGAGGCGGAGGCAGGAGAATCGCTTGAGTCCAGGAATTGAAAGTTGCTATGAGCTGTGATGCCACGGTACTCTTTCCAGGGTGATGGCTTCAGGCTCTGTTTCAAAAAAAAGTGCAACTATGTGTATTTGATTTGCTAGATGTTGTCCAATCCCGTCCATAGTGGTAAAGCTGAATTATGAATGTGCAAAAAATGAAGAGTAAGACATTACTACCCCAACTACCACCCAAGCCCAGGAATCAGGTCAGCCTCCACATGGTTCTACTCAGGATAAACCTGAACTGAATGCAGATCTCAAATGAGAACACTGGGGCCCTGTGAGTGCTGAAAGGAGCCATAAAAATTCCATTTACTTTATTTGGGCTGGAATAATGCCAGTTTAAAGAGCTCGCCCTGCTCATCTCAGGCTGAGCAGAAGCTCTGGATGGTCCTTTTCTGTCCTCTTTGATGGAGAAGACACTTAAAAAAGAATTATATATCTTTTATATGTTTGGTTTGCCAGAAAAATGAAAAACAATGTTTCCCAGGCCTGGCAATTAGGGGAATTACAACAGGTACTCATCAAGTAATGTTCTCAGTGAGTTCTGCAGTTTATCCGACCCTAGTGGTCTTTCTTTACAATGGAAAGAAAAATGATGTCGTTAGGATAAATTCAGTCTCTTATTCATATAACCAAGCGTGACATAACACTTTCCCAGCCACTTTCCCAGCCCCGTTGCTATTCACACCTCTAGGCCAGCTGAACGCAGCCCACAGTTATTTAAGGTGTGACCCATACTGTGTTTCTCAGAAAAAGAAACTAATTCGCTGCCAACCTTTAAAGATCAGAGACTTCACAAAAATAAGACACTTCTGATTGCCTATGATATTTAGATAGACACATACATTGACTGATTAATATAAATTGTAACTTCCATAGCTCTTATTAGTCCTTTTCTTAGGCCTAGTGGGCCTAGGCTAAAGCAGAAAAGTGTCAGGCCCAGGCTATAATAGAAAAATACCAGTTAACTCCTGGCACATTTCTGGACTACAAGTTTTCTATAAGAAAGAAATAAGTCTAGTTCACTCTCAAGATGAATGAGAAACTACTAATTGATTTCTTGCTTCTAGGTCACTCCCAGTTTCTTGCTTGGTACCTAAGTGGGAAACAAATTAACTGTCCCCGGACTGACCTTTAGACAATACCAGGTAGACAGAATACTCGGACGAAGATGTATGGAAACTAAGATGTGTAGGGGAAAAATATTAAAACAAAGATGTGTGAGGTATAGCTAACAAGTGCAAAATTCTTTTTCTGTACAATGCTCGCTTCCTATCCTACCTGGATGCACCTGGACAGCCTTCATGCCAACCAGGATGCAGACCAGGCCTTAAAAACTCAATGCCTTAAGCACTCAGAAACCCCATTTTCAGACACTGAGGCAGTCACTGGCTGGCTCTTCAATAAAGGAACTCGGCTATAAATTCAGAGTTCACTTGTTTGGCATTGTGGTCTTTGAAAAACTCCAGGGCACAACATTTTGTTATGATGGTGGGGTGCTTTAGGCCTCGGAAGCAGCCTCAGAAAACAGAATTTTCTCCCTCTGACCACATTCTCCTGACCTCCTTTCACCTGCTCTTTCTTCCCCCAAGGCAGGCCTTGGAAACTAGAAACATACTCAAGTCATCCCAGCAGAAAGAAATTCTCTGATCTCTACCTATCTGATTGGAAGTCACAAAACTCCCATTTCCAAAGAGGTCCTGTCCCATACCGCAGAGGAGAGAATGAGAAGATGCACGGACAGAGTGCAGAATGTGCATAGGCAGGCCACTGCGATTCCCCTCTCCGCATAGTGGCCAGTGCCTCAGTCACATCTATCCAGTCAAGTTTCTGTAAAAGGTCAAAGAGGATGGGGAGTGGGGGCTTCCATCTTCGAGGAAGGCTGCTCAGGCAGGTATGGAAGCTCCACACCCCTCCCGCCTACCTGTGCATTTCTTCACCTCTATCCTGTGTAATACCCTGCAGAGTAGACAGGTAAACAAAAGTGTTTCCATCGGTCAAGTCAGCCACTCTGGCAAATCAATTGAATCCAAAGATAGAGTTGTGGGATCTGTAATTCATAGCCAGAATTTACAGACAGAAGCACAAGTGAAACAACCTGGGACTGGTGATTGGCATGAGAAGTGGGGCCAGAGTTACAGAAATGAGCCTTCAACCTGTGGGATATGATGCTATATCCAGGAAGGCAGTGTCAGAACTGAACCCGAGGCTGCCAGAGGAGTGGCTCACACCTGTAATCCCAGCCTCAGGGAGGCTGAGGTGGTTGGATTGCCTGAGCTTGTGGGTTCGAGACCAGCCTAAGCCAGAGTGAGACTTTGTCTCTAAAAACAGCCAAGCGTTGGGATGGGTGCCTGTAGTCCCACTTACTTGGAGGCTGAGGCAAGAGAGTCACTTAAGCCCAAGAGCTTGAGGTGCTGTGAGCTATGATATCACCTCACACTACCAAGGGTGATATAGTCAGACTCTGTCTCAAAAAAAAAAAAA
>NW_003852649.1:226192-241559 GCF_000181295.1 Otolemur garnettii | reverse complement strand
CCCAGCTACTCAGGAGGCTGAGGGAAGAGGATCGCTTAAGACCAAGAGTTTGACATTGCTGTGAGCTGTGATATCACCTCACACTACCAAGGGTGATATAGTCAGACTCTGTCTCAAAAAAAAAAAAAAAAAGAATTGAACCAGAGGACACCCACCTGGTGGGCCTGCTACAGAACTGATTGCCAGCTGGCTGGTGGGGAGAAAATGCCCACTCATCTGGTTTCAGAAGCTTGTTCTCAGGGTATAGTAGGAGAAACACAATCTGAGTTTTCTTCCCTTCTCTTGAGAACTTCGTCAACCTACCATCACATCACATGCCTTCTAGCATGCCAGCCAATGGTGGACTAGAGAAAAGACTCCCTTGTGGGGTCCAGGGAATGGTACAGCCCATGCCCATAAGACCCACAAGCACTTCCACTCATTCCTTCTGCCTCCTGCTCCTTGAGTTCTCACCCTGGCCCCACACTGCAAGCTCCCTGAAAACCAAAGCAACTGTGTCTTACTCAACTTTGATTTCACAGGATACTAGCCCAGGCTCTAGAGCACAGTGGGTCCTCAATAAATGCTTATTTGATAAAAATAGTATATGCAGGAGGCAGATATCACATTTCTTCCAATATTAAAACTGTACAATTGTCATACTGCTGAGCCTAGGTTGGCATCAGATACCCCCTAGGCCATCCCACCACCTAAAGCCACTTCTGTCAGTGGGGTGCTCCCAACATTTCTCTCTGAAATTTGACTTCTCTTTCTCATAGCAATCTCCTCTCAAATGAGGACAGGGATGCATAACTCATGGGATTGCTGAAAAGGCTGCATAAGATCATGATTGTCAAACAAGGCACTTACTTTGACCACACTATTCTGAGTCCCTTTATCTCCAAGATAGCAAGAGTCTCCCTTCTAGGGCTGCCTCGAGAAAGTCTTGTCAGTGATTTGGTTTTGTTTTTTGACTCAAGCCCCAAGGAAGACATTGCAATAGAAATCTCTGTTTCCTGAGAATTTTTTAGGTCCCTACTCACAAACACTGATGGGGGCAAAGATCTTATCAGGAAGGCTTGTATTTCTTACCAAGCAGAGTGGCTGTCACAGGGGTAATTAGGGTGCTTTGGAGCATATTTAAAATGAGCAACTCCTGACGGCCACTGTATACTTAAAACTTGCTGTTTCTTGAGTGCTTAAACCCAGGAAGGGAGCATGAAGTGGCTTGTGGTCCTCGGGTTGGTGGCCCTCTCAGAATGCTTGGTCAGGTAAGTTATGGGAGAAGAGACATCAGCTCTCTTTCTTGCCCTCTTATTCTCTTACCCTTATTCTTCTTCCAATGTAGGAATTAAAAAGGAAACAGAATCATTCTCTGATCTCATGAAATTCACGTCTCCATTGATTGATGAGCAGTTTACTAAGTGCACGTGGGACCGAGAGATCTGGGGAAAGTCTGAGGGGGTCACACTCCTCCAGGGGCACCAGTCACATCATAAGCTATGTGAATGTTCCTTCTAGGAATTTTTTAGTGCACAAACTCTGCAACTGTACATGTGGTCCCATCTAGAAACAGTTTTTCTTCTGCATAATTTTCTAGGTCTTCTCTCTGCTCCCTCTGTTTCCTTGTATATCTGTCTCTGTGATTCCATCTCTACCTCCACATCTCTCTCCTTTATTTCTTCACCTCTTTTTGTGTCTCTGTGTATGCAGAACTCTGTTTCTTTCTTGTTTTAACTCATTCTTCTTTCTCTACCCTCTTCATTTCCCTCATTTATTACCCACCTCACCATCTTTGATTTTTCTCACATCCTGGCTTCCTCTCTCAGCCCTCTCTTCTGATTGAGCCCTGCAGAGATCAGGAGAGTTACATCTAGACCCAGGTTTGTCACTAACAAACAGTGTGACCACAACCAAGTCACAAGCTACTGCACTTCAAATTCCTCCATCCCCTGCAATGAAAAGTTAATGATCCCCGCTCTATGTCTCTTCTAGGACTGTCTCTAGAAAGAGGCAATAGCAATGGGAATGGCCATCATCATCAAGACCCATTATTCATATATGGCAGGTGCATCACCTCTGCCACCTCACTGAGAACCCCCAAACATTCTATGTGAGGGGAGCATTATCATTCCACCATTTTTACAGATAGGAAAACTGAGGCTCAGAACAGTCATATGACTTGCCTGAGATTATAAAAGAGAACCTGGATTCAAATCTAGATCACCTAGATCTCCTGCCATGGTTTTCATTGTGTTGGATGGCCTGTCACAAGAATATGACAGCACTCATTAAAATGTTCAGAAAATGCACAGCACACTTATAAAGCAGGGGGTGAAAGTCACATTGCAGTAAGGGGCAGCTGACTACTATCTCTTATTTGTTTCTCTTTCCATACTCTGTTAAAGAGTCCCTCTGATGAAGGTCAAATCTATGCGAGAAAACCTCCAAGAAAATGGCATGCTGAAAGAATACCTTGAAAAGTTCCCTTACAGCCCGGTCAAGTTTCTTAGTAACGATCAGAACAAGAAAGTGACTTATGAATCCCTGAGTAACTACTTGGATGTGAGTATGCTGGGAGGATGGAGCTCCGGAGTACACTTCTGGGCCTCCTGCCAAGCACTGGGACTCCACCTGGGGCATGAGCCAGGGGGTTGGTTAGGGCTGGGCTCCTGCAAGCTGAAACAGTGGAGACAGGGGCCCACCCCCAAAAAGTAGTCTCTCCTACAGGTTGTTGGTCTGCAGTGACTGGGCCCAGCAATAACCAGATATCAGGTAAACATCAATTCCTGTGCCAATGATATGTCACTTGGCACCTGTGAAATACAGCAGTGATTGTTTGGGTGACTTTGCCCTTTCTGAACTAAGCAAATCACTGAGCTAATGGAGCCACATTAAAGGGTGAGCCATGCCTGATCAAATGACAACAAAGCCAAGTGCAAATCAAGTTTGAAACCCTAGTTAGAGACACGTCTTCAGCCCTAATAATCATATGAAGAAAAAGCTATTGAGCCCTGTGGTGTGGGACGCCATGATGAACTAACAATATAGTCATTGTTACTGCTTACCAGAGGCTCCATCTCATCTTCAAGAACTTGTAGCTCAGCCAGAGAATTCAGCAAAGGGTAAATAAATCTCAGATAAAAGTACCAACTGTTTGGCACTGACATTGTGTGATGTGCGTTTAGAGGAAAGAAGGCTCATAGTGACCTGTGGGTAATTAGGAGGGCTGCCTGGAGGAAGAGGCACCCAGGCTGGGCCTTTGAGGTTTGGAAAGAGCTTTGGGGAAGGCTGGAGGGTTTCTCGAATGAAAGCATTAGCTTGATCAAGGCCTGCAAGGTATAGATGTGGTAAGTAATTTTGGGAGAAATGAGGACGCCCAATGAAGGCCAGTACTCTGGGAATCAGGGCATTTCCAGGCCTGCTTTCACCACCCCTTCCACCCTGGCAGTTGGCCTATGTTGGCTTCATCAGCATTGGAACACCCCCTCAGAAGTTCAGAGTGGCCTTTGACACAGGCTCTGCTGACTTGTGGGTGCCCTCCATTTATTGCGACAGCCAATCCTGTGGTGAGTGTCCCTGCACCCTGTCTCGTGTCCTCCCACCACGAGCTCCTCATTCCCAAGCAGGCCTGACGGATGCCCTCCCCTTGTGCCTGCAGATTCACATGCAGTCTTCAACCCTAAGATGTCTTCCACCCTCAAGTTGCCCCCTGGCCTGGTCCGCCGTGCTCAAGTCAGATATAGCTATGGGGACGTACTGGGAATTCTTGCCCTTGACACTCTTAAGGTAACATGGAAACCAGAGGTGGAGGAAGGCTGCTCACACCACTCACAGGACCAGATGTCGGTTCAGCAGGGAATACTGTCTTTCCCAAACTGCCAGTGGCTGTCCCCTGTGGGGCCGTGTCCTGGCGAGGTAGGACCCTTGCCAGCATGCAAACTCCTCAGGAGGGCCAGGGAAGGCAGAGGGTGAGAGTAGCTGCTCCAGGAGCTTGGCCAAAGGTAGCATGAGGCTGACTTTGCTGGGAGCAGGGTCAGAGGTGGTAAGAATCGCCTACTTTTATTCTCTCACACTGTGTCAGGCACTGTGCTGGCCCTTTGGTTGTAATAACTTGTTTAACTCTCACAACAAGGCACTATTAGTGGCAGGCACTGTTCATATCTCCATTTTGCAGAGCAGGGAACAAAGATAGTAAGGGCCTTGACCAAGGCTGGGTCACACAGCGAGCAAGCAACAATGCTAAGATGTGAATAAGGATCCAGGCCGGAGTGGGACACTTTCAGTAGGGGGCGGAACATGCCTGGGGCCTCTGGATAGGCAGGGAAAGGAGGTGCCCATAGATTTAGGAGTATCCTGACTGATAAATGCTTGTTACCTTTGTAGGCCTTGGAGGACTTTCAGATCCATGAAAAACTAGGGACTCCCCCCTACAAAGTGC
Source organism: Otolemur garnettii (assembly GCF_000181295.1). NCBI lineage: Eukaryota > Metazoa > Chordata > Mammalia > Primates > Galagidae > Otolemur > Otolemur garnettii. The sequence goes on along the minus strand of NW_003852649.1, from coordinate 237,139 downwards.
CTCACTATATGTAATGTGTATGCACATACATACACACACACACAGAGAGAGAGAGAAAGAGAGAGAGAGAGAGAAGACTTTTCCAAGCAGAATTTTCATACGAACCCTAGTGGCTATGTGATATGGGCAACTGTGTCCCCCTGGGGATGCACAAAAGACCATTCTGTCATCAGATCATGGTGGTACCAAAAAAATGACCCTATTCTCTACCCATTTGTCTTCAAATGGGTAACACTTGGTCACACTCGGACCTGAGTCTCCCCACCTGGGAAAAGCATCAGAGCCTACCAGACTAATCTCAGGTGGCAGGAGGAAGGTGCAGGCACTGGTTAGATCCCACAGCACAGCCCACGGAACCCACTCTCTAGTTCTCGCCTATCATGACCATCTGAGGTGCAGCCCCAGTCACAGTTGCTTCAGTTCCCTCCGTGGTGCTGGTGGAATCTCCTCACCCACTTCCTGCCCCTGACTCCCCATAGCCTAGCCCTGGCCCCACTTCCCAAACCCTTACACAGGAACATCCTTTTCTCCCACAGATTGGGGACCTTGAGGATGTCGACCAGATATTTGTCCTAAGCACCTGGGAGGACCATGCGTACGGGTCCCTTGCACCATTTGATGGCATCCTGGGACTGGCCTACCCTGACCGTGCCCAGGCTGGAGGCACCCCTGTCTTTGACAATCTTTGGGAGAAAGGCCGCCTTTCTGAGAACCTCTTTGCCTTCTACTTGACCAGGTAAGTGTGGGCTAGACACGCCCTTTCTTTAACTCACTGTAAGACACTTTTGGTTCCATGAAAACTTAAAGACTATCTGATCCAGAAGTTTCCTTACAGACCGCCTAGACTCCTCTAGTCCAGGAGTCAGAAAAATATAGTCAGGGGGCCAAATCTGGCCTATCCTTTGTTTTTGTAAATGAAGTATTGTTAGACTATGACCATGTTCAGGTGTCGTCCATGGCCACTTTTGCATGCTGTGGCAGTGTTGCGCAGTGTGACAGACGTTAGGCCCACAAATCCTAAAAGAGTAACAACCTGCCTTTTACAGAAAAAGTTTGCTGACCCCTCGGTCTAGTCCCTTCATTTAATAGAGGAGAAAAGAGGCCCAGAGAGGGTCTCTGCACAAGGTTGCACAGTCAGGAACTGGTAATGGCAGGACTTGAACACAGCCCTCAGGACTAACCTTAAGGCTGGTGTTAATCCATCAGTAAGTTTTCTGTCCCTGAGCTCTATAAAAAAAGGTGTAGTCCCCTGAGTGCTTTAGGGTCTGGTAGGGAATCGGGAAGAATGGTGGAGCACAGACAAAAGGGGGACCTTGTTGACAAACCATGTTTTTGCCCACAAGCCAGTGGTGGACCCCATAGAGCCATGCAGGGGACAAGAGAGTCTGGTGGTTGAGGCTGTAGCTCAGGGTACCTGGGTTCACACCCTGGCTCCATCGCCTGAACTCAAGCAGGTTATTTGAACTCACTAAGCTTCAGGAACACTTGTATCCAATTGAGGGAGATAATTGGCACCTACTACGTGCTGGGGACTGCTCTGTACATGTAAAACAGACAGGAGGGAAGTAAATAAATAAAGGAAAAGGATGACTCCAGACAGTAACTGTTTCTTTCTTTTTTTTTTTTTTGGAGACGGAGCCTCAAGCTATCCCCCTGGGTAGAGTGCCATAGCATCACGCTCACAGCAACCTCCAACTCCTGGGCTCAAGCGAGTCTCCTGCCTCAGACAGTAACTGTTTCTGGGAAAGCAATGACTGAGGCTGATAGAATGGACAGGGATGAGGGTGCATTCTCAGCTTTGTGGTAGGGAACAGCCACTCTGCGCTGAGACCTCTGCCACAGGAAAGAGTCAGGATGGAGATGCTGAGAGCCAGGCCCAGAGAAGCATTGAATGCCAAGCCCTAGAGAAGAAGCGAGCATGATGAGCCCGGGCATGAGGACCTACAGGCGACCCAGCATGGCTGGAGTCCTGGGGGTAAAGGGGATGGATGAGGCTTCCCTGGGGCTTTGTCCTAAGTGGGAACAGAGACCTGTGGCAGGGGACTAAGCAGGGAAGAGACCTCATCTGACTTCCATTTTGACAGGTCACTCTCGATACCCACTGGGAAGTGGATGAGTGAATGGATTGTCATGGGGAGGCCGGAAAAGGGGTGACTGCCAGACCCAGGGGAGAACAGCAGGGGGTCAGGACGGGGTGGGGGTGGAGGACTGCAGGCAGAGGGAATAGGATTTGCTGATGGACTGAACATGGGAGGAGAGGGGTCTGCAGAGATGTTCCTCCCTCACTAAGATTTTACTGTGAGCCCAGGACTAGCCATATAATGTGCAGGGGCCAGTGCAAATGAAAATGTGGGGACCCTTGTTCAAAAAGTATTAAAAACCATGAAACAGGCCAGGCATGGTGGCTCACACCTGTAATCCTAGGATTCTGGGAGACCAAGGTGGGTGGAGTGCTTGAACTCAGGAGTTTGAGACCAGCCTGAGCAAGAGTGCGACCCCCACTCTAAAAAGTAGGAAAAATAGCTGGACATTATGGTGGTCACATGTAGTCATAGCTCATAGCTATTCTAGAGGGCAAAATAGGAGTACCACTTCAGCCCAGGAGTTTTGAGACTCCCTGTCAAAAAAAAAAAAAAATTCTTGCAAAACAGTGACAGCAGAGGCACAGGGCTCTTCGAAGCACAAAGACCCATGGGTGGCACATTGCCAGGCCCATGAAGCCAGCCCTGTGTGAACCTGAATGTGCAGCCCTTTAGTTCCCATTGGGACTTGGTTTTCCTGGAAAATGACAGACTGGACAAGGCAGAGGTCAGCTGTCCAGACTCTCTGGCTGCATCTCAGAGTCTGCTCTGATTGGTGGACTCGCCCAGCAAAAAAGGACCTGGTCCTTTTTTGAAGAGTACGATGGTCGGAGTCCAGCTTAGAACCCAGATTGTCCAGATTCATATCATGGCTTTGCTACTCACTTGCCATGTGACCAGCTGTGGACAGGTATTCAACTCCTCTTTGCCTCAACATTCCCATCCATAAAATGGAGATCATAGTTGTGCCTGCTTCCTAGGCTGCATGGGGCTGCAGATTGAGTGAGCAATGACAGCAAACCGTTAGACAGCGCCTGGTGAAGAATGCTGCCCATTGTTCATGGCAATAAGCCCTTTCCTCTTCTCTCCTCCAGAGGGGGAAAGAGAGGCAGTATGCTGATGCTTGGTGGGGTGGACCACTCCTACTACTCCGGGGAACTTAGATGGGTCCCAGTGACCAAACAACGATTCTGGCAGGTAGCTCTGAACCGGTAAGCCCTCCCCTCTGATTCCTGCTCCCAGAGATGCTGCACACACATACACATACGTATGTGTGCATGGACACACGTGCACACACAGTCACAGACACATACACACTCATGAAGTGACAAGTCATGCACACACAGCCACACCCACACACAGAAACAGCACACAGACACACACAGTGCACCTGTAGTCCCTAATCCCTCCAGGCATCCTGACCAGGGCTTTGACAAGAGAAGCCAGAACAGGCCTGAGTCTCCGGCTGAGAGAAGGAGCAGGGGGAGATCCACCAGAAAGGAAGCTGGAATCCCTGGGAAGAGGCAGTGTGGTGTGGGGACACCTGGCCATGCTGCAGTGTGGGCAGGCAGCGTGGTCTAGGGACCCTCAAGTGTAGCACATGGTGGATCAGGGAGGAACTCACCAGGCTGAACAGGGACATAGTAAGTGTCCAACTGTCCTGGTTTACCTAGGGCCAAGGGAGCTTTCAGGACACAGGACTTTCAGTTAGAGAACAGGGGAAGTCCCAGGCACACTCAGAAGTTGGCCACCCAGGGAGAAGATACCTAGCAGTGGAGAGAGATGTGCTTCTTTCTGAAGCTGAAAGAGAATTACAAAAAGGGACAGTCCCCACCTGACCCCCATCCTGGGCACACCAGGGAGCCAGGGACTGTGACAGAGATTTAGGAACCTGGAGTCCTGGAGTGCCTGGGAACATGGTGACAGTAACCAACTGGATTCTGTGTGATGCCACTGGGGAGAAGCTAGACGTGTACTTGGGCAGCATCTATAGTCCCCCGGGCTGCCTTAGGCATCACCTAAGTAAGCTGCGGGCCTCAGCGTCTTGGCTGTGACTCTGAGAGGCAGCACCCTCTTCCACAGCAGCCCACAGCCCCTGCCCACCACTCTCAGCATCTGCTGCCTGACAGGCTTTCCTGCTTCAGTCTGGGGCGGTCAGTCACTGGAACAAGTCTGTTTCCCTCGTTAATTCACTCAACAAACACATGTTGAGCACCCACTGGGTGCTGGGCACCTAAGGGAGGCACTGAGGACACAACCTGCTCTCACAATCTGCCCCATCCAGTAGGGAAGGCAGACATGGCCCAGTGAGCCCCAGAAACAGTGAATTCTCACTTCCATGCCTGCTAGAAACAAGCAAGAGAATGAGGAGGTCGGCCAAGAGAGGAGCACATCTATGTCCCGGGAAAAGTGACAGTTAAGCTGGAACATGGAAGATGAGGAAAAATTAGACAGACAGAGGTCATGGGGGCAGTTCTAGAAAGGGAGGCCAGCATGTACAAAGGCTCCGAGGTGAGAAATAGGTTGGAGCATTCAAGAACTGAAAGGAAGTCACAGAAGGTCAATGTGCCCACTGCAAAGGGAAACAGAGAGGGGGATGTGGGACAGCACATTGGGGGCGAAATAGAGGGAGGTCGAAGAGTGATGGGAAATCTGCTTTGTCCATCTCACCCTCAGCATCACCGTGAATGGGACCGTTATTGCTTGTCATGAAGGATGCCAGGCCATTCTTAATACTGGGATCTCAGTGGTGAATGGACCATATGAGGATGTCCTGAACATCCAGAACGTCATCCATGCCCAGCACTCCTTCAATGATATGGTAAAGGGTCTTGCCCATGGTCATCTGGGACATCCACACACTGAAGGACCAGATAAGCCAACCTTCTCTCCCCTTTCTCCAATAGTATATGGACTGTAACACCACCACCAACCTGCCTGATGTTGTCTTTGTCATTGGTGGTGTCGACTACCCGATACCAGCCAGAAGCTACATCCGGAAGGTGAGGAGCCCAGCTCTAGGGCTGGTCCTCTCATCAGAGGACTTGTGGGACAGTGTCCCCAGAGGCCAAGCTGTGCTATTGCAGCCACTGCCAAGCCCACCTGATTGGCAGGCATCTCCCCCCAAGTAAACAGCTGTATAGCAAGAGGCAGTCTGGTACACCCACAGTCTGCACTAGAGGTTAAGCAATAATCATTCCATGCTGGTACGGTGCCTGGAACAGGGAGGGAGGAACAGCACAGGGCCTGTGCCCCATGGAACTTCAGTTCAACCAGGCCACTGGTTGAAGAGATGAACACAGAAATTTGCCTGCAGCATCCTTGAAATAGGCCAAAGGATTAGTGACAGGCAGGGATGCTGGGGACAGTCCCAACATCTTGTCCCACCATGATTACTAACAATACTCCTTTCCCTTCTCCAAACTGTGCTGGTTTGGATCATAAATGATCTGATCCACCCTAGTCCCAGGTTACAACTTCACCTCTCTAAGCCTGTTCCCTCCTCTGCAAAGCAGAGTAACAGCTTCTCCCTTCGTGAGGTCCTTCAGATGTTGACATGAAGGAGGATGTCCAGTCCCCACACAGCATCTGGCATGTATTTGAGTCTCATAGGAGAGCAGGGGAGGCTGGATAGGTTAGAAGAGGGGCGTAAACAACCCTGAGCTGTAGCCCTGTGGAGGTAGGAGGAGACCTGCTTGGATTGGGGGCAGGTCTAGACTGAGCTCCTCTCAAATGGCACCCTAGGGAGTTGGGTAGACAAGTTGGGAGACCAGGTAATATGGTGATGCAGGGGTTATGAGGTTCCACTGGTACCAGGGATCCACCAAGGAAAGTCATTCACCCCAGCCTGAAGTGCTTAAGGAGTCCAAGACTGGGTCCAGGAAAACAGGGGTGGCCGTCCTGGAGCCCAGTCTCTAAGAACAAGGGAGGTAAAGAGGGGAAGGAAGGAGCAAACAGGGTCAGATGGAGAGACCATGGCAGTCCTGGGTCCTGGACAAGCAGCTGCAGGGGACAGAGAGGAGAGACCAAGCTGAGACACCACCAGGTCTGGGTATGGAAGGGGGTGGCAGGCAATGACTCAACCTGACTACTGTGTGTTTCTGTCATCTTCTCCAGGATGCATATGGCACCTGTATCAGCACCTTTGACAGTGTGCCAGTCAACCCATTTGGCTCAGAGATGTGGATCTTGGGAGACGTTTTCCTTAGGCTATATTTCAGTGTTTATGATCGGGCCAACAACAGGGTTGGCCTAGCTCCTTCAATATAAATGCTGACCCTTCTCCAGAAAGCAGCCAAGCCCACCCCAAACACAAACTCAAACACTCCTCCAGGGAATTCTCATGCAGAGGAGCTGACTTGATCTCTGTTTGGTGTTCTGCAAAACCCTAATCTCTCAGTGGACAATAAAAGATTTTATTTCCAATGGTGCTAATACTAATAGTCACTTCTCCTTGGGTAGGGGAGCTATATCAGAATGAAGCAGGGCTCTGAGATCTAGTCACGACCACAAGCCAGAGAAGCCCAGACCAGCTGGCTGGAATGAAAAGGGAGACTTTTTAGGGAAGGATTCTGGGAGAGTTGCAACAACCAGAGCAGGTCCAAAGATCTGGATCACTGGACCAGGAAATCAAAAACCATCCACTCCCTATTTACCTCCTTCCTTTCCTTCTTTCATCTGATTCTCTTTCCCTGACAGCTTTCCTCCCAGGATTCTACCCAAAGTAGAAAATTACCACTAACTGCCCTAGGGCTTTCTATCCTTAAGAAAGAAAAAAGCTCAGAAAGCAGCTCAGATGATGAAGAAAGAGTTAATCGGAATTTGTTGTTGTTGTTGTTATTGTCATTTTTGAGACAGAGTCTCACCCTGTCACTCTGGGTAGAGTACCGTGACATCATAGCTCACAGCAACCTCAAACGCCTGGGCTAGAGAGATCCTCCTCCTTCACCCTCCAGAGTAGCTGGGACTACAGGCATCTGCCACAATACCTGGCTAGTTTTTGTATTTTTGGTAGAGACATGGTCTCCCTCTTGCTCAGTCTGGTCTCAAAGTCCTGAGCTCAAGCACGTTATGCACCTTGGCCTCCCAGAGTGCTGAGATCACAGGTGAGAGCCACTACTCCCAGGTGGTTACAAATGGTAAATAGAAACTGAGCTTAATGGAGACTCAAATTTGTAAAATTCACTTTTCAGCTATGTCTCCATGGAACCACTAAGTGATGTCTCTCTTGTTAGAAACCACCAATAAGAATAAGAAGAATAGCTCCAATTAATTTATTGAGGGCTTTCTGTACATTATTTCATTGTCTCCCCCCCCATTCCCTGTAAGGTGGGTAAAGTTGTCCCCCCCGCCCCGTCCTTAGATGAGAGAAATCTCCTCAGATTTGTCTGGCTCCAGTACTCTGTGCCAGGCACATAATAGGTAAATACATGTTGAATAAATAAATGAAGGCTGGGCATTGTAGAGGGCTCCTATAATCCCAGCTACATGGGGGAATGAGGCAAGAAGATTGCTTGAGCCTGGGTGTTTTTTGTTTCTGTTTTTGAGACAGAGTCTCACTTTGTTGCTCTCAGTAGAGAACTGTGGAATCATAGCCAACAGCAACCTCCAACTCTTGACCTTAAGTAATTCTCTTGCTTCAGTCTCCCAAGTAGCCTGGACTACAGGTGTCCACCACAACACCTGGCTATTTTTAGAGATGGTTTCAGGCTCTAGCTAAGGGTGGACTTCAGCCTGTGAGCTCATGGCAATCCACCCACCTTGGCCTCCCAGAGTGCTAGGAGAGCCCAGGAGTTTGAGATTGGAGTGAACTATGGTGATAATGCTATGGCACTCTAGGCCAGGTGACAGAGCGAAACTCACTCTCCCAAATAAAATAAATAAAAATAAATGAGTGAGTGGATGGTAAGTGCTCCCACTAGAGCACACTGCTGCTTCTCAGAAGGAGACGCATCTGGTGTCAACAAGGCTTATTTCCATTCTGTCAACCATAGGAGGTCAAGGTTTGCTTCCCTAAATGTGCCCAGGGGCCAGGCTGGAGCTGATGTCTAGTAATGAGCCACACTCCTTGAGGCTCTGTATTTATGGCTCCTGGCATCTCCATGAGGATGAATTCTGATCTTCAAGGCAAAAACCTGCCCTCCTCTGCTTTTATCCTTTGCATACCAAGGAGCTTTATAGCCTCTGGTGAGAGAGAATATGGAGGAAAACTATGGCTCTTACTGAATCAAAAATTTTTCTCTTTAAAACTTAGAATTGTAGGATCAGGGCTCAGCACCCATAGCACACAAGGGTTATGGCACCAGCCACATACACCGAACTTGGTGGGTTCAAACCCAGCCTGGGCCGGGTAAAAAACCAACAACTGCAACAAAAAGTAGGCAGGCTTTGTGGCGGGCACTGGTAGTTCCAGCTACTTGGGAGGCTAAGGCAAGAGAATCACTTGGGCCAAGAGTTAGAGGTTGTTGTGAGCTGTGATGCCAAGGCATTCTATTTGGGGTGACAAAGTGAGATTCTGTATTAAAAAAAAAAATGGAAATCAAAAGAGTTGAAATTCTACCTTGTATCTTTTCAGACCACAAGGCACTAAAAGTGCAACTCAACTCCAGCAATAATGCTCAACCTTGCAGGAAGGCATGGAAGTTAAACAACCTTCTGCTGAATGATAGTTGGGTGCAGGAAGAATTAAAAAGAAAATCATTAACTTCCTTGAGTATAACAACAATGATGACCCAAGCTACCAAAACCTATAGGATAGAGCAAAAGCAGTCCTCAGAGGAAAATTTATCACATTAGAAGCCTACATTTGAAAAACAGAAAGAGAGCACATCAACAAACTCACAAACCATCTGAGGGAATTGGAAAAAGAAGAACAATCTAAGCCTAAACCCAGCAGAAGAAAAGAAATATCCAAAATTAAATCAGAGATCAATGAAATTGAAAACAAAAGAATCATTCAGAAAATTAATGAAATAAGGAGTTGGTTTTTGAAAAAATAAATAAAATAGATAAGCCCTTGGCCAGACTAACTAGAAGTAAAAAAGTAAAATCTCTAGTAACCTCAATCAGAAATGATAAGGGGAAATAACAACTAAAGTCACAGAGATATAAGAGATCATGTCTGAATACTACCAGAAACTTTATGCCCAGAAATTTGATAATGTGAAGAAAATAGGTCAATATGTGGAATCACACTCTCTCCCTAGACTTAGCCCAGATGAAATAGATTTCTTGAACAAACCAATTTCAAGCACTGAGATCAAAGAAACAATAAAAAATCTCCCAACAGAAAAATGCTCTGATCCTGATGGCTTCACACCAGACTTCTATAAAACTTTTAAGGAAGAGCTTACTCCTATACTTCAGAAATTATTTCAAAAGATTGAGGAGGAAGGAATCTTTCCCAACACGTTCTATGAAGAAAACATCACCCTGATACCAAAACCAGAATAAGACTGAACTAAAAAGGAGAATTTCAGAACAATTCTCAATAAAATCTTAGCTAAAAGATTATAGCTTATCATCAAAAAAGTCATACATTATAATCAAGTAGTTTTCACCCCAGGATGCAAGGCTGGTTTAATATATGCAAGTCTATAAACACTATTCATAATATCAACAGAAGTAAAACCAAAGAATACACGATCCTCTCAGTAGATGCAGAAAAAGCATTCAATAAAATCCAACATCCTTTTTTAATTACAACACTGAGCAATATAGGCCTAGGTGGTACATGTTGTAAACTGATTAAAGCTATCTATGACAAACCCACAGCTAGTATTTTACTAAACAGAGTAAAACTGAAAGCTTTTCCTCTTAGAACTGGAACTAGACAAGGTTGTCCTCTGTCACCATTACTATTCAACATTGTGCTGGAAGTTTTAGGCAATACAATTAGACAAGACAAGAAAATAAAGGGCATCCAAATGGGAGCAAAGGAGGTTAAACTCTCCCTTTTTGCTGATGATATGATCTGATACCTGGAGAACCCCAAAGACTCAACCACAAGACTCTTGGAAATCAGCAAAAAATACAGTAATGTCTCAGGATATAAAATCAATGTCTACAAGTCAGTTGCTTTTGTATACGCCAACAATAGCCAAGATGAGGAGCCAATTAAGGACACAATTCCCTTCACCATAGGCCCAAAGAAAATGAAATACTTAGGAATATACCTAACAAAAGAGGTGAAGGACTGCTATAAAGAAAATTATGAAACCCTTAGAAAGAAAATAGCAAAGGACATCAACAAATGGAAGAATATACCATGCTCATGGCTGAGAAGAACCAACATTGTTAAAATGTCTATACTTCCTAGAGTAATTTACCGATTCAATGCCATCCCTATTAAAATACCAATATCCTACTTTCAAGACTTGGAAAAAATGATTCTGCATTTTGTATGGAACCAGAAAAAAACCCGTATAGCTAAGGTGGTTCTTAGTAACAAAAACAAAACCAGGGATATTACTATACCAGATCTTATGCTGTACTACAAGGCCATAGTGGTCAAGACAGCATGGTACTGGCACAAAAATAGAGACATAGATATTTGGAATTAAATAGACAACCCAGAAATGAAACCAACAACATACAGCCACCTAATCTTCAATAAACCAAACAAGAACATCCACTGGGGAAAGACTCCCTATTTAATAAATGGTGCTGGGAGAACTGGATATCCACATGTAAAAGACTGAAATTGATGTTTATTGCAGCCCAATTCATAATTGCCAGGTCATGGAAGAAGCCCAAGTGCCCATCGATTCACGAATGGATCAACAAACTGTGGTATATGTACACCAGGGAATACTATGAAGCCATTAAGAAGGATGGAGACTTTACATCCTTCATGTTCACATGGATG
>NW_003852649.1:215549-225716 GCF_000181295.1 Otolemur garnettii | reverse complement strand
TGGGGAAAGACTTTATGAGGAAGACTGCCATGGCAATAGCAACAACACCAATAATAAACAAAAGGGATTTAATGCAACTGAAAAGTTTCTGTACAGCCAAGGAGACAACAAACAAAGCAAATAGACGACCTACTCAATGGGAAAGGATATTTCATTATTTTGACTCAGACAAAAGTCTAATGACCAGGATCTATGCAGAACTTCAATTAATTTATAAGAAAAAATCCAACAACCCCATACATCAATGGGGAAGAGATATGGATAGAATCTTCTCTAAAGCTGATAGATGAATGGCTACTAAGCACATGAAAAAATGCCCCTCACCCCTCATTAACAGAGAAATGCAAATTAAAACCACCCTGAGATATCAACTGACCCCGGTGAGAATGGCCTATATCACAACATCTCAAAACTGCAGATGCTGGCGCGGATGTGGAGAGAAAGGAATGCTTTTGCACTGCTGGTGGGACTGCAAACTAATGCAATGTTTTTGGAAAGAAGTATGGAGAAACCTTAAAGAACTCAACCTAGACCTCTCATTAGATCCTGCAATCCCATTACTGGGCATCTATGCAGAAGGAAAAAAAAAACCTTTTATTATAAAGACACTTGTACTAGGCTGTTTATTGCAGCCCAATTTACAATCACTAAAATGTGGAAACAGCCTAAATGTCCTTCAACCCAGCAATGGATTGGTAAGCTGTGGTATATGTATACCATGGAATATGATTCAGCCATCAAAAACAATGGAGATTTTACAGTATTTGTACTAACCTGGATGGAGGTGGAACACCTTGTTCTTAGTGAAACATCACAGGAATGGAGAAGAAAGAATCCTATGTATTCAATGTTGATATAAAGACAGTTAATGACAATTAATGACACGGTGGGGAATGAGGAAAGGGGATACTGGTCAGAAAAGGAGGGAGGGGGTGTGGGCAAGAAAAAAAAATTAGAAAGAAGTTAGTGACTAATTCTTATATATATTGTATTTAATTTTGGACCAATGTATATTACTTAAACATTATTTTTAATTCAAGATTTTAATATGTTGTTTATCATATTGCATCCTTATTAATAAGTGAAATATGTTTGCAATTTCCCCTTTATAATAATATATTTTCTTCAATTTAATATCAGATGTATCCAGACTAAGTAGAATGATTTTGAAGTATTTCTTTTTCTATTGTCTATAAGATTTGGCATGATCTGTTTTTTTAAAATTATCTGTTACTTTCATTTATAAGTATTAGTTTTCTTTTTTAGACTTTTGAAAAAACAAAATAATTATAAGAAGTTAACTGATCAAAGAATTCTATAATAGTCATACTTCTATCTGACAATGTGAATGTTACATTCTTTGCATTGTTACTATTATTATTGCTTAATATTTGGTTGCAGCAATCATCTGATTTCTTTTCTGAATGTATTTATCTTCATTTGTTCTTTATGAGGTTTTTCTTTGCAGTCCTTATGTTAAATATTGCTATTGTCACTAAATTTAGCCTTTTTAATTCTGTAAAGGCAAAAGTGGAAACCTATTATACACATGTATAAAGAAAAATTAATAATAGTAAAAAAATAAAAATAAATAAAAGGAGAAAAAAGTAGAATTGTAAAACCTCTGTGTTGTATGGGACCTCTGGAAGCTAACTGAATTAAATGATTCCCACTTCTGCTTTGTATCGGAGTTCCTGTTTAAGAGACCTTTTGGTATTTAACGCCTGTTACCTGGGATTCATTTCAGAACTTCTGTAAGAATCTCATTCTATTCTTCTCATCACTTTACTGCTATTTCATAAGAAGTGAGAAGAAATTGGAGCAACTGACTATAACTTCTATCAGTAGATCATGTTCAGCAAGTGCCCTAAGTCCTAGGTGATACTATTAGCCTGAACTTACAATTTTGATAAAGGGAAAAAAGCACCAAAACATATTAAGAAATGAAACATATTTATTTGGGGGGAGTATAGTTAGCTCCTGAACACTCCTTGTAAGAGTATAAATTGGTACAATTTATCAAGATGATTTGCCCTTAAAATACATATAGTCTTTGTCCCCACAGTTTTGTTTCCAAGATTTAGGCTGAGGCAGTGGTCACAAATGCCCATCAACATGAATGAGCAAGGACATAATCCTACACAAGAGAAAAATCTAGACCCTCCCAATGTGTCCACAACCCAGAAGGACAATCATGCCACCATATCAAGTCGTGTCTTAGAAAAATATTTAATGTCATGAGAAATACGATGTGAAGAGAAAAGAAGAGACTGCAGGACAGCATGACCCCACGCTTGCTAGGCACAGAAGACAGTACCGTGTAGTGGCCAGCGAGGCAGGTCTCAGAGCCCCCTGATTGTGTTCAAACCCCAGCTCTGACCAGAACCAGCCACACGACCTTGGAAAAATTCCTATCTGGACATCTGTTTCCTATTCTGTGAATCTTGAATAAGAATAGTCCATTTCAGTAGGGGCGAGAGTAGGAATGCTAATGAGTACAGGATTTCTTTCCCGAGTATGGAAAATGTTCTGAACTTAAATCATGGTGGTAGTTGTACAATTCCAGGAACATAGTAAAGACCACTGATCTGTACCTTACATGGGACAATTTATGATATGTGAAATGCATCGCAATAAAGCTGTACAATTACAGAAACTGAAAAAACAAAACCACAGGAAAAAATCTTCTCTTTCTTCTCCAGCTATAGGAAAGAGTAAAGGAATTAATGATATGAATCCTTTACAATGGGGCCAGTCACACAGTTCATGAACTATCACTGTTTAAAATATACATCAAAGACCAAAAGGTTAACAATTACTTAAAGATATCACAAGCATTATCTCCAGAAGGCAACGCTATGGTCAATTTCTCCTGTCTTCTTATGCTTCTCTCGTCTATTTTTTTTTCAGTGATTACTTTTAAGATCAGGGGAAAGTTAATCATTATTTTAAGAAAAAAGTGAAAGACCTAGGGCAGAGAGAAGACCTTATGGTTATGGGGTTACCTGGGTTCCTACCGCAGTGAATTGCTTCCTGGAGAAAAAAAAAAAAAAAAAGCATCTCAGAGTGGAGGGTCGGTGAAGCACTGCCACCTCGTGGCAAAGATAGATATTACACATACAAGGTGGGACAATTAAATTTGCCAACTTGTCCTAGGAAAAGTGCTACATAGCTCTTTGCTGAATATCACTACAGTCACCTTCGAAGTAGTCCCCTTGGGGAGCTGTGCTGAGACTCCAGAGCCTAGTCTGCCCTTCAAAGCAATTTTGGAACTCATTTTCTGGAATGGCCATCAGAGCTGTTGTTGTATAAAGTCTGACAGTTAAGTTCTCCAACTCATCCTAGATGAATCGATTTCTCTGTCAATTTTAAACCTTAGCTTTGCAGGATAGAATTCTGGGCTGGAAATTGTTCTGTTGAAGTAGATTAAAGCTAGATGACCATTGTCTTCTTGCTTGGAAAGTTTCATTAGAGAAGTCTACAGTCACCCTGATGGATTTGCCCCTGTAGGTCAACTGGCGCTTACTCCTGGCAGCTTGCAGAATTTTTTGCTCTTTCAGCTTTTGGCCAGGGCTGGGTTTGAACAGACCACCTCAGTATATGGGGCCAGTGCCCCACTCCTTTGAACCACAGGTACTGTCCCTTGCAGAATCTTTTCTTTTGTCTTATCTTTGGACAGGTTCATCACAATGTGTCTTAGAGAAGCTCTGTTAGAGTTGAGGCGACCTGGGTCCGATATCCCTCTGAAAGGAATGTGTCAGAATCTTTAGTGATATTTGGGAAATTTTCATTTATAATATTCTCTAGTATGGCTTCCATTGCCCTGGGGCATTCTTCTTCCCCTTCTGGGATACCTATAACTTGTATGTTTGAAGGCTTCATAAAGTCCCATAATTCCATCAGTGAATGTTCTACTTTTTGTCTCTTCTTTTCTGCCTCTTTGACTATCCGAGGTATCTCAAGAGCTTTGTCCTCTACCTCTGAGATTCTTTCTTCTGCATGGTCTAATCTGTTGTTGATACTTTCTATTGCATCTTTAAGTTCTCTAATTGACTGCTTCAGTTCCTTCAGCTCTGCTATATCCTTTCTATATTCTTCATACCATTCATCTCTTATTTGATTCTGTTTTTGGATTTCCTTTTGGATATTTTCCACTTTATCAGCAGTTTCCTTCATTGTTGCCATCACTTCCTTCATTATTTTCATCATCTGTATTCTACATTCCCTTTCTGTCATTTCTAACATTTCTTTATAGGTGGAAACCTCTGCAGTAGCTCCCTCATGGTCCCTTGTGGACGTTGCTCTGGACTGGTTTTTCATGTGGTCAGGATTTTTCTACTAACTCTTCCTCATGAGTGTTTTCTTTCATCTATTTCCTTGCCCTAATTTTCCTTTCACTTCCTCTTCCTCTTTGAGTTACTATGTCTCTGGCCTAAGATTTCGATGAGTCCTTTTGGTATAGGAGCAGAAGGATGAGAAGATTGAAGAGCAAGAAGGGAAAAAAGATTTAAAAAAAAAGAAATTAGAGGGTGTGAGTAAATGGGAATATTGACAAAAGAAGAAAGGCACAGAAAGAGGGAGATAGGAGCAATATAGGAGTACAGTAGGGTACTTTGACTCAACCTTAAATACCCCCAACATCTGGGGGTGCCAGGTTGGGTGGTTCCCTTGAGGTCAGCAGCTTGTTGCTAGCCTTTTTGGACACAGTACATGACCTCCACCAAGTAGAGAGGAAAGACAATAATACTATAATTCCAACCAAAACAAGCAAACAGAAAACTTTATGGGATAAATTTTGGGGAAAAACCAAATAGGGGTGGGAACACTACTAAAGAAAGTTCTAATTGTTAAAGAAGACAACAAAGGAAAAATTATATTTAAACTAGAAAAATGAAGAAAGAAAAGAAAGGAAAAAAAGAGAAAAATCTAGAGGGAAAATGTTGAAAGTAAAACAAAACAAAACAAAAACAAAGAAGTATATATATCTTGCTGAATATTATCTGGGCTCCACGTGATCTTCTGAGGTATGAGATTTTAATGCTGATAAAGCTGTACAGGATGGAGACTGGAGGCCTGTGCTGATTTGTCAAATGCCACAGGGTGGAGAGCCCAAAATATCTCAGCTTGCTTAAAAGGCACTTTAAACTGCTAACCTTGGTTAAGCAGAAACTTTCCCAGGAAGGCACTTGTGGCTGAGATCAGTCCTGAACTGGCTATCCACTTACCCAGGTTTCCAAAACCGGTCTCACTCTATGCCCCTGAGGACCAAGGCTGAAAGACATCTCAGTCCCTGCCTTTAGGCTGCTCAATCACTAGATTACTCACCAGAGCTCTGCCCCCTGATCCTTGCTCTGTGACCCTGAGGACAGAGCTTGCCAGGGCAGTTCCCCCACAATGGCTTCACACGGCCCACAGCCGAACACTATTAGATCTGTCAGGCTCAGCAGCTCAGTCTGGGTCCCTAGACAATGCTTAAAGTCCTCCACACTTTTGCCCAAGTTCTCCCAAGGTAGTTTAACTGAGTGCCAAGTCCAAAAAAAAAAAACAAAGCAACTCATAGGTAAGACCTCTCCAGTTTGTAACCTCACTGCTACTGGACTTACAGCCATCTGCAGGATTAGACTGAACAAACACACGCAACCACTTGCCAGTTCTCCACTGCTTTTGTCCTCCTTGTGGGGTCCAGAAGTCTCTCACTGATTCCCTGTGTCCCCAAAGGGATGTTTCTGGGCAGATCCCACCAGCCAGAGATGCCTGCAATCTTGTCTCCCTGGTCTCACCAAGCCCAGTTGCAAGGAAGCTACTTCTCAGCCACCATCTTGGTCATGTTCCATAACCTCATTATTTTTTAAGTGGGGTTGCTTGTTACTGTAGCACACACTGACTGCCCATTCTGACTAATGTAATGTGTCAGTTAAGCTCATGGTCCTTGCAATCTAATATAGTGTGATATACACCTTGTTAAACCACTATGATACCAACACTGCCCTCTTTGATTAACCTTTCTGTTCCTATGCTCACTTGGTAAAGTACTTTTATTTCCTGGGACCCAGTTGCCACTTCCACTAGGAAGCCTTCCTAACCTTCCATTTGAGGGAGCATAGGGCAGCCCCATTGCAGGAATCCTACAAACTCTTGTTGTCAGCTTGTTTTTCTAACCTTTTTCTACTTCAAGGCCACCACTTGCCCACTCAGGGCATTTGGTAGACTCAAAAAGAGTGAACCCTTCCAGGTGGCTGCTGCTCCATGGGGCTATGGCTCGGCGGGGGATCACCAACTGGATTTTAGTCCCTGCCCATAAATCTTTCTCTTATTAATCTGCCTTAATTGTGAGTTGATCTTTCACTGATCCAACCAAGGGAAAAGAGGTGAGTCTGGTTATGATGCCTACAGTCAAAAAAAAAAGGAAAGAAAGTTATAGACACCAGTAGTCCACCGGCTTTGTCTTTGATGGTGGGTGTCCCATTTTCATCTTCTGTTCTTTATTTCATGGAGTTGTATCAAGGTTTTGAACACAGGACTGTGATATGAAACCAGAAGGCTGTTTGAACTTTTGGAACCTTCTGTGGGATTGATGGTGGTGCAGAGGCATGAAATGCCAGTATGAGCCAGAAGAGGAGGGTGCATGCAGTGACTTGGTGGTGCATAAGGTAGATTTTTTAACTTGGCAAGATGAGTCTCTAGATCCCCTGGCTTTGGTGAAAGTGTGTGCAGAGAGCAATGATAGCAAATAATGTACAAATGTTTTTTCCATTCAAAGGACATCCACATCTGTTGGAAGACCTTAAGTGAGTTTTGTTCTTAGATAACCCATATTAGCTGAATTTGTTCAGTGAAATGATACTTATATTTAGCCATGATCTGTACACTGTCCTCCATGGCCCTGCCTACCAGGCTTTATGGACTTAGCTTAGAGCATGGCACAAGAAGTGTTCATAGAAGGAATGACTATGTTCTAAAGCCTTCCTCTCCTCTTTTTCTTCTGCCTCATTTCCTGATCTCCCAAGCCCAGAAGCAAAAGAGGAGCAAAAGGGTTGTCAAGAGCATGGAATTTGCAGTCAGACAGACCTGGGTTCACATCTTGACTCTACCATTTACTTGCCATAAATCTTTGAGGGAGTTACTTAGTTCCCAAAGATTCAGTTTCCTCAAATGTCCTTTAGGCTCACTGTCAATTTCACAGGGTACCTATGAGAAGCCCTTTGGGAAATGCACTCAATGGGTGTCTACAGAACCCTGCCAGTGAGTCAGGCTCTGTGGCTGGGACACCACAGTGGTCAGGAAAGGCCCCACCAAGGAGGAGTCATTGAGGTGGCAGGTGAGTGTTGGGGAGAAGCTGGCCATGCAGAGAAGAGCTGGGAGGAGAACATTGCAGGTAGGGGAATAGCAACTTCAAAGGCCCCAGGTAACCAAGCTCAAGAAGTGGCTGCTTTTCCATCTCAAGGTGTTGTGCCCAGGAGTTCCCCAGAGACCACATGACCAGACAAGTTGAATTTGCATGGGAGTCTCTTTATTCAGGAGCTGGCTGGGGACTGTGTCAGTGTCCCAATTTCGGGGTCTGAGAGCAGCCCCAAGTGCATAAGGGGTTGGGTTTTTAAGATCTGGTCTGCATCCTGCTTGGCACACAGGCTGTTCAGGTGCCTCCGGGTAGGGAAACAAGCAAGAATTGTACTTAAGCAGAATTTTGCAGTTAATTAGTCATATGTCATACATCTTTGTTTGAATACTTTCTCCCCATAAATCTTAGCTTCAGTACTTTCCCCACCTCGACTTGTTTAAAGGTCAGTCCGGGGACAGGTGGTGCCTCCTGGTTCATTTCCCAGGGAGTTAGCCAAGCAAAAAACTGGGAGTGAACTAGAAGCAACAAATCTATTAGTACTTTTTCATTTATCTTGGGGGTGAATTAGACTTCTTTCATTTTTTTGAAAGCTTGCAGTCTGGAAATTTCCCAGGAGTTAACTGGTATATTTCCATTATAGCCTAGGCCTGACAGCTTTCTGCCTTAGCCTGGGCCCATTGGGCCTAACACAGTCTTCCTTCCCTAGATGCACCATCATCAACCCGGGGACATGTAGGCCACAGGCTACCGCACCACGACCTTATCTCACACTTGATTCATTGACTCAGAACAAGTTATCAGTCAAAAGCCATCAACACCCCAGAATGGTGAGTGTACGGCTGTGTGGTGTCTGAGGCAGGAAACCAGGGAGTCACCAGAGGCAAGCTTGCTCCTGGGCACAGGGCCATGTGGAGAAGCAAGTTATCATCAGCAGCACTGGCTCCTGGGGGCACAGTGGACATCCACAGTGAAACTGCCACCACCACTGACTCTGGCCCTTTTGTTTTGCTTGACCTCCCGGGGAGAATCCCCAGCACAACCATGGGACCAGGAGGAAAGTCAGTGTTCTTGCCTAATCTCTCTCAGTGGGATCACAATGACGCTGGAGGTGGCCTCTCCCTTGCCAGCATCTGGTTCTTCCATTTCTTCTTGGAAGGTGGCCATGAGCACCAGCACAGGCACCTAGAATGAGATCTAGTGGCTGGAACTCAGGGCCCAGTCATGTTGCATCAGATCATGTCCCACCTTTCCCAGTGGGTCTGCCTTGGTCTGCTCTTTCTCTCCATACAGATCGATACAGCAAACTCTGCACAAAACGGTTCATCCCATATCAAGGCCTTCAAACTCTAAAGTCTTTTTGGGGTGTTGAATCCAGCCCTTTCTGAGCCTTCCAGCTCAGCCAAGTATCCCCTGAAGAAGAAATAAGATAATGGTTTCAACTGTCCAAGTCTGACCAGAAAACGCTCACTACTTTAAGTATGGGCCAGTGCCATGCCAGCTTATGAGGGTCGGTGTTGTATGAACAGGGAGGAAAGGCTGTGGGGTTGCCAAGCTGGTCACAAGTCTGACACCAACTGGTATCACTGACTCCTGCTTCCTGGGGCATGTCTAGCTGTGACATCTCCCTCTTTTCCTGGCTCATGGCAGGGCTAGCCGCCAATGTTGCCATCCTGCTGTCGTGAGATGGCAAGTCTGGTGACAGCAGTGGAGCTGAGCTTGAGGAGGAAGTGGAAAAAAACTTCAGGCCTCTTGGAGTTACCCATGGAAACTGGCGGCAGTGAAGGCAATGATGCATTCTCTGACTTTCCCTCTTCAGAGCTCCCAGAACCTGTGCCATGTAGTTTGGACTGAATGCCAACGTGGATCAGGGGAACACATGACTGTGGGATAGGGAGAGGGCCACATCTAGTGATCAACAATGTTGTGATTTACTGGTGATGTCTGCCTTGTCCTTGAATGGACAGGGAAGATGCTATGTCCCTGAAAGCCGGCACTAGAGGACCTTTGTGCTCCTGCCCAATGGAACATTCCACCACTCAGATTCAATGGGATGAGATTCCATAGCTTCAAGGCATATGCTACCAACTGGAAAGCTGTGAATTCTCCAACAAAAAGTTGATTATGTTGGTGAATTTCAACACCTTTCCTAAAGGAGTGAACAACAACAAAAGCATTCTAATTTATCTAACCCATGCCGAAAAGGGCTAGATAAATTAGATAATATTTTTATGTTAGAGATGTTTTGGATGGTCTGTTCTTTTGCTGTCAAGCTTTAGATGATGCCAGCTCCAGACAGTAATCAGTCACAGGGCCACTGGATGTGGCGGTCCCTCTCTCCCATGGCTCACAAGCAGTGAGCACTACCTATCACCTCCATGACTGGAGCAGAAATCCCCACGAAAAGGATACAGCCTCCAGCATCAGTTTACTGGATGATGCAAGAGGGCCTGGACCATTGATAGGTGCCGCAGCAGTTCTAGCTCACTCCTCTCCACAGCCAGCTGTTTTCTGCTTAAACTGGGCTTTAAATTGGCCCACAGCACACATCCCACTGCCAGAGGAAACCCTCTTCTGACATCCTGTTCCACTCTGCAGACCCTCTGGCTCACTTCCCAGTGCCCCCTTCCCATCCCAGACCCTCTCAGCTCTTGCACAAGCTGCCCTCCTTTGTGTCATTTAGTTACAAATCCTTCCTCCTTTCCTTTCAAAGCATCTCCACTGCTTCAGAGCTTGGCTCCCTCCCTGCCCAGACCCCTGTCCCTTCCCTGAAGATGACACTAAAGAAGAAGCCAGGATCAGAGATCCCCAACTGGTTGTTTCTTTCTTTT
>NW_003852649.1:198649-212785 GCF_000181295.1 Otolemur garnettii | reverse complement strand
AGTTTAAGAAATGTCCCTTCTATACCAATTTTCTTAAGTGTTCTGATCATAAAGGGATGCTGGGTATTATTAAAAGCTTTTCTGCATCAATTGAGAGAATCATATGGTCTTTGTTTTTTAATTTGTTTATGTGATGAATTATATTTAAAGATTTACATATGTTGAACCATCCTTGAGATCCTAGGATAAAATGCACTTGGCTGTGGTGTATAAATTGTTTGATGTGTTGCTGAATTCTGTTTGTTAGGATCTTGTTGAATATTTTCACATCAATATTCATTAGTGATATTGGTCTATAATTTTTTTTCTTATTGGGTCTAATTTTGGTTTCGGAATCAAGGTGATGTCTGCTTCATAGAATGTGTTGGGTAGTATTCTGTCTTTTTCAATATTTTGGAAAAGGTTGAGTAATATAGGTACTAGTTCCTCTTTAAAGGTTTGGTAGAATTCTAACATGAAGCCATCTGGTCCCAGGCTTTTCTTTTTAGGGAGATTTTGTATAGTTGATCCTGTGGGTTGCATGTGGCTCTAGCAAGTAGTTCTGGGACTGCCCAACACTGGTGCCTGGAGTGGGGAACTCCTCCACTACTACCCATGGGGTGTGCCCAGCACTAGCAAGCCAATCTGGGCCCTCCTGGCACGGGACCCTGGAGCGGGGAACTCCTCTGCCACCATCCACAGGATGCATGTGGCTCTAGCAAACAGTTCTGGGCCCACCCAGAGCTGTAGACTCCCCCGCTGTGACCCATGGGTTGTGTGTGGCTATAGCAAGCAGTTCTGGGCCTGCCCAGCACAGGTGCCTTGAGCAGGGAACTCCTCCACTGGCCCCCATGGGGTGTGGGTGTCTCTAGCAAGTAGTTTTGGGCCTCCCTGGAATGGAGGACTACTCCACCACTGCTTGAGGGACATGACACTAGCATGCAGTTCTGAGCCCTCCCAGAGAGGGAGCCTGGAGTGGGGATCTTCTCTGCCACCCTTGGGGGTTGTGACTCTAGCAAGCAGTTCTGTGCCTGCCCAGAGCTGGGGGCTCCTCTGCGGCCACTCACTGCACACAGGAGGAGAGCGGCTCTAGCAAGCTGTTCTGGGGCCCACTTTGCACCTGTATTTTGGGTTCTTAAATGTTCTTCCTTGGATTTACAGCTTGCCAAACTTCTTTCTGGGCTCAGCTCCACATCTTTGGCTTCATAGATTCTGATCCATCCAGTTTTTCTTCCTTTGCTCAGGAGCCGCTGACCAGGGTTGCTACCAGTCGGCCATGTTCCCAGAATCCCCTCATTCTCTAATTTTTATAATATTTTAAGGAAAACATCTTACCATTTCTCTATAAATATTTTATTGTACATCTCTAAAAGATAAGAACCTTTTTAAAAATGTTTGGATGTATAGTCATGATACTCCTCTTTTTTTGAAATAGAATCTCACTTTGTCACTCTTGGTAGATTTCTGTGGTGTTGTAAGTCACAGCATCCTCAAATTCTTGGGCTCAAGGGATCCTCTGGCCTCTGCCTATAATCCCAAAGGAGCTGGGATTATAGTCACTGCCACAACAACTGGTTATTTTTAGAGACGGGTGTAGCTGCTATTCTGGTTGGTCTCAAATTCCTAAGCTCAGGGGCATTCCACCCACCTCGGCCTCCCAGAGCGCTAGGCATTACAGGCATGAGCCAATGCACTCAATACTTTTTTCGCACTAAAGAATATTCCTTGGAGATGACATCCATTTCTTTTCTTTTCCCATTTCTGTTATACTTTATTTGTAACCACTCTCTGCACTGTAGCTCATGCAAAAGTCGTATTGGTGGACATCTCTGCTATTTTTCTAATCTTTTGCCATTACAAATACGGTACAATGAATTGTTTGTGCATAAACTTTTTGGTATGAGGTAAATTCCTGTAAGTAGAGTTCCTAAGCTAAAGTGCAAATATGTGGGCTCAGCACCTGTGCTTCAAGTGGCTAAGGCGCCAGCCACATACACCTGAGCTGAAGGGTTCAAATTCAGCCCGGGGCCCACTGAACAACAATTATGACTGCAACCAAAAAATAGCCAGTCATTATGGCAAGCACCCGTGGTCCCAGCTTCTTGGTAGGCAGAGGCAGGAGAATTGCTTGAGCCCAGGACTTGGAGGTTGCTGTGAGCTCTGATGCCATGGCACTCTACCCAGGGTGACAGCTTGAGGCTCTGTCTCAGAAAAAAATAAAAAATGCAAGTAGGTGTATGAGATTTGCTAGATGTTATCCAATCCCATCCAGAGTAGTAAAGCTGAATTATGAATGTGCAAAAATGAGGAGTAAAACATTACCACCCCATCTACCACCCAAGCCCAGGAATCAGGTCAGCCTCCACATGGTTCTACCCAAGATGGGCCCAAACTGAATCCAGATCTCACATGAGAACACTGGGGCCCTGCGAGTCCCAGAAGGAGCCATAAAAATTCCATTTACTTTACTTGGGCTGGAATAATGCCAGTTTAAGGAGCTCACCCAGTTCATCTCAGACTGAGCAGAAACTCTGTATGGTCCTTTTCTGTCTTCCTTGAGGGAGAAGACACTTAAAAATAAGAATTATATATTCTTTATATGTTTTGTTTGCAAGAGAAAAAAACAACGTTTCCCAGGCCTGGCAATTAGGGGAATTACAACAGGTGCTCCTCAAATAAAGTTCTCATTGAGTTCTTCAGTTTATCAGACACTAGGGGTCTTTCTTTACAAACAGAAAGAAATTGATGTGGTTAGGATAAACTCAGTCTCTTATTCATGTAACCAACCGTGACCTAACACTTTCCCAGCCCTGTTGCTACTCCCACCACTAAGCCAGCTGAATCAGACTCGCAGTTATATAAGGTGGGGCCCATACTGTGTTTCTCAGAAAAATAAACTAATTCGCTGCCAACTTTTAAAGATCAGAGATTTCACACAAATAACAGACTTCTGATTTCCTATGATATTTAGGTAGATAGATAGATTGACTGATTAATATAAATTGTCACTCCCATAGCCTTGGTTAGTCTTTTTCTTAGGCCTGGTACACCTAGGCTAAAGCAGAAAAGTGTCAGGCCCAGGCTATAGTAGAAAAATACCAGTTAAATCCTGGCACATTTCTGGACTACAACTTTTCTAAAAGAAATGGAATAAGTCCAGTTAACTCCCAAGATAAATGAGAAAGTACTAATAGATTTCTTACTTCTAATTCACTCCCAGTTTCTTTCTAGGCTAACTTCCTGGGAAGCAAACAACTGTCCATGGACTGACCTTTAGACAATACCAGGTAAAGAAAATACTGAGACAAAGATGTATGGAAACATGTGTAGAGAGAAAATATTAAAATGAACATGTATGAGGTATAGATAACAACCGTAATTCTTCTGTACAATGCTTGCTTGCTATCCTACCCGGATGCACATGGACAGCCTTCATGCCAACCAGGATGCAGACCAGGCCTTAAAAACCCAACCCCTTAAGCACTCGGAAACCCCATGTTGAGACACTGAGGCAGTCACCGGCTGGCTCTGCAATAAAAGGACTCTGCTATAAATTCAGCTTGTTTGGCAGTGTGGTCTTTGAAAAACTCCAGGGTACAACATTTTGTTACAATGTTGGGGTGATTTAGGGCTGAGGAACAGACTCAGAAAACAGAATTCTCTCCCTCTGACCACATTCTCCTGCCCTCCTTTCACCTGCTTCTTCTTTCCCCCAAGGCAGGCCTTGGAATTAGAAACATACTCAAGTCATCCCAGCAGAAAGAAATTATCTGATCTCTACCTTATCTGATTGGAAGTCACAAAACTCCCATTTCCAAAGAAGTCCTTTCCCATACCGCAGACAAAAAATGCACAAAGAGAGCGTGGAATCTTCACAGGCAGGATGCTGGGAGTCTCCTCTCTGCATAGTGGCCAGTGCCTCAGTCACGTCTACCCAGTCAAGTTTCTATAAAAGGTTTAAGAGAATGGGGAGCGGGGGCTTCCATCGTTGAGGAAGGCTGCTTGGGCAGGTATGGAAGCTCCACACCCCTCCCGCATACGTGAGCATTTCTTTACCTCTATCCTGTGCAATACCCTACAGAGTAGACAGGTAAACAAAAGTACTTCCATTGGTCAAGTGAGCCACTCTGGAAAATCAATTGAATACAAAGAAAGAGTCGTGGGATCTGTAATGTATAGCCAGAATTTATACTCAGAAGCACAGGTAAAACAACTGGCGACTGGTGATTGGTGTGGGAAGTGGGGGCCAGAGTTACAGAAATGAGCCTTCAACCTGTGGGATCTGACGCTATATCCAGGAAGGCAGTGTCAGAATTGAACCAGAGGCTGCCGGAGGAGTGGCTCACACCTGTAATCCCAGCACTCTGGAAGGGTGAGGTGGGTGGATTTCCTGAGCTTGTGGGTTCGAGACCAGCCTGAGCCAGAGTAAGACTCCATCTCTAAAAACAGCCAGACGTTGGGGTGGGCGCCTATAGTACCAGTTACTTGGGAGGCTGAGGCAAGAGAATCACTTGAACCCAAGAACTTGAGGTTGCTGTGAGCTGTGATGCCACCTCACTCTAAGGAGGGTGATGTAATGAACTCTATTTCAAGAAAAAAACAAAAACAAAAAAAGAAGAATTGAACAGGAGGACACCCACCAGGTGTGCCTGCTACAGAACTGATTACCAGCTTGCTGGTGGGGAGAAAATGCCCACTCATCTGGTTTCAGAAGCTTGTTCTGAGGGTATAGCAGGAGAAACACAGTTTGAGATTTCTCCCTTTCTCTTGAGACCTTGGTCAACCTACCATCACATCACAGTTTGCCTTCAGGCATGCCAGCCATTGGTGGACCAGAGAAAAGAGTAATCCCCCAGGAGATAGTACTGACCATGCCCAAAAGATCCACAAGCACTTCCACTCATTCCTTCTGCCTCCTGCTCCTTGAGTTGCAACCCCCGCTCCAGACTGCAACCTCCCTGAAAACAAAGGCTACTGTGTCTTACTCAACTTTGATTTCACAGTAACTAGCCCAGACTCTAGAGCACAGTGGGTCCTCAATAAATGCTTATTCGATGAAAATAGTATCTGCCAGAGGCAGATATCACATTTCTTCTAATATTAAAATTGCACAATTGTCATACAGCTGAGCCTAGGTTGGCGTCAGATGCCCCCACCCTATGCCATCCCACCACCTAAAGCCACTTCTGTCAGTGGGGTGCTCCCAACATTTCTCTCTGAAATTTGACTTCTCTTCCTCCTAGCAATCTCCTCTTAAATGAGGATAGGGATGCATAACTCATGGGATTGCTGAAAAGGCTGCATAAGTTCATGATTGTCAAACTTACTTTGAGTACACGATTCCGAGTGCCTTTATCTCCAAGATAGCAAGAGTCTCCCTTCTAGGGCTGCCTCGAGAAAGTCTTGTCAGTGATTTGGTTTTGTTTTTTCACCCAAGCCACAAGGAAGACATTGCAGTAGAAATCTCTGTTTCCTGAGAATTTTTTAGGTCCCTACTCCCAAACACTGGTGGGGGTAAAGATCTTATCAGGAAGGCTTGTATTTCTTACCAAGCAGAGTGGCTGTCACAGGGGTAATTAGGGTATTTCGGAGCATATTTAAAATGAGCAACTCCTGAAAGCTGCTGTATACTTAAAACTTGCTGTTTCTTGAGTGCTTTAAACCCAGGAAGGGAGCATGAAGTGCCTTGTGTACTTTGGACTGGTGGCTATCTCAGAATGCTTGGTCAGGTAAGTTATGGGAGAAGAGACATCAGCTCTCTTTCTTGTCCCCTTATTCTCTTCACCCTTATTCTCCTTCCAATGAAAGAATTCAAAAGGAAACAGAATCAATCTCTGACTCTCATGAAGTTCAAGTCTCTTTGGATTGATGAGCAGTTTGTCAAGTGCACCTGGGACCCAGAGGTCTGGGGAAAGACTGAGGGGTTATACTCCTCTAGGGGCACCAGTCACATCATAAGCTATGTGAATGGCAGTTCCCAGAATTGTTCAGTGCACAACCTGTGCAACTGTACATGTGGTCCCATCTAGAAACAGTGTTTCTTCTGCATAATTTTCTAGATCTTCCCTCTGCTCCCTGTCTGTTTCCTTTTATATGTGTCTCTGTGATTTCATCTCTACCTCCACATCTCTCTCCTTTATTTCTTCACCTCCTTGGTGTCTCTGTGTACAAGAAAGAATTCTGTTTCTTTCTTGTTACAACTAATTCTTCATTTTCTACCCTCTTCATTTCCCTCATTTATTACCCACCTTCATTTCCCTCATTTATTACCCATCTTTGAGTTTTCTCACATCCTGGCTTCCTCTCTCAGCTCTCTCTTCTGATTGAGCCCTAGAAAGATCAGGAGAGCCTCATCTAGACCTAGGTTTGCCACTAACAAGCAGTGTGACCAGAAACAAGTCACAAGCTACTGCACTTCAAATTCCTCCCTCCCCTATAATGAAAGGATAATGATCCCCACTCTATCTCCTTTCTAGGGCTGTCTCAAGAAAGATCCATTGATATGACAATAGCAATGGAAATGACCATCACCATCAAGTTTGGCAGGTGCATCACCTCTGCCACCTCACTGAGAACCCCCAAACATTCTATGTGAGGGGAGCATTATCTTTCCACCATTTTTACAGATAGGGAAAGTGAGTCTCAGGAAAGTCATATGACTTGCCTGAGATTATAAAATAGAACCTGGATTCAAACCTAGATCACCTAGATCTCCTGCCATGGTTTTCATTGTGTTGGAAATGACAGCACTCATTAAAATGTTCAGAAAAGGCACAGCACACTTATAAAGCAGGGGGTAACAGTCACACTGTAGCAAGCGGCAGCCGAGTGCTGTCTCTTATTTGTTTTTCTTCCCATGCTCTGTTAAAGGGTCCCTCTAATGAAAGTCAAATCTATATGAGAAAACCTCCAGGAAAATTATATGCTGAAAGAATACCTTGAGAAGTTCCCTTACAACCAGACCAAGTTTCTAGTGAAGATCAGAACAAAAAAGTGACTTATGAATCCCTGAGTAACTACTTGGATGTGAGTATGCTGGGAGGATGGAGCTCCGGAGTACGCTCCTGGGCCTCCTGCCAAGCACTGGGGCTCCACTTGGGGCTTGAGCCAGGGGGTTGGTTAGGGCTGGGCTCCTGCAAGCAGAAACAGTGGAGACAGGGGCCTAACCCCGAAAACAATCTCTGCTACACTTGGTTGTTGGTCTGCAGTGACTGGGCCTAGCAATGACTAGATACCAGGTAAACATCAATTCCTGTGCCAATGATATGTCATTTGGCACATGTGAACCACAGCTGTGCTTGTTTTGGGGGAAGTTGCCCTTTATGAACTAAGCAAATCACTGGGCTATTGGAGCAACATTGAAGGGTGAGCTATGCCTGATTAAATGACAACAAAGCCAAGTACAAATCAAGTTTGAGGCCCTAGTTAGAGAAGCCTCTTCAGCCCTAAGAATCATATGAAGGAAAAGCTATTGAGCCCTGTGGTGTGGGACACCATGATGAACTAATATAGTCATTGTTACTGCTTACTAGAGGCTCCATCTCATGTTCAAGAACCTGTATCACAGCCAGAGAAATATGCAAAGGGTAAATAAATCTCAGATAAAAGTACCAACTGTTTGGTACTGAGATTGTGTGATGTGAGTTTAGAGGAAAGAAGGCTCATAGTGACCTGTGGGTAACTTAGGTGGGCTGCCTGGAGGAAGATGCACCCAGGCTGGGCATTTGAGGATGGGAAGGATGTGGAGAGCTTTGGGGAAGGCTCGAGGGTTTCTCAAATGATGGCATTAGCTTAAGCAAGGGCTGCGAGGTAGAGTCATGATAAGTAATTCTGGGAAAAATAAGGGTTCCCAATGAAGGCCAGCACTCTGGGAATCAGGGCATGGATAGGCCTGTCCTAACCACCCCTTTCTGGCCCTGGCATCTGACCTATGTTGGCCTCATCACCATTGGAACACCCCCTCAGACGTTCAAAGTCATCTATGACACAGGCTCTGCTGACTCCCAGGTGTGTCCCCTGCACCCTGCCTTGTGTCCTCCCACCACCAGTTCCTCAGTCCTCAGCAGGCCTGACAGATGCCCTCCCCTTGTGCCTGCAGATACACAGGAACGCTTCAACCCTCAGAGTTCTTCCACACTCAACTTGCCCCTTGGCGAGCTCCAAACTGTTGAACTCAGTTACAGCTCTGTGGAGATCCTATGGGAATTCTCGTCAATGACACGGTTAAGGTAACATAGAAACCAGAGGTGGAGGCAGCGCTGCTCATACCACTCACAACACCACAATTCGGCTCAGCAGGGAATACCATCTTTCCCAAACTCTGCCAGTGGCTCGCCCCTGTGGGGCCGTGTCTTGGGGAGGTAGTGCCCCTGCCAGCATGCAAACTCCTCAGGAGGGCTAGGAAAGGCAGAGGATTGGAGCAGCTGCTGCAGGGGCTTGGCCAAAGTTAGCATGAGGCTGACTTTGCTGGGAGCAGGGACAGAGCTGGGTAAAAATCGCCCACTTTTATTCTCTCACACTGTGTCAGGCACTATGCTGGCCATTTGGTTATAATAAATTCTTTCACTCCCACGATGAGGCACCAGTAGTGGCAGGCCCTATTCATATCTCCATTTTACAAAGCAGGGAACAAAGATAGTAGGGGCCTTGACCAACACTGGGTCACACAGGTGGCAAGCAACAAAGCTAGGGTGTGAATCAGGACCCAGGCAGGAGTGGGACACTTTCAGGAGGGGGTAGAACATGCCTGGGGCCTCAGGCTAGGCAGGGAAAGGAGGTGCCCATAGATTCAGGAGCATCTGACTGATAAAAGGCTTGTTACCTTTGCAGGCCTTGGAGGACTTTGAGATCCAAAAAAAACTAGGGACTCTCTCCTGCAAAGTGCCTCATTATATGTAATGTGTATGCACGCACACACACATACACACACACAGAGAAAGAGAGAGAGAGAGAGAGAGAGAGAGAGAGAGAGAGAGAAGACTGTTTTCCAGGCAGAATTTTGATAAGAACTGTACTGAATATGTAATATGGTCAACTATGTCCCTAAGGAAATGCACAAAAGATGACTCTGTCATCAGATCACGGTGGTACCAAAAAAATGAACCTACTCTCTATTTGGTCACACTCAGAGCCTCAGTCTCCCCACCTGTCAAAAGTGTCAGAGCCTATCTGACTAATCTCAGGTGGCAGGAGGAAGGTGCAGGCGCTGGTTAGATCCCACAGCACAGCCCACAGAACCCACTCTCGTTCTCGCCTATCATGACCATCTGAGGTGCAGCCCCAGCCACAGTTGCTTCAGTTCCCTCCGTGGTATTGGTGGAATCTCCTCACCCACTTCCTGCCCCTGACTTCCCATAACATAGCCCTGGCCCCTCTTTCCAAATGCTTACACAGGAACTTCTTTTTCTCCCACAGATTGAGGACCTTGAGGATATCAACCAGGTATTAGTCCAAGGCACCCAGGAGGACGGTACATTCAGGTTCTTTGCAGAATTTGATGGCATCCTGGGACTGGCCTACCCTGATCTTGCCCAGGCTGGAGGCACCTCTGTCTTTGACAATCTTTGGAAGAAAGGCCGCATTTCTGAGAACCTCTTTGCCTTCTACTTGACCAGGTAAGTGTGGGCTAGACAAGCCCTTTCCCTAACTCACTGTAAGACTCTTTTGGTTCCATGAAAAATTAAAGACTATCTGATCTAGAAGTTTCCTTACAGACTGTCTAGTCCAGGAGTCAGAAAACTATAGTCAGGGGGCCAAATCTGGCCCATCCTTTGTTCTTGTAAATGAAGTTTTATTAGATTACGATCATGTTCAGGTGTCATCTGTGGCCACTTTTGCAGGCTGTGGCAGTGTTGACCAGTGTGACAGATGTTAGGTCCACAAATCCTAAAAGAGTAACAACCTGCCCTTTACAGAAAAAGTTTGCTGACCCCTCCAGTCTAGTGCCTTCATTCAGTACGGGACAAAACAGGCCCAGAGAGGGGCTCTGCACAAGGTTGCACACTCAGGTCCTGGTAGTGGTAGGACTTGAACTCGGGCCTCAGGACTACCCTCATGGCTTGTGTTAACCCATCAGTAAGGTTCCTGTCCCTGAGCTCTACAAAAAAAGCTGCAGTCCTCTGACTGCCTTAGGGTCTGGTAGGGAATCGGGGAGGACGGTGGAGCACAGACAAAAGGGGACCCTGTGACAGACATATTTTTCCCCACCAAGGCAATGGTTGACCCCATAGAGCCATGCAGGGGGCAAGAGAGTCTGGTGGTTGAGGCTGTAGCTCAGGGGACCTGGGTTCACACCCTGGCTCCATCGCCTGAACCAAAGCAGGTTATTGAACTCGCCAAGCTTCAGGAACACTTGTATCCAATTGAGGGAGATAATTGGCTCCTGCTAAGTGATGGGGACCGCTCTGTACACATAAAACAGATAGGAAGGAAGTAAATAAATAAAGGAAAAGGATGACTCCAGACAGTAACTGGTTCTGGAAAAGCAACAAGTCAGGCTGATAGAATGGACAGGGAAGAGGGTGCGTTCTGAAGTGGGTGGCAGGGAATGGCCACTCTGCACTGAGACCTCTGCCAGGGGAAAGGGTCAGGATGGAGATGCTGAGAGCCAGGCCCAGAGAAGCGTTGAGTGCCAAGGCCTAGAGAAGAAGCGAGCATGAAGAGCCCGGGCATGGGGGACCTACAGGGGACCCAGCATGGCTGGAGTCCTGGGGACAGGGAGAAGGATGAGGCTTCCCTGGGACTTTGTCCTAAGTGGGAACAGAGACCTGTGGCAGGGGACTAAGCAGGGAAGAGACTTCATCTGACTTCTATTTGACAGCTCTCTCTGGACACCAACTTGAAAGAGGCTGAGTGAACAGAATGTAGGTGGGGAGGCTGGAAAAGGGGTGGCTGCCAAGCCCAGGGGAGAGCCCCAGGGAGTCAGGACAGGGGCTGCAGGCAGAGAGAAAAGGATTTGCTGATGGACTGAACATGGGATTAGACAGGTATGCAGGGATGTTCCTCCCTCACTAAGATTTTGCTGAGAGCCCAAGACTAGCCATATAATGTGCAGGAGCCAGTGCAAATGAAATTATAGGGACCCTTATTCAAAAAGTATTAAAAACCGTGAAACAGGCCAGGCATGGTAGCTCACCCCTGTAATCCTAGGATTCTGGGAGGGTGAGGTGGGTGGATCACTTGAAATCAGGAGTTTGAGATCAGCCTGAGCAAGAGGGAGACCCCCCCAATCTACTAAAAATAGAAAAACTATGTGGGCATTGTGGCCGGTGTCTGTAGTCCCAGCTACTCTGAAGACCGAAGTAGGAGTATCACTTGAGTCCATGGGTTTTGAGGCTCTATCAAAAAAAAAAAAAAAATGCTTGCAAAATAGTGATTGCAGAGGCACAGGGCTCTTCTAATCACAGGGCTCCATGGGTAGCACAAGTACTAGGCTCATGAAGCCGGCCCTGTGTGAGCCTGAACATGCAGCCCTTGGTTCCCATTGGGGCTTGGTTTTCCTGGAAAATGACAGACTGGACAAGGCACAGGTCAGCTGTCTCAGGCCATAGAGCCTCTGGCTGCATTTCAGAGTCTGCTCTGGTTGCTGGAGGGGACCCGGCCCTTTTTCAAAGAGTAGGGTGGTCAGGCCCCCGCTCAGAAGCCAGATTGTCCAGATACAAATCTCAGCATTGCTACTCACTTGCCATGTGACCAGCTGTGGACAGGTATTCAACCCCTCTTTGTCTCAACATCTCCATCCATAAAATGGAGATTGTAGTAGGGCCTGCTTCCTAGGCTGCATGGGGCTGCAGATTGAGGGAGCAATGACAGCAAACCCTTAGACAGCACCTGGTGAAGAACGCTGCCCATCGTTCATGGCAATGAGCCCTTTCCTCTTCCTCTCCTCCAGCGGGGGAAAGAGAGGCAGTATGCTGATGCTTGGTGGGGTGGACCACTCCTACTACTCCGGGGAACTTAGATGGGTGCCAGTGACCAAAGGAGGATACTGGCAGGTAGCCCTGGACAGGTAAGCCCTCCCCTCTGATTCCTGCTCTGAGAGAAGCTACACAAATGTTCGCATATGTATGTGTGCACAGACACATGTGCACACAGACACACACACACAGACACCTGCACACACAGTCACAGACACATACAAACTTATGAAGTCACAAATCATGCACACACAGCCACACACACAGTGCAACTTTGGTCCCTAATCCCGCCAGCCCTGCTGACCAGGGTCTTGATGAGAGAAGCCAGAGCAGACCTGAGTCTCAGTCTGAGAGAAGGAGCCAGGAGAGACCCACTGGGTTGGAAGCTGGAATCCCTGGGAAGAGGCAGCATGGTGTGGGGACACCTGGCCATGATGCAGTGTGAACAGGCTGTGGGGTCTGGGGACCCTCAAGTGTAGCACACAGTGGATCAGGGAGAAGCCCACCAGGCTGAACAGGGGCATAGTAAGTGTCCAACTCTCTTGGTTTACCTAAGGCCAAGGGAGCTTTCAGGACACAGGACTTTCATTTAGAGAACAGAGGAAGTCCCAGGCACACTCAGAAGTTGATCACTCAGGGAGAAGATACCCAGCAGTGGAGAGAGATATGTTTCAGAGAATTACACAAAGGGACAGTCCACACCTGACCCACATCCTGGACACACCAGGGGGCCAGAGACTACGACAGAGATTCAGGAACCTGGAATCCTGGAGTGCCTGGGAACACAGTGACAGTAACCAACTGGATTCAGTGTGATGCCACTGGGGAGAAGCTAGACGTGTTCTTTGGCAGCATCTATAGCCCCTCGGGCTGCCTTAGGCATCACCTGAGCTGGGGGCCTCAGTATCTGAGCTGCAACTCTGAAAGGCGGCACCCTCTTCCACAGCAGCCCCAGCCCCTGCCCA
The DNA here is from genome assembly GCF_000181295.1 of Otolemur garnettii. Taxonomy (NCBI): domain Eukaryota; kingdom Metazoa; phylum Chordata; class Mammalia; order Primates; family Galagidae; genus Otolemur; species Otolemur garnettii. The sequence goes on along the minus strand of NW_003852649.1, from coordinate 199,926 downwards.
CCACTCTCAGCATCTGCTGCCCGACAGGCTCTCCTGCTTCACTCTGGGGACCAGTGGTGGTCAGTCACTGGAACAAGTCTGTTTCTCTTGTTAATTCACTCAACAAACACATGTTGAGCACCCACTGTGTGCTGGGAACCTGAGGGAGGCACTGAGGACACAGCCTGCTCTCACAGTCCGCACCACCCAGTAGGGCAGGCAGATATGGCCCAATGAGCCCCAGAAATAGTGAATTCTCACTTCCATGCCTGCTAGAAACAAGCAAGAGAATGAGGAGGTCGGCCACGAGAGGAGCCAGGTCTATATCCCTGGAAAAGTGACAATTAAGCTGGAACAGGGAAGATGAGTAGAAATTAGACAGACAGAGGTCATAGGGGCAGTTCTAGTAAGGGAGGCCAGCATGTGCAAAGGCCCTGAGGCAAGAAACAGGGTGGAGCATTCAAGAACTGAAAGGATGTCACAGAAGGTCAGTGTGCCCACTGCAAAGGGAAACTGAGAGGGGGATGAGAGACAGCAGGGAGGGTGTGGAATGGAGGGAGGCTGAAGAGTGATGAGAAATCTGCTTTTCCTACCCCACCTCCAGCATCACTGTGAATGGGACCATTATTGCTTGTCATGATGGCTGCCAGGCCATTCTTGATACTGGGATCTCAGTAGTGAATGGCCCATATGAGGATGTCCAGAACATCCAGAACATCATCCATGCCCAGCACTCCTTCAACGACATGGTAAAGGGTCTTGCCAGAGGTCATCTGGGGCCTCCACACATTGACGGACCCAATGAGCCAAGCTTATCTCCCCTTTCTCCAACAGTATATGGACTGTAACACCACCACCCACCTGCCTGACGTTGTCTTTGTCATTGGTGGCATCAACTACCCAGTGCCAGCCAGAAGCTACATCCGTAAGGTGAGGAGCTCAGCTCCAGGGTTGTTCCTCACATCAGGGGACTTGTGGGAGTGTCCCCAGCAGTCAAGCTGTGTCATCGCAGCCCATGCCAAGCCCACCTGCATAGAAAGAGGCAGTCTGGGACACCCACAGGCTGCACTAGAGGTTAAGCAATAATCACCACATGCTGGTACGGTGCCTGGAACAGGGAGGGAGGACCAGCATAGGGCCTCTGCCCCATGGAACTGCAGTTCAACCAGGCCACTGCAAAAGATGAACACAGAAATTTGCCTGCAGCACTTTTGAAATGGGCCAAAGGAGTGAAAACCCCACACTGTACCCTAGAAGTGCATTAATGTACATAGTTACCGTTCAATAAAAAAAAAAAA
>NW_003852649.1:194096-198621 GCF_000181295.1 Otolemur garnettii | reverse complement strand
AAAAAAAAAAAGAAATGGGCCAAAGGAATAGTGACAGGGAGGGTTGCTGGAGACAGTCCCAACATCTTGTCCCACCATGATTACTAACAATACTCCTTTCCCTTCTCCAAACTGTGCTGGTTTGGATCATAAATGATCTGATCACCCTGGTCCCAGGTTTCACCTTCACCTTGCTCAACCTGTTTCCTCATCTACAAAGTAGAGTAACAGCTTCTCCCTTTGTGGGCTCCTTGGGAAGTTGACATGAAGGAGGATGTGCAGTCCCCACACAGCATCTGGCATGTATTTGAGTCCCATAGGAGAGCAGGGGAGGCTGGGTGGCTTAGAGGAAGGGTGTAAACAACTCTGAGCCATAGCCCTGTAGGGGTAGGAGGTGACCTGCATGGATTGGGGGCAGGTCTAGACTGAGCTCCTCTCAAATGGCACCCCAGGGAGCTGGGCAGACAAGTTGGGAGACCAGGTAATATGGTGAGACCAGGGTTGTGAGGTTCCACTGGTACCAAGGATCCACCAAGGAAAGTCATCCACTGCAGCCTGGAGGTGCTAAGGAGTCCAAGCCTGCATCCAGGAAAGCAGGGGTGGCCGTCCTGGACCTCAGTCTCTAAGGATGTGGGAGGGAAAGAGGGGAAGGAAGAAGCAAACAGGGTCAGATGGAGAAAGCATAGCAGTCCTGGGTCCTGGATGAGCAGCTGCAGGAGACAGAGAGGAGAGACCAAGCTGAGACACCACCAGGTGTGGGTATGGAAGGGGGTGGCAGGCAATGACTCAGGCTAACCACTCTGTTTTTCTATCATCTTCTCCAGGATGCATATGGCACCTGTGTCAGCACCTTCGACAGTGTGCCAGTCAACCCATTCGGCTCAGAGATGTGGATCTTAGGAGACATTTTCCTTAGGCTATATTTCAGTGTTTATGATCGGGCCAACAACAGGGTTGGCCTAGCTCCCACAATGTAAGTGCTGGCCCTTCTCCAGAAAGCAGCCAAGCCCACCCCAAACACAAACTCAAACACTCCTCCAGGGAATTCTCACACAGAGGAGCTGACTTGAGCTGTCTTTGGTGTTCCGCAAAACCATAATCTCTCAGTGGACAATAAACATTTTATTTCCAATGGTGCTAATACTAATGGTCACTTCTTTTTGGGTCAGGGAGCTACATCAGAATGAAGCAGCGCTCTGAGATCTAATCATGACCACTACTGAGAGAAGCCCAGTCCAATTGCCTGGAATGAAAAGAGAGACTTATTAGGGAAGGATTCCAGGAGAGTTGCAAAGAACCAGAGCAGGTTCAAAGATCTCGGTGACTGGACCCAAGAAATCAAAACCCATCCACTCACTGTTTACCTCCTTCCTTTTCTTCTTTCATCTGATTCTCTTTCCCTGACAGCTTTCCTTTCCCAGCCTTCTACCCAAAGTAGAAAACTTTGCCACTAATTGCCCCAGGGCTTTCCATCCTTAAGAAGGGAAAAAGCTCAGAAAGCAGCTCAGATGATGAAGAAAGAGTTAATCAGAATTTGTTGGTGTTGTTATTGTCATTTTTGAGACAGAGTCGCACCCTGTCACTCTGGGTCGAGTACCATGACATCATAGCTCACAGCAACCTCAGCCTCCTGGGCTCAACAGATCCTCCTCCTTCACCCTCCAGAGTAGCTGGGACTACAGGCACCCACCACAATACCTGGCTAGTTTTTGTATTTTTGGTAGAGACAGGGTCTCACCCTTGCTCAGTCTGTTCTCATAGTCCTGAGCTCAAACATGCTATGCACCTTGGCCTCCCAGAGTGCTGAGATTACAGGTGAGAGCCACTACTCCCAGCTGAGCTTAACAGAGACTCTAATTTGTTACATTCGCTTTTCAGCTATGTCACCATGGAACCATTAAGTGACCTCTCTGTTAGAAACCACCAATAAGAATAAGGAGAATAACTCCAATTAATTTATTGAAGACTTTCTGTACATTATTTCATTATCTCCTCCCATTCCCCGCAAGACAGGTAATCTTGTCCCTCCCTCCCCAGATGAGAGAAGTCTCCTCAGATTTGTCTGGCTCCAGTACGCTGTGCCAGGCACATAATAGGCAAATAGACGTTGAATAAATAAATGAAAGCTGGGCACCGTAGTGAACTCTTATAGTCCCAGCTACTTGGGGGAATGAGGCAAGAAGATCAGTTTAGCCCAGGAGTTTTTTGTTTTTGTTTTTGAGACAGAGTCTCACTTTGTCACTCTCAGTGGAGGACTGTGGCATCATAGTTCACAGTAACCTCTAACTCTTGACCTTAAGCAATTCTCTTGCCTCAGTCTCCCAAGTAGCCCAGACTACAAGCATCCACCACAATTCCTGGCTGTTTTTTTTTTTTATTTGTTATAGCATTGCTGTGTACATTAATGCAATCATGGGGTACAGTGTGCTGTTTTCATATACATTTTGAAATACTCTCATCAAACTGGTTAACAGAACCTTCTTGTTATTTTCTTAGTTATTAAGTTAAGACATTCATACTCTGCTTTTAGAAAGATTCACTTGTACCCTTGTAAGATAAACAATAGAGGTGACCCCACCAATCACCCTTCCTCCCGCCATCTACCCTCCTCACGTCCCCTCTCCCACCCCCTCCCCATATTCTAAGGCTACAATTAGGTTATGACATTCCTATGAAAGCTATGAATTAGTTTCAAAGTAGGGCTGTGTACATTGGATACCTTTTCTTCCATTCTTGAGATACTTTGCTAAGAAGAACATTTTCTAATTCCATCCTATAAACATGAAGGAGGTAAAGTCTCCATCTTTCTTTAGGGCTGCATAATATTCCATGGTGTCCATATACCACAATTTATTGATCCATTCTTGGGCCGATGGGCATTTGGGCTTCTTCCATGACCTAGCATTTATGAATTGGGCTGCAATAAACATTCTGATACAAATATCTTTGTTGTAATTCGATTTTTGGTCTTCTGGATAAATACCTAATAAAGGAATTGCAGAATCAAATGGCAGGTCTATTTTTAGTTCTCTCAGTGTTCTCCAGATGTCTTTCCAAAAGTAGTGAAATAATTATATTCCCACCAGCAGTGTAGAAGTGTTCCCTTTTCTCCACATCCACACCAACATCTCTGGTTTTGGGATTTTGTGATATGGGCTAATCTCACTGGGGTTAGGTGGTACCTCAAAGTAGTTTTGATTTGCATTTCTCTGATGATTAAGGATGGAGAGCATTTTTTCATATATCTGTAGGCCATGCACCTCCCTTCTTTAGAGAAATTTCTATTCAAGTCCCTTGCCCACCCTGACATGAGTTCGCTTGTTTTTTTCTTGCTAATACATTTGAGTTCTCTGTGGATTATGGTTATTAAACCTTTGTTGGAGACATAACCAGCAAACATGTTCTCCATTCTGAGGGCTGTCTACCCATTTTATTTACTGTATTCTTGGCTATGCAGAAACTTTTTAGTTTGATCAGGTCCCAAAAGTGTAGTTTTGACTTTGCTTCAATTGCCCGAGAGCTCCTCCTCATAAAATTTTCACCCAAGCCGATTTCTTCAAGTGTTTTCCCTACACTTTCTTCTAGTACTTTCATATTTTCATGTCTTAAGTTTAAATCTTCGATCCAGTGAGAGTCTAACTTAGTTAATGGTAAAAGGTGTGGGTCTAGTTTCAGTCTTCTACAGGTCGCCTTCCAGTTAGCCCAGCACCACTTGTTAAATAGGGAATCTTTTCCCCACTCAATGTTTTTAATTGGCTTGACAAAAATCAAATAACAGTAGGTGGCTGGATTCATCTCTTGGCTCTCTATTCTGTTCCATACAACTACCTTTCTGTTTTTGTGCCATTACCATGCTGTTTTGATCACTATCAATTTATAGTATAGTCTGAGGTCTGGTAACGTAATTCTTCCTATTTTGTTTTTGTTCTTGAGTAATGTCTTGGCTATTCGAGGTTTTTTCTGATTCCATATAAAATGAAATATTATTTTTTTCTAGATCTTTAAAGTATGACAGTGGAGCTTTAATGGGGATTGCATTAAAATTATATATTGCCTTGGGTAGTATTGAAATTCTAACAATGTTGATTCTTCCCAGCCATGAGCATGGTATATTTTTCCATTTGTTAACAGTTTCAGCTATTTCTTTTCTTAGAGTTTCATAGTTCTCTTTATAGAGATCTTTCATGTCCTTTGTTAGGTAAACTCCCAAATATTTCATCTTCTTTGGCACTACTATGAATGGAATAGACTCCTTGACTTTTTTTTCAGCTTGGCTGCTATTGGTCTATATAAAGGCTACTACTGATTTATGAGTGATTTTGTAACCTGAGATGCCACTGTATTCCTTGATTACTTCTAAGAGTTTAGTAGTAGAATCCCTCGTATGTTCCAGATATACAATCATATCATCTGCAAAGAGTGAAAGTTTAATCTCTTCTGACCCTATATGGATACGCTTAATCGCTTTTTCTTCCCTGATTGCGATGGCTAAAACTTCCATTACAATGTTAAAGAGCAATGAAGACAATGGGCAACCTTGCCTGGT
>NW_003852649.1:190177-192950 GCF_000181295.1 Otolemur garnettii | reverse complement strand
AAACCAACTTTTTGAATTATTGATCTTTTCTATAATTCTTTTATTTTCAATTTCACTTAATTCTGCTCTAATTTTGGTTATTTCTTTTCTTCTGCTAGATTTGGGATTGGAATGTTCTTCCTTTTCCAGTTGCTTGAGATGTCCCACTAAGTTGTTAACTTTCTCTCTTTCTATTCTCTTGAGGAAGGCTTGTAATGCTATAAATTTCCCTCTAAGGACTGCCTTTGCAGTATCCCAGAGGTTCTGATAACTTGTATCTTCATTATCATTATGTTCTAAAATTTTGGTAATTTCTTTCTTGATCTCATGACTGACCCATCTATCATTCAGCATAAGGTTATTTAGCTTCCATGTTTTTGTACTAGACTGCAAATTCCTTTTGTTACTGAGTTAGACTTTTATTCCATGATGGTCTGAGAAGATGCATGGCATAATTTCTATTCTTTTAAATTTACTGAGGTTAGACTTATGACCTCAGATGTGATTGATTTTGGAGTATGTTACATGGACTGATGAGAAAAATGTGTATTCAGTTTTGTTAGGATGAAAAGTTCTGTAGATGTCTGTTAGATCCAAAAGTTGAATAGTTAAATTTAAATCTAAAATTTCTTTGCTAAGCTTCGTATTAGAGGATCTATCTAACACTGCCAGAAGAGTGTTAAAATCTCCAACTATGATGGATCTGGGAGAGATCAAGTTGCTCATGCCTGTTAGAGTATCTCTTATAAATTGAGGTGCATTCTGGTTGGGTGCATAGATATTGGTAATTGAGATCTTGTCATATTGAGTATTACCCTGAACAAATATAAAGTGGCCATCCTTGTCTTTGCTTACTTTTGTTGGTTTAAACCCTAATGAATCTGTGAGTAAAATTGCAACACCTGCTTTTTTCTGCTTTCCATTAGCCTGGAATATAGATGACCATCCCTTCACTCTGAGTCTACATTTATCTTTTAAATTAAGATGCGATTCTTCAACACAGCAGATGTTCAGTCTGAGTTTCTGTATCCAATCAGCCAATCTGTGCCTCTTTAGAGGACAATTTAAGCTATTCACATTGATGGAAATTATTGATACGCCTCATAAAATTTTGGGCATCAAGTTGCTCGAAAGTCCAGTAGACATTTTTAATCTTTTCACCATTGTGGAAGTTGGAATTTGATGAAAAGTTTCTGAGTGAGTTTACTTTTGTGGTGGAGGATTGCACTGGTAATTATAGAGGATAGGTTTGAGGATTTCCTGGAGAACTGGTTTAGTTATGGCAAATTTCTTCAACATATGAATGTCATTAAAGTATTTAATTTCTCCATCAGAGATGAAACTCAGTTTAGCTGGATACAGGATCCTGGGTTGGAAGTTATTTTGTTTAAGGAGATTAAAAGTCGATGACCATCCTCTTCTAGCCTGAAAGATTTCAGCTGAGAGATCTGCGGTCATCCTAATACTCTTCCCCTTGTAGATTATGGTTTTCTTACATTTGACTGCTTTCAGAATTTTCTCTTTCATCTTTACTTTAGTGAAGTTAATTATGATGTGTCTGGGTGATGTCTTGTTTGGGTTGACTCGTGCTGGGGTTCTGAAACTATGTGCTATCTGAATTTAAGAATGTCTTGGCATGTATGGAAAGTTCTCTTTATAATTTCATGAAGAAGAGCCTCTGTGTTTTCTGAAGCAACTTCATCGCCTTCAGGGATTTTTATAAGGTGAATATTAGTTTTCTTCAAATTATCCCAGAGCTCTCTGAGAGAAAGATCCATTTTTGCTATCCATTTCTTTTGATCTTTGTGCTCCTGGGCTTGTTCAAAAGCTTTGTCTTTAATGTCAGAGATCCTTTCTTCTGCCTATTCCACTCTGTTATGGAGGGATTCCACCATATCTTTCAGACCCTTGAGGGCTACAACCTCTTGTCTCAGTGTTTCAAAATCGTTGGTCATTTTATCTTTGAAATCATTGAATTCTTGAGACATCTTTTGAATAACTTCTTGATTTAGCTTTTGAATAATTTCTTCAAATTCTAATTCTCTCCTTTCTTCCATTCTGTTAATCTTGTTTGCTATCCAAATTCTGAACTCGATTTCTGACATCTTAGGCATATGTTTTTGGATGGGGTATTCAATTGCATCTGCCCTATTTTTCCTGGGGAAGTTGATCTACTCTGGTTATTCAAGTTGCCAGAGTTTTTCCACTGATTCCACCCCATGCTGAGTTTATCAAACAGGAGACCTTATCAGAACTGTTCAGTCAGTGGCTTCTTCTGGTTGCCCAGACAGACAGGGCATGTCTGTCGTCTTCTCCCAGTTCTTGGATGCTGGGGCGACCAGTGTGCAGCAGAACGGCAGCAGCTGCATGGGAGCATTTGTAGACCTCATTCGGCCTGTTGGGCGACCTAGGGGCAGCACACCCGCAGCAGCCATATCAGTCCTAGTTCAGCTCCACTGGGGTGCCAGGGAGGGGGCAGGGGAACTGCAATGATGGTGTGGGGCGCTCGTGTAGCTGGGTCAGTCCTAGTACGGCCCAGCCAGGGAGACAGACGGCGGGAGGTGCAAGGGAATGGCAATGGCCGGGTCAATCCTTGTTTGGCTTTGCCGGGGCAGCCAGGGGTGGGCAGGAGAATGGCAATGGTCGGATCAGTCCTAGTTTGGCCCCACCGGGGAGCAGGGGAACGGCAGCAGCCAGATAAGTCCTAGTTCAGCCCCAACAGGGCGACTAGGGAGAGGAGAAGCTGCAGCAGCTGGAACAGTCCTTGATCAGCTCCACTGGGGCAACGGGGGGG
>NW_003852649.1:162278-190157 GCF_000181295.1 Otolemur garnettii | reverse complement strand
GGGGGGGGGGGGTGGCAAGGGAATGTCAGCGGCTGTGTGGGGCACACGTGCAGCCGGATCAGTCCTAGTTCTGCCCCACCAGGGCAACCAGGGGACAAGGGAACTGCAGCAGCTAGATCAGTCCTAGTTCAGCCCCATCAGAGCAACCAGTGGGCCAGGGAATGGCAGCGGTGGTGCAGGGCATGCACGTGACCAGATCAGTCCAAGTTTACCCGACCGGGGTGACTGGGGGACAGGGGAACAGCAGCAGCAAGATCAGTCCTAGTTCAGCCCTGCTGGGGCAAGGGGGCGAGCAAGGGAATGGAGAGCAGAGGACTTCTCAACTGCCGCCTGCTGGACGTGTGGCACCAGCAAGCCTATCTTGGCCCTCCCAGCATGGGAGCCTGGAACAAGGAACTCCTCCGCTTCCACCTGTGGGATGCACGTGGCTCTAGCAAATAGTTCTGGGCCCGACTGGAGCAGTAGAATCCTCCTCAGTGGCCCCATGGGTTATGTGTGGCTCTAGCAAGCAGTTCTGGGCCTGCTCAACACTGGTGTCTGGAGCGGGGAACTCCCCCACCATGGCCCACAGGGCACGCATGGCACTAGCAAGCTGATCTGGGCCCTCCTGGCATGGGAGCCTGGAGTGTGAAACTCCTCCACTGCCACCCACGGGATGCACGTGGCTCTAGCAAATAGTTCTGGGCCCACCCAGAGCAGTAGACTCCCCTGCTGTGACCCCGCGGGTTGTGTGTGGTTCTAGAGAGCAGTTCTGGGTCTGCCCAGCACAGGTGCCTGGAGTGGGGAACTCCTCTGCTGGCCCCCAGGGGTGTGGCTGGCTGTCTCTAGAAAGCATTTTTGGGCCTGCCCGAATGGAGGACTCCTCCCCTGCTACCCTTGAGACACTAGCAAACAGTTCTTGGCCTGCACAGAGGGAGATCCTGGAGTGGGGATATCCTCTGCCGCCCATGGGGCATATGACTCTAGCAAGCAGTTCTAGGCCCACCCAGAGTGGGGGACTCATCCACTGCCACCAGCAGGGTACGCATGGCTCTAGCAAGCAGTTCTGTGCCTGCCCGGATCTGGAGCTCCTCTGCGGCCATCCACCGCCCGACGGAGGCATGCAGCTCTAGAAAGAGGTTCTGGGGCTGGCTTTGTACCTGTATTTTCTGTTCTTAAATGCTCTTCCTTGGATTTACAGCTTGCCAAATTTCTTTTTAGGCTCAGCTCCGTGTCTTAGGCTTCATAAATTCTGATTCTATCCAGTTTTTCTTCCTTTGCTCATGACCCTCTGACAAGGGTTGCTAAAAGTTGGCCATCTTCCCGGAATCCTCTCATTCTCTAATTTTTATAGTATCTTAAGGAAAACATCTTACCATTTCTCTATAAATATTTTATTGTACATCTCTAAAACATAAGAACCTTTTAAAAAATGTTTGGATGTAAAGTCATGATACTCCTTTTTTTTTTTTTTTAAGACAAAGTCTCACTTTGTCACACTTGGTAGATTTCTGTGGTTGTCACAGCAACCTCAAATTCTTGGACTCCAGTGATCCTCTGGCCTCTGCCTATGAAGGAGCTGGGACTATAGTCACTGCCACAACAACCACTTATTTTTAGAGACGGGTGTAGCTGCTACTCTGGTTGGTCTCAAATTCCTGAGCTCAGGCATTACACCCACGGTGGCCTCCCAGAGTGCTAGGCATTACAGGCATGAGTCAACGCACCCAGCACTTTTTTTGCACTAAAGAATGTTCCTTGGAGATGACACGCATTTCATTTCTTTCCCCATTTCTGTTATACTTTATTTGTAACCACTCTCTGCACTGTAGCTTATGCAAAAGTCGTATTGGTGGACATCTCTGCTATTTTTCTAATCTTTTGCCACTACAAATAATGGTACAATGAATTGTTTGTGCATAAACTTTTTGGTATGAGGTAAATTCCTGTAAGTAGAGTTCCTAAGCTAAAGTGCAAGTATGTAGGCTCAGCACCTGTGGCTCAAGCAGCTAAGGCGCCAGCCACATACACTTGAGCTGGCGGGTTCAAATCCAGCTCGGGCCCACTGAACAACAATTATGGCTGCAACCAAAAAATAGCCAGGTACTATGGCAAGCGCCTGTAGTCCCAGCTACTTGGGAGGCAGAGGCAGGAGAATCGCTTGAGTCCAGGATGTGTAGGTTGCTGTGAGCTCTGATGCCACGGCACTCTACCCAGGGTGACAGCTTGAGGCTCTGTCTCAGAAAAAAATAAAAAATGCAAGTAGGTGTATGAGATTTGCTAGACGTTGTCCAATCCCCTCTGTAGTGGTAAACCTGAATTATGAATGTACAAAAATGAGGAGTAAGCCATTACCACCCCATCTACCACCCAAGCCCAGGAATCAGGTCAGCCTCCACATGGTTCTACCCAAGATGGGCCCAAACTGAATCCAGATCTCACATGAGAACACTGGGGCCCTGCGAGTCCCAGAAGGAGCCATAAAAATTCCATTTACTTTAAGTGCCAGTTTAAGGAGCTCGCCCTGCTCATCTCAGGCTGAGCAGAAGCTCTGTATGGTCCTTCTCTGTCTTCTTTGAGGGAGAACACACTTAAAAATAAGAATTATATATTCTTTATATGTTTTGTTTGCCAGAGAATAAAACAATGTTTCCCAGGCCTGGCAATTAGGGGGATTACAACAGGTGCTCCTCAAATAAAGTTCTCATTGAGTTCTTCAGTTTATCAGACACTAGGGGTCTTTCTTTACAAATGGAAAGGAAGTTGATGTGGTTAGGATAAACTCAGTCTCTTATTCATGTAACCAACCATGACCTAACACTTTCCCAGCCCTGTTGCTACTCCCACCACTAAGCCAGCTGAATCAGACTCGCAGTTATATAAGGTAGGGCCCATACTGTGATCCTCAGAAAAACAAACAAATTCACTGCCAACTTTTAAAGATCAGAGATTTCACACAAATAACAGACTTCTGATTTCCTATGGTATTAGGGTAGATAGATAGAATGACTGATTAATATAAATTGTCACTCCCATAGCCCTGGTTAGTCTTTTTCTTAGGCCTGGTACACCTAGGCTAAAGCAGAAAAGTGTCAGGTCTTGGGTATAATAGAAAAATACTAGTTAAATCCTGGCACATTTCTGGACTACAACTTTTCTAAAAGAAATGAAATAAGTCCAGTTCACTCCCAAGATAAATGAGAAAGTACTAATAGATTTCTTATTTCTAGTTCACTCCCAGTTTCTTGCTGGGCTAACTCCCTGGGAAACAACCAGCTGTCCCTGGATTGACATTAGACAATACCAAGTAGACAAAATACTGAGACAAAGATGTATGGAAAGTGTAGAGAGAAAATATTAAAATAAACATGTATGAGGTAGAGCTAACAACTGTAAAATTCCTCTTCTGTACAATGCGTGCTTGCTATCCTACCCAGATGCACCTGGACAGCCTGCATGCCAACCAGGATACAGACCAGGCCTTAAAAACCCGACCCCTTAAGCATGAGGAAACTACATGTTGAGACACTGACGCAGTCACCGGCTGGCTGTTCAATAAAAGGACTCTGCTATAAATTCAGCTTGTTTGGCAGTGTGGTCTTTGAAAAACTCCTAGGCACAACATTTTGTATTGATGTTGGGGTGCTTTAGGGCTGAGGAACAGACTCAGAAAACAGAATTCTCTCCCTCTGACCACATTCTCCTGCCCTCCTTTCACCTGCTCTGTCTTTCCCCCAAGGCAGGCCTTGGAAATTAAAAACATACTCAAGTCATTCCAGCAGAAAGAAATTCTCTGATCTCTACCTTATCTGATTGGAAGTCACAAAACTCCCATTTCCAAAGAGGTCCCGTGCAACACTGCAGAGGAAAGAATGCACAGAGAGAGCATGGAATCTGTACAGGCAGGCCATGGGATTCCCCTCTCTGCATAGTGGTCAATGCCTGAGTCAAGTCTATCCAGTCAAGTTTCTATAAAAGGTCCAAGAGGATGGGGAGTGGGGGCCTCCATCTTCAGGGAAGGCTGCTCATGCAGGTATGGAAGCTCCACACCCCTCCCCCATACTTGTGCATTTCTTCACCTCTATCCTGTGCAATACCCTACAGAGTAGACAGGTAAACAAAAGTACTTCCATTGGTCAAGTGAGCCACTCTGGGAAATCAATTGAATCCAAAGATAGAGTCGTGGGATCTGTAATTTATAGCCAGAATTTATAGTCAGAAGCACAGGTAAAACAACCCGAGACTGGCGACTGCTGTGGGAAGTGGAGGCTAGTCTTAGAGAAATGAGCCTTCAACCTGTGGGATCTGATACTATATCCAGGAAGGCAGTGTCTGAATTGAACCAGAGGCTGTCGAAGGAGTGCTCACACCTGTAATCCCCGCACTCTGGGAGGCTGAGGTGGGTGGAATGCCTGAGCTTGTGGATTGAGATCAGCCTCAGCCAGAGTAAGACTCCATCTCTAAAAACAGGCATTGGGGTGGGCACCTGTAGTCCCAGTTACTTGGGAGGCTGAGGCAAGAGAATCACTTGAGCCCAAGAACTTGAGGTTGCTGTGAGCTGTGATGCCACCTCACTCTACTGAGGGTGATGTAATGAGACTCTGTCTCAAAAAAAAAAAAAAAGAAGAAGAAGAAGAAGATTTGAATGGGAGGACACCCACCAGGTGTGCCTGCTACAGAACTTATTGACAGCTTCCTGGTAGGGAGAAAACGCCCACTCATCTGGTATCAGAAGCTTGTTCTCAGGGTATAGTAGGAGTAATACAATTTGAGATTTCTCTCCTTCTCTTGAGAACTTCATCAACTTACCATCACATCACAGCTTGCCTTCCAGCATGCGAACCACTGGTGGATCAGAGAATTGACTCTGCTGTGGGAGCCCAGGGTATGGTACAGCCCACGCCCATAAGTCCCACAAGCACTTCTACTCATTCCTTCTGCCTCTTGCTCCTTGAGTTGTGACCCCAGCCCCAGACTGCAAGCTCCCTGAAAACAAAGGCTGCTGTGTCTTACTCAACTTTGATTTCACAGTATACTAGCCCATGCTCTAGAGCATAGTGTGTCCTCAATAAATGCTCATTGGATGAAAATGGTATCTGTGGGAGGTATATATCACATTTCCTTCAATATTAAAATTGTACAATTGTCATACAGCTGAGCCTAGGTTGTCATCAGATGCCCCCACCGTATGCCATCCCACCACCTAAAGCCACTTCTGTCATTGGGGTGTTCCCAACATTTCTCTCTGAAATTTGACTACTTTTCCTCCTAGCAATCTCCTCTCAAATGAGGACAAGAATGAATAACTCATGGGCTTGCTGAAAAGAATGCATAAGATCATGATTGTCAAACTTACTTTGAGCACACGATTCCCAGGGTCTTTATCTCCAAGATAGCAAGAGTCTCCCTTCTAGGGCTGCCTCAAGAAAGTCTTGTCAGTAATTTGGTTTTGTCTTTCATCCAAGCCCCAAGGAAGACATTGCAATAGATATCTCTGTTTCCTGAGAATTTTTTAGGTCCCTACTTACAAACACTGATGGGGAGGGGTAAAGATCTTATCAGGAAGGCATCGATTTCTTATCAAGCAGAGTGGCCCTCAAGGGGGTAATTCGGGCAGGTCAGAGCATATTTAAAATGAGCAACTCCTGACAGCCACTGTATACTTAGAACTTGCTCTTTCTTGAGTGCTTTAAACCCGGGAAGGGAGCATGAAGTGGCTTGTGGTCCTCAGGCTGGTGGCCCTCTCAGAATGCTTGGTCAGGTAAGTTATGGGAGAAGAGACAACAGCTCTCTTTCTTGCCCTCTTATTCTCTCACCTTTATTCTCCTTCCAATACAGGAATTAAAAAGGAAACAGAATCATTCTCTGACTCTCATGAAGTCCAAGTCTCCATTGATTGATGAGCAGTTTGCCAATGCATGTGGGACCCAGAGTTCTGGGGAAAGTGTGAGGGGTTGCACTCCTCTAAGTGCACCAGTCACATCATAAGCTATGTGAATGGCACTTCCCAGAATTTTTCAGTGCACAACCTGTGCAACTGTACATGTGGTTCCATCTAAAAACAGTGTTTCTTCTGCATAATTTTCTAGGTCTTCTCTCTGCTGTTTCTCTGTAACCTTGTGTATGTATCTCTGTGATTCCATCTCTATCTCCACATCTCTCTCCTTTATTTCTTCACCTTGTTTGGTGTCTCTGTGTATGGAGAACTCTGTTTCTTTCTTGTTTCAACTCATTCTTCTTTCTCTACCCTATTCATTTCCCTACTTTATTACCCACCTCAGCATCTTTGAGTTTTCTCACATCCTGGCTTCCTCTCTCAGCCCTCTTTTCTGATTGAGTCCTGGAGAGATCAGGAGAGCTACATCTAGACCCAGGTTTGCCAGTAAAAAGTAATGAGACCACAACTAATTCACAAGCTACAGGACTGCAAATTCCTCCCTCCCCTGTAATGAAAGGATAATGATCCCCACTCTATCTCCTTTCTAGGGCTGCCTCAAGAAAAACCATTGAGATGATGATAGCAATGGGAATGGCCATCACCATCAAGACCTGTTATTGATATATGGCAGGTGCAGCACCTCTGCCACCACACTGAGAAACCCCAAACATTTTATGTGAGGGGGAGCCATATCTTTCCATTATTTTTACAGATAGGGAAAGTAAGGCTCAGAACAGTCATATGACTTGCCTGTGATTATAAAAGAGAACCTGGATTCAAATCTACATCACCTAGATCTCCTGCCATGTTTCTCATTGTATTGGATGGCCTGTCACAAGAATATGACAGCACTCATTAAAATGTTCAGAAAATGCACAGCACACTTATAAAGCAGGGGGTGACAGTCACATTGTAGCAAGGGGCAGTCGACTGCTATCTCTCATTTGATTTTCTTCCCGTGTTCTGTTAAAGAGTCCCTCTGATGAAGGTCAAATCTATGCGAGAAAATCTTGAGGAAAATGGCATGCTGAAACAATACCTTGAAAAGTACCCTTATAGGCGAGCCAAGTTTCTTAGTAAAGATCAGAAGGATGTGACTTATGAATCCCTGAGGAACTACTTGGATGTGAGTATCCTGGGAGGATGGAGCTCTGGAGTACACTCCTGGGCCTCCTGCCAAGCACAGGGGCTCCACCTGTGGCATGAGCCAGGGGATTGGTTAGGGGCTGGGCTCCTGAAGGTGAAACATGGAGACAGGGGCCCACCTCCAGAAAAGAAGTCTCACCTACACTTGGTTGTTGTTCTGCAGTGATTGGGCCCAGCATTGACCAGATTCCACATAAACATCAATTCCTGTGCCAATGATATGTCACTTGGCACCTGTGAAGCTCAGCAGTGCTTGCTTGGAGGGACCTTGCCCTTTCTGAACTAAGCAAATCACTGAGCTAATGGAGCCACATTGAAGGGTGAGCCATGCCTGATCAATTGACAACAAAGCCAAGTGCAAATCAAGTTTGAGGCCCTAGTTAGAGAAGCCTCTTCCACCCTAAGAATCACACCAAGAAAAAGCTATTGAGCCCTGGGGTGTGAGACGCCGTGATGAACAATATAGTCATTGTTACTGATTACTAGAGGTTCCATCTCATCGTCAGTAACCTGTAGCACAGCCAGAGAAATAAACCTCAGATAAAAATACCAACTGTTTGGTACTGACGCTGTGTGATGTGTTTAGAAGAAAGAAGGCTCATCGTGACCTGTGGGGAACTTAGGAGGGCTGCCTGGAGGAGGAGGCACCCAGGCTGGGTGTTTGAGGATTGGAAGGATGTGGAGAGCTTTGGGGAAGGCTGGAGGGTTTCTCGAATGAAGGCATTAGCTTGAGCAAGGGCTGCAAGGTAGAGCTGTGGTAAGTAATTCTGAGAAAAATGAGAACACTATGAAAGCCAGTACTCTGGGAATCAGGGTATGGCCAGGCCTGCCCTAACCACCCCTTCCTGGCCTTGGCAGCTGGTCTATGTTGGCCTCATCACCATTGGAACACCCCCTCAGACGTTTAAAGTTGTCTTTGACACAGGCTCTGCTGACTTCTGGGTGCCCTCGGTCTTATGCTACACCGAGTCCTGCGGTGAGTGTTCTTTGCACCTTGTCTCTTGTATCCTCCCACCACTGCTCCTCAGTCCTCAGCAGGCCTGACAGATGCCCACCCCTTCTGCTTGCAGATACACATGAACACTTCAATCCTCAGAGATCTTCCACATTCAGGTTGCCCACTGGTCCGGTCCGCACTGTTAAACTCAGATATGGCTCTGGGGACATACTGGGAATTGTTGGCTATGACACTCTTAAGGTAACATGGAAACCAGAGGTGGAGGCAGGGCTGCTCACACCATTCACAAGACCAGATGCCGGCTGAGCAGGGAATACCATCTTTCCCAAACTCTGCCAGTGGCTGGACCCTGTGGGGCCGTATCCTGGGGAGATAGTGCCCCTGCCAGCATGCAAACTCCTCAGGAGGGCCAACAAAGCCAGAGGGTGGGAACAGCTGCTGCAGGGGCTTGGATAAAGTTAGCATGAGGCTAAGTTTGCTGGGAACAGGAACAGAGGTTGATGAAATCACCCACTTTTATTCTCTCACACTGTGTCAGGCACTGTGCTGGCCCTTTGGTTGTAATAACTTGTTTAACTCTCATGACAAGGCACTATTAGTGGCAGGGACTATTCATATCTCATTTTACAGAGGAGGGTACAAAGATAGTAAGGGCCTTAATCAAGGCTGGGTCACACAGCTGGCAAGCAACAAAGCTAAGAAGTGAATAAGGATGGAGGTAGGAGTGGGACAATTTCAGGAGGGGGTGGAACATGCCTGGGACCTCTGGCTAGGCAGGGAAAGGAGGTGTCCATAGATGCAGCAGCATCCTGACTACTAAAAGGCTTGTTACCTTTGCAGGCCTTGCAGGACTTTGAGGTCCAAAATAAACTAGAGACTCTCTCCTGCAAAGTGCCTCACCATATGTAATATGTATACAGAGAGAGAGAGAGAGAGTAGACTGTTTTCCAGGGAGAATTTTCATAACCCTACTGGGTATGTGGTATGGGCAACTGTGTCTCCAAGGGGATGCACAAAAGACCAATCTGTCATCAGATCACGGCAGTACCAAAAAAAATGACCCTAATCTCTACCCATTTGTCTTCAAATGGATACCATTTGGTCACACTCGGAGCCTCAGTCTCCCCACCTGTGAAAAGAGTCAGAGCCTACCTGACTAACCCCAGGTGGCAAGAGGAAGGTGCAGGCACTGATTAGATCCCACAGCACAGCCCATGGAACCCACTCTCTCGATAGCGCCTATTATCACCAACTGAGGTGCAACCTCAGGCACAGTTACTTCAGTTCCCTCTGTGGTGCTGCTGGAATCCCCTCACCCACTTCCTGCCCCTGACACTCTCCATAGCCTAGCCCTGATCCTATTTCCCAAACCGTTATACAGGAACACCCTTTTCTCCCACAGATCGGGGACCTTGAGGACATCAACCAGGCATTTGTCCAAAGCATATGGCAGGACCATGCATTTGGGTCCCTTGCACCATTTGATGGCATCCTGGGACTAGCCTACCCTGATATTTCCCAGGCTAGACACACCCCTGTCTTTGACAATCTTTGGAAGAAAGGCCTCATTACTGAGAACCTCTTTGCCTTCTACTTGACCAGGTAAGTGTGGGCTAGACAAGCCCTTTCTCTAACTCACTGTAAGAACCTTTTGACTGCATGAAAAATTAAAGACTATCCGAACCAGAAGTTTCCTTACAGACTGTCTAGTCCAGGAGTCAGAAAACTATAGTCGGGGGGGCCAATTTTGGCCATCCTCTGTTTTTGTAAATGAAGTTTTATTAGACTACGATCATATTAAGGTGTCATACGTGGTCACTTTTGCATGCTGTGGCAGTGTTGAGCAGTGTCACAGACGTTAGGTACACAAATCCTAGAAGAGTAACAACCTGCACTTTAAAGAAAAAGTTTGTAGACCCCTCCAGTCTAGTCCCTTCATTCAATAGAAAACAGGCTCAGAGAGAGGCTCTGCCCAGATTGCACAGTCAGGAACTGGTAGTGGTAGAATTGAACTCAGCCCACAGGACTACCCTGAAGGCTGGTGTTAATCCATCAGTAAGTTTCCTGTCCCTGAGCTCTATAAAAAAAGCTGCAGTCCCCTGTCTACCTTAGGGTCTGGTAGGGAATCGGGGAGAATGGTGGAGCACAGACAAAAGGGGGACCCTGTGACAGACCATATTTTCCCCCACAAAGGCAGTGGTTGACCCAATAGAGCCATGCAGGGGGCAAGAGTGTCTGGTGGTTGAAGCTGTAGCTCAAGGGACCTGGGTTCACATCTGGCTCCATCACCTGAACCCAAGCAAGTTATTAAACTCACTAAGCTTCAGGAACACTTGTATCCAATTGAGGGAGATAATTGGCATGTACTTAGTGCTGGGGAATGCTCTGTACACGTGAATACAGGCAGTAAGTAAATAAATAGAGGAAAAGGATAACTCCAGACAGTAACTGATTCTAAGAAAGCACTGAGTCAGGCTGATAGAATGGACAGGGATGAGGGTGCATTCTGACCTGGGCGGTAGGGAATGGCCACTCTGCACTGAGACCTCTGCCACGGGAAAGAGTCATGATGGAGAATGTGAGAGCCAGTCCCAGAGAAGCGTTGAGTGCCAAGGTCTAGAGAAGAAGCGAGCATGAAGAGCCCAGGCATAAGGGACTTACAGGAGAACCGGCATGGCTGGAGTTCTGGGGGTGGGGGGAAGGATGAGGCTTCCCTGGGGCTTTCTCATAGGGGGCTTCCCTGGGGCTTTGTCCTAAATGGGAACAGAGGCCTGTGGCAGGGGACTAAGCAGAGAAGAGACCTCAACTGACTTACATTTTGACAGCTCACTTTGAACACCCACTGAGAGGAGGATGAGTGAAGGAAGTGTAGGTTGGGAGGCCTAAAAGGAGTGGCTGCCAGGCCCAGGGCAGAGCAGCAGGGAGTTAGAACGGGGGTGGGGTGGGGGGTGGTGGTGCTGAAGGCAGAGGGAATAGGATTTGCTGATGGACTGAATATGGGAGGAGAGGGGTCCGCAGGGATGTTCCTCCCTCACTAAGATTTTATTGTGAGCCCAGGACTAGCCATATAATGTGCAGGGGCCAGTGCACATGAAAATGTGGGGACCATTGTTCAAAAAGTATTAAAAACCATGAAACAGGCCAGGCATGGTGGCTCACACCTGTAATCCTGGGATTCTGGGAGGCTGAGGCGGGGGGATCGCTTGAAATCAGGAGTTTGAGAGCAGGCTGAGCAAGAGCTAGACCTTCACTCTACTAAAAATAGAAAAACTAGCTGGGCATTATGGTGGGCTCCTGTAGTTCCAGCTACTCTGGAGGCCAAAATAAGAGTATCGCTTGAGCCCAGGAGTTTTGAGAGTCTATCTCAAAAACATACAAAAAAAAAAAAAAAACCAATTCCTGCAAAACAGTGATAGCAGAGGTGCAGGGCTCTTTTAAGCACAGGGCTCCGTGGATGGCACAAGTACCAGGCCCAAGAACCCAGCCCTGTGTGAGCCTGAACATGCACCCTTAGTTCCCATTGGGGCTTGGTTTTCCTGGAAAATGACAGACTGGATAAGGTAGAGGTCAGCTGTCCCTGGCCATAGACCCTCTGGCTCCATCTCAGAGTCCGCTCTGATTGCTGGAGGGGACTTGGCCCATTTTTGAAAAATAGGGTGGTCGGAGCCCAGCTCAGAAACCAGACTATCCAGATTCAAATCTCAGCTTTGCTACTCACTTGCCATGTGACCAGCTATGGACAGGTATTCAACCCCTCTTTGCCTCAACTTCCTCATCCATAAAATGGAGATCGTAGTAGTGTCTGCTTCCTAGGCTGCATGGGGCTGCAGATTGAGTGAGCAATGACAGGAAACCCTTAGACAGCATCTGGTGAAGAATGCTGCCCATCGTTCATGGCAATGATACCTTTCCTCTTCCTCTCCTCCAGCAAGAGAAAGAGAGGCAGTATGCTGATGCTTGGTGGGGTGGACCACTCCTACTACTCCGGGGAACTTAGATGGGTGCCACTGACCAAACAACGACACTGGCAGGTAGCCCTGGACAGGTAAGCCCTCCCCTCTGATTCCTGCTCAGATCAATGCTGCACATACATACCCATATGTATGCATGCACAGACACACGTGCACACACAGACATGTGCACATACAACCACAAACACATACAAATCATGAAGTCACAAGTCATGCACTCCAACCCACACACACAAACAGTACACAGACACACACACAGTACACTGGTGGTCTCTAATCCCTCCACGGCTCCTGACCCGGGTCTTGATGAGAGAACCCAGAACAGGGATGAGTCTTGAGCTGAGAGATGGAGCAGGGAGAGATCCACGGGGCTGGAAGCTGGAATCCCTGGGAAGAGGCAGCGTGGTGTGGGAATGCCTGGCCGTGATGCAGTGCGGACAGGCAGCATGGTCTGGGGATCCTCATGGGTACCACACTGTGGATGAGGGAGGAGCCCACCAGGCTGATGAGGGGCATAGTAAGTGTCCAACTGTCCTGCTTTACCTAGGGCCAAGGGTGCTTTCAGGACACAGGACTTTCAGGTAGAGAACAGAGGAAGTCCCCGGCACATTCAGAAGTTGGTCACCCAGGCAGAAGATACCCAGCAGTGGAGAGAGGTGTGTTTCATTCTCAAGCTGAAAAAGAATTACACAAAGGGACAGTCCCCACCTGACCCCCATCCTGGGCACACCAGGGAGCCAGGAACTGTGACAGAGATTTAGGATCCTGGAGTCCTGAAGTGCCTGGGAACACAGTGACAGTAACCAACTGGATTCTGTGATGCCACTGGGGAGAAGCTAGACGTGTGCTTTGGCAGCATCTATAGCCCCTTGAGCTGCCTTAGACATCACCTGAGATGGGGGCCTCAGCATCTGAACTGTGACTCTGAGAGGCAGCACCCTCTTCCTCAGCAGCCCACAGCCCCTGCCCACCACTCTCAGCATCTGCTGCCTGACAGGCTCTCCTGCTTCACTCAGGGGCAGTCAGTCACTGGAACAAGTCTGTTTCCCTTGTTAATTCACTCAACAAACATATGTTGAGCACCCACTGTGTGCTGGGAACCTGAGGGAGGCACTGAGGACACAACCTACTCTCACAGTCCATACTATCCAGTAGGGCAGGCAGACATGGCCCAATGAACCCGAGAAATAGTGAATTCTCACTTCCATGCCTGCTAGAAACAAGCAAGAGAATGAGGAGGTCGGGTAAGAGAGGAGCCAGGTCTGCGTCCCTGAAAAAGTGACAATTAAGCTGGAACATGGAAGATGAGGAGAAACTAGACAGACAGAGACCATGGAGGCAGTTCTAGTAAGGGAGGCTAGTATGTGCAAAGGCCCAAAGAAACAGGTTGGAGCATTCAAGAACTGAAAGGAAGTCACAGAAGGTCAATGTGCTCACTGCAAAGGGAAACAGAGAGGGGGATGCGAGACAGCAGGGAGGGGGCAGAATGGAGGGAGGCTGAAGAGTGATGGGAAATCTGCTTTGCCTGCCCCACCCTCAGCATCACCATGAATGGGACCGTTATTGCTTGTCATGATGGCTGTCAGGCCATTCTTGATACTGGGAGCTCAGTGGTGGATGGCCCAAATGAGGATGTCCTGCAAATCCAGAATGTCATCCATGCCCAGCAGACCTACAACAACATGGTAAAGGGTCTTGCTTGAGATCATTTGGTGCCTCCATGCACTGAAGGACCAGATGAGCCAACCTTCTCTCCCCTTTCTCCAACAGTATGTCATCGACTGTAACACCACCACTCAACTACCTGACGTTGTCTTTGTCATTGGTGGCGTCAACTACCCAGTGCCAGCCAGAAGCTACATCCGGAAAGTGAGAAGCCCCAGGGCTGGTCCTCTTATCAGGGGACTTGTGGACAGCGTCCTCAGAGGCCAAGCTGTGACATCACAGCCACTGCCAAGCCCACCTGGTTGGCAAGCACCTCCCCCAGAACAAACACATGCATAGCAAGAGGCAGTCTGGGACCCCACAGTGGGCAATAGAGGTTAAGCAATAATGACCCTGCACTGACATGGTGCCTGGAAAAGGGAGTGAGGAACATCATAGGGCCTGCGCCCCATGAAACTTCAGTTCAACCAGGCCCCTGCAAAAGATGAACACAGAAATCTGCCTGCAGCATCCTTGAAATGGGCCAAAGGAATAGTGACAGTCAGGGTTGCTGGGGACAGTCCCAACATCTTGTCCCACCATGATTACTAACAATACTCCTTTCCCTTCTCCAAACTGTGCTGGTTTGGATCATAAATGATCTGTTCACCCTCGTCCCAGGTTACCTCTTCACCTTGCTAAGCCTGTTCCCTCCTCTGCAAAGCAGAGGAACAGTTTCTCCCTTCGTGGGGTGCTTGGGATGTTGACATGAAGAAGGATGTGCAATCCCCACACAGCATCACGCATATATTTGAGGCCCATAGGAGGGCAGGGAAGTCTGGGTGGGTTAGAAGAGGGACGTAAACAACCCTGAGCTGTAGCCCTGTAGAGGTGGGAGGAGGCCTGCTTGGATTGGGGGCAAGTCTAGACGGAGTTCATCTCAAAGGGCGCCCCAGGGAGCTGGGCAGATAAGTCAGCAGACCAGGTAATATGGTGAGACAGTGGTTGTGGGGCAACAACCAAGGAAGTCATCCACCCCATCCTGCAGTGGTTAAGGAGTCCAAGCCTGGGTACAGAAAAGCAGGGGTGGGGGTCCTGGAGCTCATTCTCTAAGAATGAGGGAGGTAAGGAGTGGAAGGAAGGAGCAAACAGGGTCAGAGGGAGAGACCACGGCAATCCTGGGTCCTGAAGAGCAGCTGCAGGGAACAGAAAGAGACCAAACTGAGACACCACCAGGTCTGGGTATGGAAGGGGACAGCAGGCAACGACTCAGGCTGACCACTGCATATGTCTGTCATCTTTTCCAGAATGCATTGGGCACCTGCATCAGCACCTTCAACATGTTCAGCTCAAACACCTGGATCTTGGGAGATGTTTTCCTTAGGTTATATTTCAGTGTTTATGATCGGGCCAACAACAGGGTGGGCCTAGCTCCCGCAATATAAATGCTGACCCTTCTCCAGAAAGCAGCCAAGCCCACCCTAAACCCAAACTCAAACACTCCTCCAGGGAATTCTCACCCAGAGGAGCTGACTTGATCTCTGTTTGGTGTTCTGCAAAACCCTAATCTCTCAGTGGACAATAAAAGATTTTATTTTCAATAGTGCTAATACTAATGGTCGTTTCTCCTTGGGTAGGGGAGCTACATCAGAATGAAGCAGGGCTCTGAGATCTAGTCACTACCACAAGCTAGAGAAGCCCAGACCAGCTGTCTGGAATGAAAAGGGAGATTATTAGGGAAGGATTCCGGGAGAGTTGCATGAACCAGAGCAGGTCAAAACCCATCCACTCCCTATTTACCTCCGTCCTTTCCTTCTTTCATCTGATTCTCTTTCCCTGACAGCTTTCCTTTCCCCGCCTTCTATGCATAGTAGAAAACTTTGCCACTAACTACCCCAGGGCTTTCCATCCTTAAGAAAGGAAAAAAGCTCAGAAAGCAGCTCAGATCATGAAAAAAGAGTGAATCAGAATTGTTTGCTGTTGTTGTTGTTGTTTTTGAGACAGAGTCTCACACTATCACTCTGGTTAGAGTGCTATGACATCATAGCTCACAGCAACCTCAAATTCCTGGGCTTAACAGATCCTCCTCCCTCACCCTCCAGAGTAGTTGGGACTACAGGCACTCACCACAATACCTGGCTAGTTTTTGTATTTTTGGTAGAAACAGGGTCTCATCCTTGCTCAGTCTGGTCTCAGAGTCCTGAGCTCAAGCACTCTCCCCACCTTGGCCTCCCACAGTGCTGAGATCACAGGTGAGAGCCCACTACTCCCAGCTGGCTACAAATGGTAAATTTAAACTGAGCTTAATGGAGATGCAAATTTGTAAAATTCACTTTTCAGCTATGTCTCCATGAAACTACTAAGTGACATCTCTCTTTGTTAGAAACCACCAATAAGAATAAGGACAATAGCTCCAATTAATTTATTGAGGGTTTTCTGTACATTATGTCATTATCTCCCCCCATGCCCTGCAAGGTGGGTAATGTTGTCCTACCCATCTCCAATGAGAGAAGTCTCCTTAGATTTGTCTGGCTCCAGCACTCTGTGCCAGGCACATCATAGGCAAATACATGTTGAATAAATAAATGAAGGCTGGGCATCGAAGTGGACTCCTATGGTCTCAGCTATTTGGGAGAATGAGGTAAGAAGATCGCTTGAGCCCAGGAGTTTTTTGTTTTTGTTTTTGAGACAGAGTCGCACGTTGTCTCCCTCAGTAGAGTTCTCTGGCATCAGAGTTCACAGCAACCTCCAACTGTTGACCTTAAGCAATTCTCTTGCCTCAGCCTTCCAAGTAGCCAAGACTATAGGTGTCCACCACAACACCTGGCTATTTTGAGAGATGGTGGCTTGCTCTGGCTCAGGGTGGACTCCAGCCTGTGAGCTCAGGGCAATCCACCCACCTCGGCCTCCCAGAGTGTTAGGGGAGTCCAGGAGTTTGAGATTGGAGTGAAGTATGGTGATAATGCTATGGCACTCTAGGCCAGGTGACAGAGCAAAACTCACTCTTCCAAATAAAATAAATATAAATAAATGAGTGAGTGGATTGTAAGTGCTCCCACTAGAGCACACTGCTGCTTCTCAGGCAGGAGACACATCTGGTGTCAATATGGCATATTTCCATTATGTCAACCATAGGAGGTCAAGGTTTGCTTCCCTAAATTTGCCCAGGGGCCAGGCTGGAGCTCGTGTCTAGTAATGATCCACACTCCTTGAGACTCTATTTATGGCTAATGGCATCTCCATGAGGATGAATTCTGATCTTCACAGCAAAAACCTGCCCTCCTCTGCTTTTATCCTTTGCATATCAAGGACATTTATAGCCTCTCATGGGAGAGAATATGGAGGAAAACTATGGCTCTTACTGAATCAAAAATTTTTTTCTTTAAAACTTTTAGAATTGTAGGACTGGTGCCCATAGCGCATAATGGTTATGGCACCAGCCACATAAACTGAACTTGGCAGATTCAAACTTAGCCCAGGCCGGTAAAAAACTGACAACTGCAACAAAAAATAGGCAGGCTTTGTGGCGGGCGCTGGTAGTTCCAGCTACTTGGGACACTAAAGCAAGAGAATCACTTGAGCTAAGAGTTAGAGGTTGCTGTGAGCTGTGATGCCAAGGCAATCTATCGGGTGTGACAATGTGAGATTCTGTCTTAAAAAAAAAAAGGAGAAAAATAGAATTGTAGGATCTCTGTGTTATAAGGGACCTCAGGAAGCTAACAGAATTAAATGATTCCCACTTCTGGTTTGTATCAGAGTTCCTAAGTTTAAGACACCTTTTGGTATTTAACGCCTGTTACCTGCTTCTATAGGAATCTCATTCTACTCTTCTCATTATTGTCACACTTTTCCTAAAAACTGACAAGAAATTGGAGCAACTGACTATAACTTCTATCAGTAGATCATGTTCAGCAAGTGCCCTTAGTCCTAGGTGATACTATTAGCCTGAACTTATAATTTTGGTAAAGTGAAAAAAGCATATTAAGAAATAAAACATATTTATTTGGGGGATACAGATAGCTCTTGAACACTCCTTGTAAATTCTTAAATTGTAAATTGGTACAATTTTATGGAGATGACTTACCCCTAAAATACATATAGTCTTTGTCCCCACAGTTTTGTTTCCAACATTTAGGCTAAGGCAGTGGTCCATGAACATGAATAAGCAAGGATATAATCTTACCCAAGAGAAAAATCTAGAGCCTCCCAATGTGTCCACAGCCCAGAGAGACAATCATGCCGCCATCTCAAGTTGTGTCTTAGAAAAATATTTCATGTCATGAGAAATACGATGTGAAGAGAAAAGAAGAGACTGCAGGACAGATGACCCCAGGCTTGCTAGGCACAGAAGACAGTACCGTGCAGTGGCCAGCTAGGCAGGTCTCAGAGCCCTCTGATTGTGTTCAAAACCCAGCTCTGACCAGAACCAGCCACATGACCTTGGAAAAATTCCTATCTGGACATCCGTTTCCTATTCTGTAAATCTTGAATAAGATTGATCCATTTCAGTAGGGGGAGACTAGGAATGCTAATGAGTACAGGATTTCT
Source organism: Otolemur garnettii (assembly GCF_000181295.1). NCBI lineage: Eukaryota > Metazoa > Chordata > Mammalia > Primates > Galagidae > Otolemur > Otolemur garnettii. The sequence continues at coordinate 171,973 of NW_003852649.1, read as the reverse complement.
TCCTGGAGTATTGAAAATGTTCTGAACTTAAATCATGGTGTTAGTTGTACAATTCCATGAACACAGTAAAGACCACAGATCTGTACACCTTACATGGGAGAATTTATGATATGTGAAATGCCCTGCAATAAAGCTATAAAATTACATAAACTGGAAAAAAAACCACAGGAAAGAATTTTCTCTTCTCCAGCTATAGGAAAGAGTAAATGAATTAATGATATGAAACCTTTAGAATGGGGCCAGTCACATAGTTCATGAGCTATCACTGTTTGACATATATATCAAAGACCAAAAGGTTAACAGTTACTTGAAAGCTATCACAAGCATTATCTCCAGAAGGCAACGCTATGGGCAATTTTTTCTCTCTTCTTAAGGTTCTCTTAGTTTTTTTTTTTTTTTTCAGTAATTACTTTTAAGATCAGGGGAAACTTAAGCATTATTTTGTGAAAGAAAGTGAAAGACCTAGGGCAGAGAGAAGACCTTATTTTTTCTGGGGTTACCTGGGTTCCTACTGCTGTGAATTGTTTCCTGGATAAATAAGGCATCTCAGAGCGGAGGGTCAGTGGAGCAATGCCATCTAGTGGCAAGGAGAGATATTACACATACAAGGTGGGACAATTAAATTCTCCAACTTGTCCTAGGAAAAGTGCTACATAGCTCTTTGCTGAATATCACTACAGTCACCTTCAAAGTACTCCCCTTCGGGAGTTGTGTAGAGACACCAGCGCCTAGTCTGCCCTTCAAAGCAATTTTGGAACTCATTTTCTGGAATGGCCATCACAGCTGTTGTTGTATGAGGCCTGACAATTAAGTTCTCAAACAGTTCCTAGAAAAAGTGTTTAGAAGGATTGGACAGGTGCTGGTGCCTCTGCATAGCTTCCCATCAGGGGAACTTCAATGGTGACTGCAGTGATATTCAGCAATGAGGTATGTAGCAGTTTTTCTAGGATGAGTTTGAGAACTTAAGAATCTAAACTCATACACACATACAGACACATGCGTGTCTCCTACTACCCGTTGGTTCCATCTCCTAGAATGGCTCTTTAATGACTTAAAAATCACTGTCATATAAACTCTCCTCCCTAGTTAGTCTGAACAAAAGTTTATCTATGTTAATTATTTTTTTTCAAAAAAACAACTTCTTGTTTAATTATTTTCTGAATGATTCTTTTGTTTTCAATTTCATTGGTCTCTGATTAATTTTGGATAATACTTTTCTTCTGCTGGGTTTAGGCTTGTGAGTTTGTGGATGTGCTCTCTTTCTGTTTTTTGAATGTAGGCATCTAGTGATACATTTTCCTCTCAGAACTGCTTTTGCAGTATCCCACAGGTTTTGGTAGCTTGTGTCTTCATTGTTATGCTCAAGGAAGTTAATGATTTCCTCTTTTATTTCTTCCTGCACCCAACTGTCATGGTTCTTTAATTTCCATGCCTTTGTGTGGGTTTGAACATTTTTGTTGGAGTTGAGTTCCGCCTTTAGTGCCTTGTGGTCTGAGAAGATATAAGGTAAATGGCAATTCTTTGATTCTGTTGAGATTTGTTTTGAGTTCTAGGATATGATCAATTTTGGAGAATGTTCCATGGGCCGATGAGAAGAATGTATATCCTTTACCATTGGGATGGAGTGTTATATATGCATCGATCAGGCACATTTGTTCTAGGGTATCATTTAAGTGTCTTATATCTTTGGTTAATTTCTGTTTAGAGGATCTGTCCAGCACTGAAAGAGGCATGTTAAAGTCCCCTGTTCTGATGGTGTTATAGGAGATCATATTGCTCACACTGTTTCAAGAATCTGGGAGTATTTGAGTTGGGTGCATAAATATTTAGAATTGAAACATCTTCTTGTTGTATTTTTCCCTTGACCAATATAAAGTGACCATCTTTGTCTTCTTTGATTTTAGTTGCTTTAAATCCACATGTATCTGAAAATGAGATTGTGTGTCCTTTTTTCTTCTGAATTCCATTTGCCTGAAGAATTGTCTTCCAACCCTTTACTCAGAGTTTTAATTTGTCTTTGGAAAGTAGGTGTGTTTCCTGCAGACAGCAAATGGATGGCTTGTGTTTTTGAATCTAGTCAGCCAATCTATGCCTCTTCAGTGGGGAATTCAAGCCATTAACATTTATTGAGCTAATTGATAAGTGTGGGTGTGTTCTATTCATCTTATTTGTGAGAGTCCATTGCTTGGTTTTATCTTTTGCATCATTGTGGAAGTTAGGTTCTGTCCTTTAATTTCTGGGTTCTTCCTTTGCTGTTGATCCCTTGTCATGGTCAGTGTGTAGAACAGGTTGAAGTATGTCCTGTAGAGCTGGTCTTGTTGTGTTGAATTTCCTCCATGTTTGTATATCAGTAAATGATTTGATTTCTCTGTCAATTTTAAAGCTTAGCTTAGCAGGATATAGTATTCTGGGCTGGAAATTGTTCTGTTGAAGTAGATTAAAGGTAGCTGACCATTGTCTTCTTGCTTAAAAAGTTCCATTAGGGAAGTCTGTAGTCACCCTGATGGATTTGCCCCTGTAGGTCAGCTGGCACTTATCTTGGCACATTGCAGAAATTTTTTCTTTTTCAGTTTTTGGTTAGGGCTGGGTTTGAACCCACCACCTCCAGTATAAGGGGCCAGTGCTCTACTACTTTGAACCACAGGCACTGCCCCTTGCAGAATCTTTTCTTTTGTCTTGACTTTGGACACATTTATCACAATGTGTCTTGGAGAAGCTCTGTTAAGGTTGAGGTGACCTGGGGTCCTATATCCCTCTAAAAGGAGTAGTCAGAATCTTTGGGGAAATTTGGGAAATTTTCATTTATAATATTCTCTACTATGGCTTCCATTACCCTGGGGCATTCTTCTTCCCCTTCTGGGATACCTATAACTCATATGTTTGAACATGTCACAAAGTCCCATAATCCTGTCAGTGAACATTCTGCTTTCTCTCTCTTCTTTTCTACCTCTTTGACTATCTGAGTTATCTCAAGAGCTTTTGCCTCTACCTCTGAGATTCTTTCTTCTGCATGGTCTAATTTGTTGTTGATACTTTCTATTGCATCTTTAAATTCCCTAATTGCCTCAGTTCCTTCAGCTTTGCTATACCCTTTCTATATTCTTCATGTCATTCATCTATTATTTGATGCTGTTTTGGGATTTTCCTTTGGTTATTTTCCACTTTAATAGCAGTTTCCTTCCATCATCTGTATTCTTAATTCTCTTTCTGTCATTTCTAACATTTCTTTATAGGTGGAATCCTCTGCAATAACTCCCTCATGGTCTCTTGTGGGTGTTGCTCTTGACTGGTTTTTCATGTTGCCAGGATTTTCCTAACGATTGTTCCTCATGAGTGCTTTCTTTTATCTGTTTCTTTGCCCTAATTTTCTTTTCACTTCCTCTTCCTCTTTGAGTTACCGTGACTCTGGCCTAGGGTTTTGATGAGTCCTTTTGGTACAAGAGCAAAAGGATGAGAAGGTTGAAGAGCAAGAAGGGAAAAAATATTTTAAAAAAGAGAAAGGAGAGGGGGTGAGTAAAAGGGAATATTGAAAAAAAGAAGAGAGGCACAGAAAGAGGGAGACAGGAGCAATATAAGTGTACAGTAGAGTAGTTTGACCCAACCTTAAAAACCCCCAACCTCTAGGGGTGCCAGGTTGGGTGGTTCCCTTGAGGTCAGTAGCTCATTGCTATCCTGTCAGGGCACAGTACACAACCTCCTTTCCTTGAGAGGAAAGACAAAAATGCTATAAACTCAACCAAAATAAACAAACAGAAAACTTTATGGAATAAAATTGAGGTAAAAATCAAATAATAGGGGTGGAAACACTAGAATAAATGAAGTTGTAATTGCTAAAGCAGGCAACAGTGGAAAATTATCTTTAAACTAGAAAAATGAAGAAAGAAAAGAAATAAAAGAAAGAAAAATCTAGAGAGAAAGTGTTGAAATAAAAAAAGCAAAACAAAAACAAAGAAATATATATATATATATATATATATATCTTGCCGAGTATTATCTGGGCAAAAGATGATCTTCTGTGAGATTTTAACAACAATGTTGATACAACTATATAAAATGGAGACTGGAGGCCTGTACTGATTTCTCAAACCCTGCAAAGTAGAGAGCCTAAATCTCTTGGCCCACTTAAAAGGCAGTTTAAACTGCTAACCTTGGCTAAGCTTTCCCAGGAAAGCACTTGTGGCTGGGATCACTCCTGAAGTGACTGTCCACCTACCCAGTGTGCCAAAACCAGTCTCACTCTATGCCCCAAGGCTGTAAGGCATCTCAATCCATGCCTTTAGGCTGCTCAATCACTACATTACTCACCCAAGGTCTCCCCCCTCGTCCTTGCTCTGTGACCCTGAGGGCAGAGCTTGCCAGGGCAGTTCTTCCACAATGGCTCCACATGGCCCACAGCCGAACACTATTAACTCCATCAGGCTCAGCGGCTCAGTCTAAGGCCCTAGACAATGCTTAAAGTCCTCTACACTCTTGCCCAAGTTCTCCCAAGGTAGTTCAACTGAGTATCAAGTCCAAAAAAACCAAAGCAAATCACAGATAAAGCCTTTCCAGTTTGCAATCTCACTGCTACTGTACTTACAGCTGCCTGAAGGATTAGACTGAACAAACACATGCAACCACTTGCCAGTTCTCCACTGCTTTTATCTTCCTCATGGGGTCCAGAAGTCTCTCACTGACTCCCTGTGTCCCCAAAGGGATGTCTCTGGGCAGATCCCACCAGCTAGAGATGCCTGGAGTTTTCTCTCCTCAGTCTCACCAAGCCCAGTTGTATTAAGCTGTTACTCAGACACCACCTTCGTCATGTCCCAAAACCTCATTGTTTTTAATGCAGGGGTTGCTTGTCACTGTAGCACACACAGACTGCCCATTCTGACTAATGTAATGTGTCAGTTAAGCTCATGGTCCTTGCAATCTAATATAGACAAGTAATATACAATTTGTTAAACCACTATGATGCCAGCATTACCCTCTTTGACTAACCTTTCTGTTCCTATGCCCACTTGGTAAAGTTCTTTCATTTCCTGGGACTCAGTTGTCACCTCCGCTAGGAAGCCTTCCTAACCTTCCATTCAAGGCAGCATAGGGCAACCCCTTTGCAGGAGTCCTGCAAACTCTTTTGTCAGCTTATTTTTCTAACTTTTTCTACAACAAGGCCACCACTTGCCCACTCAGGGCATTTGATAGATTCAAATAGAGTGAACCCTTCCTAGTGGCTGCAGCTCCATGTGGCCATGACTCATCAGTAGATCACAGACTGGACATTAGCCCCTTCCCATAAAACTTTCTCTTATTAATCTGCATTAATTGTGAGTGGATCTTTCAGTGAACCAACCAAGGGAAAACAGGTGAGTTTTGCCATGATTCCTACAATCAAAAAAAAAAGAAAGAAAAAGAAAGAAAGTTATAGATTCCAGTAGCCCACAGGCTTCATCTTTGATGGCAGTTGTCCCACTTTCATCCTCTATTCTTTATTTCATGGAGTTGTATCAACTCTATGAACGCATGGCTCTGATATGAAACCATAAGGCTGTTTGAACTTTTGGAACCTTGTGTGGGATTGATGGTGTGCAGAGGCATGAAAGGCTAGTATGAGTGAGAAGAGGAGAGCACGTGCAGAGGCTTGGTGGTGCATAAGGTAGATTTTTTTTAACTTGGCAAGATGTGTCTCTCAATCCCACAGCTTTGGTGAGAGAGTGTGCAGAGAGCAATGATAGCAAATGTACAAATATTTTTTGCATTCAAAGGACATCCACATCTGTTGGAAGACTTAAGTGAGTTTTGTTTTTAGATAACCCATATTAACTGAACGTGTTAAGTGAAATGGAACTTGTATTTAGCCAAGATCTATACACTGTCCTCCATGGCCCCTGCCTACCAGGTTTTATAGATTTAGGTTAGTGTTCATTGAAGTAATGAACATTTTCATTTTTTTATGAATTTTTCTTACTCATACATGTGTATATTAGGTTTCCACTTTTCCCTATACAGAATTAAAGAAGCTAAATTTAATGAGAAGAACAATATTTAACATAAGGACTGAGAATGAAAACCTCATAAAGAACAAATGAAGACAAATGCATTCAGAAAAGAAATCACACGATTGATTCTGGGAAGGTGGTTGACTGGTAGCAACCCTGGTCAGAGGCTCCTGAGCAAAGGAATAAAAACTGGTTGGAATCAGAATCTATGAAGCCAAAGACAGGGAGCTGAGCCCAGAAAGAAGTTCGGCCAGCTGTAAATCCAAGGAAGATAATTTAAGAACACAAAATACAGGTACAAAGCAGGCCCCAGAACTGCTTGCTAGAGCTGCCCGCCTCCCGTGGGTGGCAGGTGGCGGGTGGCCACAGAGAAGTCCCCTGTGCCGAGAAGGCACAGAACCACTTGCTAAAGCCTTGTACACCCCTGCAGGTGGCAGCAGACGAGTCCCCCCACTCTGGGAGGACCCAGAACTGCTTGCTAGAGCCGCACAACCCATGGGCTACAGAGTAGATCCCTACTCCAGGGCTCTGGGTGGGCGCAGAACTGCTTGCTAGAGCTGCATGCCTCCTGCAGGCAGCGGGTGACCGCACAGGACTTCTTCTGCTCCGGGCAGGCACAGAACCTCCTGCTAGAGCCTTGTGCACTCCTACAGGTGGTGGTGGACAAGTCCCCCACACTGGGAGGGCCCAGAACTGCTTGCTAGAGCCATGCACACCACAGGCAGTAGAGAAGACCCCCACTCCAGGGCTCTGGGCAGGTCCAGAACTGCTTGCTAGAGCTGCAAGCCTCCCGCCGGTGAGGAGTTCCCCTGCTCCGGGCAGACACAGAGCTACTTGCTAGAGCCTTGCACAGCCCCGTGGGTGGTGGCGGATGAGTGCCCCACTCTGGGAAGGCCCAAACTGCTTGCTAAAGCTGCACACCCCATGAGCGGCAGAGTAAATCCCTGCTCCAGGGCTCTAGGTGGGTGCAGAACTGCTTGCTAGAGCTGCACACCTCCTGCAGGTGGCAGGTGGCTGCAGAGGACTTTCCCTGCTCCGGGCAGGCACAGAACTACTTGCTAGAGCCTTGTGCACCACAGCGGGTGGCGGCAGATGAGTTCCCCACTCTGGGAGGACCCAGACTGCTTGCTAGAGCGGCGCACACCACAGGCGGCAGAGGAGATCCCTGCTACAGGGCTCTGGGAGGTCACAGAACTGCTTGCTAAAGTTGCAAGCCTCCTGCGGGTGGTGGGTGGCCGCAAAAGACTTCCCCTGCTCTAGGCAGGCACAGAACTATTTGCTCAAGCCTTGCGCACGCCGTGGGAGGTGGCAGAGGAGTCCCCCACTCTCAGAGGGCCCAGAACTGCTTCCTAGAGCGGCACACCTCCTGCGGACAGCAGGTGGCCACAGAGGAGTCCCCTGCTTTGGGCAGGCACAGAACTACTTGCTAGAGCCATGCGAGCCCCACGGACAGTGGCAAAGGAGTCCCCCATTTGGGGCAGGCCAAGAACTGCTTGCTAGAGCCACATGCGTCCCACAGACGGAGGCGGAGGAGTTCCCCACTCTGGGCTCCCATGCTGGGAAGGCACAGATCAGCTTGCTAGTGCTGCACACATCCAACAGGTGACAGTGAAGGAGTCCTGCACTCCCACTCCAGCTACTCTGGTGGGGCCAAACTACGACTGATGTGGTCACTAGAGTACCCTGCACTACCAATGCCATTCCCCCACCCACTGGCTGCTCCAGGGTGCTGAACTAGGACTGATCCAGCTTCTGCTGGTCTCCTGCCCCCTAGTCACCTTGGCAGGCTGAACAAGGTCTAATCCAGCCATGCACGCTCCCATACAGCTGCTGCCATTCCACTGCACCCTGGTTGCCCCAGTACCCGAGAACCGGGAGAAGACAACAAACATGCTCTGCCTGTCTCTCTGGGCATCCAGGAGAAGCCACCAACTGAACAGTTCTGATAAAGCCTCCAAACAAGGTAAACTCAGCATGGGGCAGAGTCAGTAGAAAAACTCTGGCAACTCGAATAACCAGAGTAGATCAACTCCCCCAAGGAAAAATGGGGCAGATGTAATTGAAGACCTCATCCATAAGCAAATGGCTGAGATGTCAGAAATTGAGTTCAGAATGTGGATAGCAAATAAGATTAACAGAATGGAAGAAAGAAAGAAATTAGAAGTTCAAGAAATTATTCAAAAGATATCTCAAGAAATTATTCAAAACATGTATCAAGAACTCAACAATTTCAAAGATAAAATGATCAAAGATTTTGAAACACTGAGACAAGAGGTTATAGACCTCAAGGATCTGAAAGACACAGTGGAATCCCGCCGTAACAGAGTGCAACAGGCAGAACAAAGGATCTCTGATACTGAAGACAAAGCTTTTGAAGAAGCCCGGGAACGCAAAGATCAAAAGAAATGGAGAGCAAAAATGATCTCACTCTCAGAGAGCTCTCGGATAATTCGAAGAAAACTCATATTCACCTTATAGGAATCCCTAAAGGTGATGAAGTTGATTCACAAAACACTGAGGCTCTTCTTCATGAAATAATGAAAGAGAATTTTCCAGACAGCCAAGAACTTCTGAAATTCAGATAGCAGATAGTTTCAGAACCCCAGCAGGACTCAACCCAAACAAGACATCCCCCAGACACATCATAATTAACTTCACCAAAGTTAAGATGAAAGAGAAAATTCTGAAAGCAGTTAGACGTAAAAAAACCATAATCTACAAGGGGAAGAGTATTAGGATGACTAAAGATCTATCGGCTGAAAACTTACAGGCTAGAAGAGGATGGTCGTCAACTTTTAATCTCCTAAAAGAAAATACCTTTCAACCCAGGAACCTGTATCCAGCTAAACTGAGTTTCATCTCTGATGGAGAAATTAAATACTTTAACAAAATTCACATGTTGAAGAAATTTCCCATAACTAAATCAGCTCCCAAGAAAATTTGCAACCCTATCCTCCATAATAACCAGTGTAATCCTCCACCACAAAAGTAAACCAACTCAGAAACTTTGGATCAAATTCCAACTTCTACGATGGCAAATGGATTAAAAACGTCTACTGGACTTCCGAGCAACTTGATGCCCAAAATTTTACCAGGCTTATCAATAATTTCTATCAATGTGAATGGCTTAAATTGTTTTCTAAAGAGACACACATTGGCTGATTGGATACAGAAACTCAGACCAGACATTTGTTGTATACAAGAATCTCACTTTACCGTAAAAGAAAAATATAGACTCAGGGTGAAGGGATGGTCATCTATATTCCAGGCTAATGAAAAGCAGAAAAAAGCAGGTATTGCAATTTTATTCACAGATACAGTAGGGTTTAAACCAACAAAAGTAACCAAAGATAAAGATGGCCACTTTATATTCATTAAGGGCAATACTCAATATGATGAGATCTCAATTATCAATATCTATGCACCCAACCAGAATGCACCTCAACTTATAAAAGATACTCTAACTGGCATGAGCAACTTGATCTCTCCCAGCTCCATCATAGTTGGAGATTTCAACACTCCTTTGTCAGTGTTTGACAGATCCTCCAAAAAGAAGTTAAGCAAAGAAATCTTCGATTTAAATTTAACTATTCAACTTTAAGACCTAACAGACATCTACAGAACTTTTCATCCTAACAAAACTGAATACACATTTTTCTCATCAGTCCATGGAACACACTCCAAAATTGATCACATCTTAGGTCATAAGTCTAACCT
>NW_003852649.1:156986-158244 GCF_000181295.1 Otolemur garnettii | reverse complement strand
ATAGATGCCCAGTAATGGGATTGCAGGATCAAATGGGAGGTCTAGGTTGAGTTCTTTAAGGTTTCTCCATATTCCTTGCAAAAACTTACTTCCTTCCTTCCTTGCATTAGTTTGCAGTCCCACCAGCAGTGCAAAAGCATTCCTTTCTCTCCACATCTGCGCCAGCATCTGCAGTTTTAAGATGTTGTGATATAGGCCATTCTCACCAGGGTCAGTTGATATCTCAGGGTGGTTTATTTTGCATTTCTCTGATAATGTGGGATGAGGAGCATTTTTTCATATGCTTAGTAGCCATTCATCTATCGAGTTTAGAGAAGATTCTATTCATATCTCTTTCCCATTGATGTATGGGGTCGTTGAGTTTTTTCTTATAAATTAATTGAAGTTCTGCATAGATCCTGGTTATTAGACTTTTGTCTGAGTCAAAATAAGGAAATATTCTTTCCCATTGAGTAGGTCGTCTATTTGCTTTGTTTGTTGTCTCCTTGGCTATACAGAAACATTTCAGTTGCATTAAATTGCATTTATTTATTATTGGTGTTGTTGCTATTGCCAGGGCAGTCTTCCTCATAAAGTCTTTCCCCAGGCCAATATCATCCAGTGTTCTTCCTATTCTTTCTTTGAGAATTTTTATCATTTCATGCCTTAAATTTAAGTCCTTTATCTATCTTGAATCAATTTTTGTAAGTGTAGAAAGGTGTGGGTCCTGTTTCAGTCTTTTACATGTGGATATCCAGTTCTCCCAGCACCATTTATTAAATAGGCAGTCTTTCCCCAGTGGATGTTCTTGTTTGGTTTAATGAAGATTAGGTGGCTGTATGTTGTTGGTTTCATTTCTGGGTTATCTATTCTATTCCAAATATCTATGTCTCTATTTTTGTGCCAGTACAATCCTGTCTTGACCATTATGGCCTTATAGTACAGCATAAAATCTGGTATAGTAATATCTCTGGCTTTGTTTTTGTTACTAAGAACTGCCTTAGATATGCGAGTTTTTTTCTAGTTCCATACAAAACACAGAATCATTTTTCCCAGGTCTTGAAAGTAGAATATTGATATTTTAATAGGGATGGCATTGAATTGGTAAATTACTCTAGGAAGTATAGACATTTTAACAATGTTGGTTCTTCTCAGCCATGAGCATGATATATTCTTCCATTTGTTGATGTCCTCTGCTATTTCCTTTCTAAGGGTTTCATAATTTTCTTTATAGCAGTCCTTCACCTCTTCTGTTAGGTATATTCCTAAGTATTTCATT
>NW_003852649.1:148232-156851 GCF_000181295.1 Otolemur garnettii | reverse complement strand
TCCTCTGCTCCCATTTGGATGCCCTTTATTTTCTTGTCTTGTCTAATTGTATTGGCTAAACCTTCCAGCACAATGTTGAATGGTAATGGTGACAGAGGTCAACCTTGTCTAGTTCCAGTTCTAAGAGGAAAAGCCCTCAGTTTTACTCTCATCTGTAAAATACTTGCTATGAATTTAGATAGCTTCAATCAGTTTAAGAAATGTACCACCTATGTCTATACTCCTCAGTGTTCTAATTTAAAAAGGATGCTGGATTTTATCGAATGCTTTTTCTGCATCTATTCAGAGCATCATGTAGTCTTTAGTTTTACTTCTGTTGATATGATTAATAACATTTATAGACTTGCATATATTAAACCAGCCTTGCATTCCTGGGATGAAACCAACTTAATCCTGATGTATGACTTTTTTGATGATAAGCTGTAATCTATTAGCTAAGATTTTATTGAGAATTTCTGCATCTATGTTCATTAGTGTGATTGGTCTGAAATCCCCTTTTTAGTTGTGTCTTTTTCTGGCTTTGGTATCAGGGTGATGTTTGCTTCATAGAACATGTTGAGGAAGAGTCCTTCCTTCTCAATCTTTTGAAATAATTTCTGCAGTATAAGAGTAAGCTCTTCCTTGAAGGTTTGATAGAATTCTGATGTGAAGCCATCAGGACCAGGGTATTTTTTGTTGGGAGATTTTTTGTTGTTTCTTTGATCTCAGTGCTTGAAATTGGTCTGTTCGGGAGATCTATTTCATCTGGGCTGAGTCTAGGGAGAGGGGGTGATTCCAAATATTGACCCATTTCCTTCACATTATCAATTTCTGGGCATGAAGTTTCTCGTAGTATTCAGACATGATCTCTTATATCTCTCTGACTTTAGTTGTTATTTTCCCCTTATCATTTCTGATTCAGGTTACTAGAGATTTTACTTTTTTACTTCTATTTAGTCTGGCCAAGGGCTTATCTATTTTATTTATTTTTTCAAAAACCAACTCCTTGTTTCATTAATTTTCTGAATGATTCTTTTGTTTTCAATTTCATTGATCTCTGATTTAATTTTGGATATTTCTTTTCTTCTGCTGGGTTTAGGCTTAGATTGTTCTTCTTTTCCAAATTCCATCAGATAGCTTGTGAGTTTGTTGATGCACTCTCTTTCTGTTTTTTGAATGTAGGCTTCTAAAGTGATAAATTTTCCTCTGAGAACTGCTTTTGCTGTATCCCATAGGTTTTGGTAGCTTGGGTCGTCATTGTTGTTATACTCAAGGAAGTTAATGATTTCCTTTTTAATTTCTTCCTGCACCCTACTATCATTCAGCATAAGATTGTTTAACTTCCATGCCTTTGTGTGCGGTTGAGCATTATTGCTGGAGTTGAGTTGCACTTTTAGTGCCTTGTGGTCTGAAAAGATACAAGGTAGAATTCTTTTGATTCTGTTGAGGTTTGCTTTGTGTCCTAGGATATGATCAATTTTGGAGAATGTTCCATGGGATGATGAGAAGATGTATATTCTTTATCTTTTGGATGGAGTGTTCTATATATATCTATCAAGCACAGTTCTTCTAGGGTTTCACTTAAATCTCTGATATCTTTGTTTAATTTCTATTTGGAGGATCTGTCCAGCTCTGAGAGAGGGGTGTTAAAGTCCCTTGTTATTATGGTGTTATAGGATATCATATTGCTCAGACTAAGCAAGCTCTGTTTCAAGAATCTAGGAGCATTTAAAATCGGTGCATAAATACTTAGTATTGAAATGTCTTCTTGTTGTATTTTTCTCTTGACCAATATGAAGTTACCATCATTGTCTTTTTGTAACTTTAGTTGCTTTAATTCCACATGTATCTGAAAATAAGATTGCAAGCCCTCTTTCTTCTGACTTCCATTTGCCTGATAAATTGTCTTCCAACCCTTAACTCTGAGTTTAAATTTGTCTTTCGACGTGAGGTGTGTTTCCTGCAGACAGCAAATAGATGGCTTATGTTTTTTCATCCAATCAGGTAATCTATGCCTCTTCAATGGGGAATTCAAGCCAATGACATTTATTGAGATAATTGACAAGTGTGGTTGGATTCTATTCATTTTATTTTGTGAAAGACCATTGCTTAGTTTTGTCTTTTGCATCATTGGGGAAACTAGGTTTTGTCCTTTAATTTCTGGGTGTTTACTTTGCTGAAGGTCCATTGTGATGGTCAGTGTGTAGGACAGGTCAAAATATTTCCTGTAAAGCTGGTCTTGTTGTGTCAAATTTCCTCAGTGTTTGCATATCAACAAAAGATTTTATTTCTCTGTTGATTTTAAAGCTTAGCTTAGCGGGTTATAGAATTCTTCTGGGCTGGAGATTGTTGTGTTTAAGTAGGTTAAAGGTAGATGACCATTGTCTTTTAGCTTGAAAAGTTTCATTAGAGAAGTCCGCAGTCACCCTGATAGGTTTGCCCCTGTAGGTCAGTTGGCACTTACTCCTGGCAGCCTGCAAAATCTTTTCTTTTACCTTGACTTTTATAAATTCATCACAATATGCCTTGGAGAACGTCTATTTGAGTTGAGGCCACCAGGGAATCTATATCCCTCTAAAAGGAGTATTACCGAATCTTCAGTGATATTTGGGAAATTTTTATTTATATTATTCTCTAGAATGGCTTCCATTCCTCTGGGGCATTCTTCTTCCCCTTCTAGGATACCTATAACTTGTATGATTGAATGCTTCTTAAAGCCCCACAATTCTGTCAATGACCATTCTGCTTTCTCTCTCTTCTTTTCAGCTACTTTAACAATCTGGGTTATCTCAAGAGCTTTATCCTCCACCTCTGAGATTCTTACTTCAGCATGGTCTAATCTGTTGTTAATACTTTCTATTACATATTTCAGTTCCCTAATTGACTGTTTCAGTTCTTTCAGCTCTGCTATATCCTTTCTGTATTCTTTATATCATTCATCTCTTATTTGATTTTGTTTTTGAATATCCTTTTGGTTATATTCCACTTTCTCAGCAATTTCTTTCATTGTTTTTGATTGTTTTCCACTTTCTCAGCAATTTCCTTAATTATTTTCATCATATGTATTCTAAATTCCCCTTCTATAATTTCTAACATTTCTTTATAGGAGGAATGCTCTGCTGTAGCTGCCTTGCAATCCCTAGAAAGGGTTACTCTGGACTGGCACTTCATGTTGCCAGGATTTTTCTGCTGATTCTTATTCCTGAGTGCTTTCTTATATCTATTTCCTTACCCTAATTTTCCTTTCACTTCTTCTTGCTCTAAGTTACTATGCCACTGGCCAAAGTTTTAATGAGTCCTTTTGGTGCAAGACCAGAAGGATGAGAAGATTGAGGAGCAAGAAGGGAAAAAATACTTTAAAAAAAAAAAAAAAAGGAGAGAAAGAAGAGGGGGTGAGTAAAAGGAAGTATGGACAAAAGAAGAAAGGCATCAAAAGAAAGAAGCAGAAGTAATACAAGTGTATATAGGGTACTATGATTCACCCTTAAAGACCCCCAGATGTTGGTTGGTTCCAGGTTGAGTTTTTCCCTTGAAGTCAACAGCTCTTTGCCAGCCGACTCAGACACAGTACACCGCCTCCACTAGGTAGAGAGGAAAGACAAAAATACTATAGATCAAATCTTAACAAACAAGCAAAAATTCTAGTAGGGTAAAACTAGGGGTAAAAAAACAAATAATAATAGGGGCAGAAACACTGGCAAAAATGTAACTCTTAAGTATTAAAGAAGGCAAAAATGGAAGATTGTATTTAAACTAGAATAATGAAAAATTGAAAAAAAGAAAAATGTCAAAAAAAAGGTTGAAATTTAAAAAAAAAGAAAAAAGAACAAACCAAAAAACTGAACAGTGTATACATCTTGGTAAATATTGTCTGGACAATAGGTGATGTTCTGAGGGATGAGAAGTTAATCCCAATGTTGATACAACTGTACGAGATGGAGACTAGAGGCCTCAGCTGATTTCACAGACCCTGAAGGCTTAGGAGCCCAAATGTCTCCTCAGCTCAATTAAAAGACACTCCAGACTGTGAATGTTGGCCAAGGAGAAGCTTTCCAAGGAAAGCAGTTACCCCTGGGATCTCTCCTGTGTGGCTGCCTTCTTTTCCAGGCCGCCAAATCAAGTTTTCCTCAATGCCCCTGATGTCAAGGCTGTTAATCTGCCAAACACTTAGATCTCTGCACTTCCCCAGTGTCTCAGCCCCCGCCTTTGGGCAGCTCAGTCACTAGATTACTCGCCCGAGTTCTCCAGGCTGATCCCCACACTGCAACACGCAGGGGCAGCTTCCCCACAATTGTGAGGCCAGCCCACAGCTGAACAGCATTAGCTCCTTACCAGTTCAGTGGCACAGTCTAGGGCTCCAGATAGTGCCCAAAGTCATCCACACACTGGCCCAAGGTGTCCCAAGGCAGTTCAATGGAGTGCCCTAGCCCAGAACAACCAAAACAGCCCCCAGGCAAAGCTCTTCCCCCTAGCAGTCTTGCTGTTGATATAGGTACAGCTGCAGGCAGCCTGGGACCAAACAAAGGGGTACCCATTACTTGCTGGTTTTCCATGGCTTCTGTCCTCCTCGTGGGGTCCAGAAGTCTCTTGCTGACTTCCTGGGTCACTAGAGGACAAAAGCCATAGGCCAGAGATGCCTGGAGTCTTGTCTCCCCACTCTCACTACTCCTGGTTACACAGAAGCTGCTACTCAGATGCCATCTTGATTAGTGCAAATGTGGAATGAATATTTTCTAAAGCCTTCCTCTCCTCTTTTTCCTCTGCCTTGCTTCCTGATCTTCCAAGCCCAGAACTGAGGTGCAAAAGAGTTGTCAAGAGCATGGAATTTGCAGTCAGACAGATCTGGATTCAAATCTTGACTCTACCATTTACTTGCCATAAATCTTTGAGGGAGTTACTTAGTTCCCCAAGCTTCAGTTTCCTCATATGTAAATTAGGCTTACTGTCAATCTCGCAGGGTACCCATGAGAAGCCCGTGGGGAAATGCACTCAACGGGTGTCTACAGAACCATGCCAATGAGTCAGGCTCTGTGGCTGGGAGACCAGAGTGGTCAGGAAAGGCCCCACCAAGGAGTCGTCATTGAGCTGGCAGCTGAGTGTTGGGGAGAAGCTGGCCATACAAAGAAGAGCTGGGAGAAGAACATTCCAGGTAGGGGAATAGCAACTTCAAAGGCCCCAGCTAACCAAGCTCAAGAAGCAGCTGCTTTTCCATCTCCAGTTGTTCTGGCCAGGAGTTCCCCAGAGACTACACACTAGACAAGCTGAATTTGCAAGGGAGTCTCTTTATTCAGGAGCTGTCCAGGGACTGCATCAGTGTCCCAACTGGGGGGTTTTAAGAGCAGCCCCAAGTGCTTAAGTGGTCAGGTTTTTGAGGCCTGGTCTGCATCCTGGTTGGCACACAGGCTGTTCAGGACCATCCGGGTAGGGTAACAAGCAAGAATTGTACTGAAGCAAAATTTTGAGGTTAGTTAGTCATATGTCATACATCTTTGTTTTAATATTTTCTCCCCATACATATTAGTTTCAGTACTTTCTCCACCTCAAAATGTTTAAAGGTCAGTCCAGGAATAGTTAGTGCCTCCCAGTTCATTTCCCAGGGAGTTAGTCAAGCAAGAAACTGGTACTGAACTAGAAGCAAGAAATGAATTAGTACTTTTTCATTTATCTTGGGGGTGAATTAGACTTCTTTCATTTTTTTGAAAGCTTGCTACTGGAAATTTGCCAGGAGTTGACTAGTATATTTCCATTGTGGCCTAGGCCTGACACCTTTCTGCCTTAGCCTAGGCCCACCAGGCCTAACACAGTATTCCTTCCATACTTGGATGCACCATCATCAACTCGGGGACATGTAGGCCACAGGCTACCCACCCATGGCCTTATCTCACGCTTGATTCATCGACTTGGAACAAGTTATCAGTCGAAAGCCATCAACACCCCAGAATGGTGAGCGTGGGCCTGTGTGCTGTCTGAGGCAGGAAACCAGGTAAATCAACAGAGCCAAGTTTGCTCCTGGACACAGGACCATGAGAACATGCCAGTTATTGTCAGCAGAACTGACTCCTGGGGGCACAGTGGACATCCACAGTGAAACTGCCACCACCACTGACTCTGGCCCTTTTGTTTTGCTTGTCCTCCTGGGGAGAATCCCCAGCACACCCAGGGGGCCAGAAGGAAAGTCAGTGTTCTTGCTTAATCTCTCTGAGTGGGAGCACAAGGCCGCTGGAGGTGGCCTCTCCCTTGCGTGCATTTGGTTCCTCCATTTCTTCCTGGAGGGTGGCCATGAGCACCAGCACCTGCACCTGCCCATGAGGTCTGGCAGCTGGAACTCAGGGCCCAGTCAGGTGACATCACATCATGCCCAGCCTTTCCCAGTGGGTATGCCTTGGTCTTCTCTTTCTCTCCATCCAGATCCATATAGCAATGTCCCCACAAAGTGGTTCATCCCCCATCAAGGCCTTCAAAGCTCCAAGGTCTGTTTTTGGTGTTGAATACAGCCTTTTCTGAGTCCCCCAACTCACCCAAGTATCCGCTGAAGAAGAAATAAGATAATGGGTTCATCTGTCCAAGTCTGAGCAGAAACACTCACTACTCTAAGTATGGGCCAGTGCCACCCCAGCTTATGAGGCTCAGTGTTGTATGAACACGGTGGAGGAAAGGCTGTAGGGCTGCCAAGCTGGGCACAAGTCTTGCACCAACTGGTATCTCTGCCTCCTGCTTCCTGGGGCCTCGCCAGCTGGGACTGCCCCCTCTCTGCCTGGCACCTGACAGGGCTAGCTTCCAATGTTGCCTTCCTGCTGCCATAAGATGGCAAGTCTGGTGACAGCGGTGGAGCTGGGCTTCAGGAGGAAGTAGAAAAAAACTTCAGGCCTCTGGGAGTTACCCGCAGAAACCAGTGGCAGTGAAGGCAATGATGCATTCTCTGACTTTCCCTCCTCAGAGCTCCCTAAGCCTTTGCCATGTGGGAAGAGGATTGCCTGAGAACCAGAAGCCCTAGGCCCAGCCCTGCACTAACTTACCCGACAACCTTTTGGTAAGTTGTTACCTGAGCTTTCAGTTTCCCATCTCCAGGAGATTGCACTTGTCCAACAAGAGCAGTAGTTCAGACTGAATGCCAACGTGGATTAGGGGAACACATGGCTGTGGGATACGGAGGGGGCCACATCTAGTGGTCAGCAATGTTGTGATTCACTGGTGATGTCTGCCTTGGACTTGAATGGACAGTGAAGAAGTCATGTCACTGCCATGTCGGCACTAGAGGACCTCTGTGCTCCTGCCTAGTGGAACATTCCACCACTCGGATTCAATGGGATGAGATTCCATAGCTTCAAGGCATATGCTACCAACTGGGAAGCTGTGAATTCTCCAGCAGAACGTTCATTATGTTGATGAATTTCAACACTTTTCCTAAAGGAGTGAACAACAACCAAAGCATTCTAATTTATGTAACCCATGCCGAGAAGGTTTAGATGAATTAATAATATTTTTATGTTAGAGATGTTTTGGATGGTCTGATCTTTTGCTGTCCAGCTTGAGATGATGCCAGCACCAGACAGTAATCAGTCAAAGGGCCACTGGATGTGGCAGTCCCTCTCTCCCATGGCTCACAAGCAGTGAGCACTAGCTATCACCTCCATGACTGGAGCAGAAATCCCCGCAAGAAGTATAAAGCCTCCAGCATCAGTTTTCTGGAAGATGAGAGAGGGCCTGGACCACTAATAGGTGCCACAGCAATTCTAACTCACTCCTCTCCACAGCGAGCTGTTTTCTGTTTAAACTGGGCTTTAAATTGGCCCACTGCACACATCCCACTGCCAGAGAAACCCTCTTCTGACATCCTGTTCCACTCTTCAGACCCTCTGGCTCACTTCCCAGGACTCCTTTCCCATCCCAGACCCTCTCAGGTCCTGCACCAGCTGCCCTCCTCTCTGTCATTTATGTTACAAATCCTTCCTCCTTTCCTTTCAAAACATCCCCACTGCTTTAGGACTTAACTCCCTCTCTGCCCAGGCCCCTGGCCATTCCCCGCAGATGACACTAAAAATGAAGCCAGGATTGGAGATTGCCAACTAGTTGTTCCTAAAACATCTCTCATTCCTTCCACTTCCAGCCCTGACCCCAGCTCCTCAAAGGCTGGGTGGTCAAGCGTCACTGAGGGTGGTGGGAGAGTTAGGGACACCAGGTCCCTGTTTCCCCATCTCCAGGGTAAGGGCAGCAGGCAGGGGAGGTTTGGAGCACCTTGACCAGGTGAAGCCCACCCAAATCTGCCTTGCGTGTACCCCTTTGGATACCACTAAAGACAAATTTTGAAATGAAAGTTTGCAACTTATTCTTTTTTAAAAGTATTACTACCGCACTTTAGTTTACAACTTATTATAAACAGAATGAAACATAAAAAGTGAGTAGTATCATGGACCCCATATTCTCTCACTTGGCATCAAGAATTACACCATTCCACAAATCTTTGTTTCATCTGCACTTTCACCTTTAAAATTTGTATTGTTTTCTAATCTTTGTAGTATTTTAAGGCAGACATCTTACCATTTCTCTGTAAATATTTTAGTGTACATCTCTAAAAGATAAGAACCTCTCTAAAATGTGTGGATGTATAGTCGTGATACTCTTTTTTTTTTTTTTTTTTTT
>NW_003852649.1:131805-148212 GCF_000181295.1 Otolemur garnettii | reverse complement strand
TTTTTTTTTTTTTTTTTTTGAGATAGAGTCTCACTTGGTCACTCTTGGTAGAGTTCTGTGGCATTATAAGTCACAGCAACCTCATATTCGTGGGTTCAAGCGATACTCTGGCCTCTGCCTCCCAAGGAGCTGGGACTATAGGCACTGCCACAACACCTGGTTATTTTTAGCTCAGATTCTGGTTGGTCTTGAATTCCTGAGCTCAAGCAATTCTCCCACCTCAGCCTCCCAGAGTGCTAGGCATGACAGGCATGAGCCACCACACCCGGCCCTTTTTTTGAACTAAAGAATATTCCTTGGAGCTGATCCCCGTTTCATTTCTTTTCCCGTTTGCGTTATTCTTCATTTATAACCACTCTCTGCACTGTAGCTTAAGCAAAAGTCGTATTGGCGGACATCTCTGCTATTTTTCTAATCTTTTGCCATTACAAATAATGGTACAATGAATTGTTCATGCATACAACTTTTTGGTAAGAGATAAATTCCTAGAAATAGAATTTTCAAGCTAAAGTCCAAGTACGTGTGTGTAATTTGTTATATGTTGTCCAATCCCCTCCATAGTGGTAAAGCTGAATTATGAGTGTGCAAAAACGAGGAGTAAGACATTACCACCCCATCTACCACCCAAGCCCAGGAATCAGGTCAGCCTCCACATGGTTCTACCTAAGATGGGCCTGAACTGAACCCAGATCTCACATGAGAACACTGGGGCCCTGCGAGTGCTGGAAGGAGCCATAAAAATTCCATTTACCTTACTTGGGCTGGAATAATGCCAGTTTAAGGAGTTCGCCCTGCTCTTCTCAGGCTGAGCAGAAGCTCTGGATGGTCCTTTTCTGTCCTCTTTGATGGAGAATACACTTAAAAAAGAATTATATATCCTTTATACATTTGGTTTGCCAGAGAAAAAAAGAACAGTGATTCCCAGGGTTGGCAATTAGGGGAATTACAACAGGTGCTCATCAAATAAAGTTCTCATTGAATTCTTCACTTTATCTGACCATAGTGGTCTTTCTTTATAAGTGGAAAGAAAATTGATGTGGTCAGGATAAACTCAGTGTCTTATTCACATAACCAAACAAGACATAACACTTTCCCAGCCCCATTGCTGTTCCCACCTCTAGGCCACCTGAATCCAGCCTGCAGTTATATAAGGTGTGACCCATACCCTGTTTCTCAGAAAACCAAACTAATTTGCTGCCAACTTGTAAAGATCAGAGAGTTCATACAAATAACAGACTTCTGATTTCCTATGATATTTAGATAGATACATAGATTTACTGATTAATATAAATTGTAACTCCCACAGCCCTGCTTAGTCTTTTTGTTAGTCACAATTAGTTTGGAGGCTGAGGCAAGGAAGTCACTTGAGCACAAGAGTTTGAGGTTGCTGTGAGCTGTGATGCCACCTCACTCTACCAAGGGTGACGTAGTCACACTCTGTCTCAAAACAAAAAAAGAATTGAACCAGTGGTCTCCCACCTGGTGTGCCTGCTACAGACCTGATTACCAACTTTCTGGTGGGGAGAAAATGCCCACTCATCTGGTATCAGAAGCTTGTTCTCAGGGTATAGTAGGAGTAATACAATTTGAGATTTCTTCGCTTCTCCTGAGAACTTGGTCAATCTACCATCACATCACAGCTTGCCTTCCAGCATGCCAGCCACTGGTGGACCAGAGAAGAGACTCCATTCTGGGGTCTGGGGAATGATACAGCCCATGCCCATAAGACCCACAAGCACTTCCACTCATTCCTTTTGCCTCCTGCTCATGAATTGTGACCCTGGCCCCAAACAGCAAGCTCCCTGAAAACAAAGGCTACTGTGTCTTACTCAACTTTGATTTCACAGTAACTAGCCCAGGCTCTAGAGCACAGTGGGTCCTCAATATATGCTTATTGGATGAAAATGTGGTATCTGTGGGAGGCATATATCACATTTCTTCCAGTAGTAAAATTGTACAATTGTCATACAGCTGAGCCGAGGTTGGCATTAGATGCCCCCACCCTATGCCATCCCACCACCTGAAGCGACTTCTGTCAGTGGGGCGCTCCCAACATTTCCCTCTGAAATTTGATGCCTATTCCTCCTAGCAATCTGCTCCCAAATGAGGACAGGGATGCATAACTCATGGGCTTGCTGAAAAGACTGCATAAGCTCATGATTGTCCAACAAGTCACTTACTTTGACCACACTATTCCCAGTGCCTTTATCTCCAAGGTAGCAAGAGTCTCCCTTCTAGGGCTGCCTCGAGAAAGTCTTGTCAGTGATCTGGTTTTGTTTTTTCATCCAAGCCCCAAGCAAGACATTGCAATAGAAATCTCTGATTTCTGAGAATTTTTTAGGTCCCTACTCACAAACATTGATGGGGGTAAAGATCTTATCAGGAAGTCCTGTATTTCTTACCAAGCAGACTTGCTCTCAAGGGGGTAACTAGGGCACTTCAGAGCATATTTAAAATGAGCAACTCCTGACAGCCACTGTATACATAGAATTTGCTCATTCTTGAGTGCTTTAAACCCAGGAAGGGAGCATGAAGTGGCTTGTGTACCTAGGACTGGTGGCTATCTCAGAATGCTTGGTCAGGTAAGTTATGGGAGAAGAGACATCAGCTCTCTTTCTTGCCCCCTTATTCTCTCACCCTTATTCTCCTTTCAATGCAGGAATTAAAAAGGAAACAGAATCAATCTCTGATCTCATGAAGTTCAAGTCTCCATTGATTGATGAGCAGTTTGTCAAGTGCACCTGGGACCCAGAATTCTGGAGAAGTCTGAGGGGTTATACTCCTCTAGGGGCACCAGTCACATCATAAGCTATGTGAATGGCACTTCTCAGAATTGTTCAGTGCACATCCTGTGCAACTGTACATGGGGTCCCATCTAGAAACAGTGTTTCTTCTGTATAATTTTCTAGGTCTTCCCTCTGCTCCCTCTCTGTTTCCTTGTATATGTGTCTCTGTGATTCCTTCTCATTCTCCACATCTCTCTTCTTTTTTCTTCACCTCTTTTGGTGTCTCTGTGTATGGAGAACTCTATTTCTTTCATGTTTCAACTCATTCTTCTTTCTCTACCCTCTTCGTTTCGCTCATTTATTACCCACCTCAGCATCTTTGAGTTTTCTCACATCCTGGCTTCCTCTCTCAGCCCTCTCTTCTGATTGAGCCCTGGAGAGATTAGGAGAGCTACATCTAGACCCAGGTTTGCCACTAACCAGCAGTGTGACCACAACCAAGTCACAAGCTACTGCACTTCAAATTCCTCCCTCAGCTGTAATGAAAGGATAATGATCCCCATTCTATCTCCTTTCTAGGGCTTCCTCAAGAAAGAACCATTGAGATGACAATAGCAATGGGAATGGCCATCACCATCAAGACTTGCTATTAATATATGGCAGGCGTATCACCTTTGCCACCTCACTGAGAACCCCCAAACATTCTATGTGAGGGGAGCATTATCATTCCACCATTTTTACAGATAGGGAAACTGAGGCTCAGAAAAGTCATATGACTTGCCTGAGATTATAAAGAGAACCTGGATTCAAGCCTAGATCACATAGATCTCCTGCCATGGTTTTCATTCTGTTGGATATGACAGCACTCATTCAAATGTTCAGAAAAGGCACAGTACACTTATAGAGGAGGTGGTGACCGTCACCCTGTAGCAAGAGGCATCTGACTGCTGTCTCTTATTTGTCTCACTTCCCATGCTGTGTTAAAGAGTTCCTCTGATGAAGGTGAAATCTATGCGAGAAAACCTCCAGGAAAATGGCATGCTGAAAGAATACCTTGAAAAGTATCCTTACAGCCAGGCCAAGGTTCTTAGTGAAGATAAGGACAAGAAAGTGACTTATGAATCCCTGAGGAACTACTTGGATGTGAGTATGCTGGGAGGATGGAGCTCTGGGGTACTCTCCTGGGCCTCCTGCCAAGCCCTAGAGCTCCGCTTGGGGCCCAAGCCAGGGTGTTGGTTAGGGCTGGGCTCCTGCAAGCAGAAACAGTGGAGACAGGGGCCTAACCCCGAAAACAATCTCTCCTACACTTGGTTGCTGGACTTCAGTGACTGGGCCCAGCAATGACCAGATACCAGGTAAATGTCAATTCCTGTGCCAATGATATGTCACTTGGCACCTGTGAACCACAGCTGTGCTTGTTTTGGAAGACTTGTCCTTTCTGAACTAAGCAAATCACTGAGCTAATGGAGCTACATTGAAGGGTGAGCCATGCCTGATCAATTGACAACAAAGCCAAGTGCAAACCAAGTTTGAGGCCCTACTTAGAGAAGCCTCTTCAGTCTTAAAATCACACCAGAAGAAACCTATTGAGCCCTGTGGTGTGGGACGCCATGATGAACTAACAGTATAGTCATTATTACTGATTAACAGAGGCTCCATATCATTTTCAAGAGTCTGTAGCACAGCCAGAGAAATAGGCAAAGGGTAAATAAATCTCATATAAAAGTACCAACTGTTTGGCACTGACATTGTGTGATGTGAGTTTAGAGGAAAGAAGGCTCATAGTGACCTGTGGGTAACTTAGGAGGGCTGCCTGAAGGTAGAGGCACCCAGGCTGGGCCTTTGAGGATGGGAAGAATGTGGAGAGCTTTGGGGAAGGCTGGAGAGTTTCTCAAATGAAGGCATTAGTTTGAGCAAGTGCTTCAAATTAGAGACACGGTTAGTAATTTTGGGAAAAATGAGGACGCCCAATGAAGGCCAGTATTATGGGAATCAGGGCATTTCCAGGCCTGCTTTCACCACCCCTTCCTGGCCCTGGCAGCTGGCCTATGTTGGCCTCATCAGCATTGGAACACCCCCTCAGAAGTTCAGAGTGGCCTTTGACACAGGCTCTGCTGACTTGTGGGTGCCCTCCATTTATTGCAACAGCCAGTCTTGCGGTGAGTGTCCCCTGCACCCTGCCTCGTGTCCTCCCACTACCAGCTCCTCATTCCTCAGCAGGCCTGTTGGATGCCCTCCCCTTGTGCCTGCAGGTTCACATGCATTCTTCAACCCTCAGATGTCTTCCACACTCCAGTTGCCCCCTGGCCTGATCCGCCGTGCTCAAATCAGATATAGCTATGGGGACGTACTTGGAATTCTTGCCCTTGACACTCTTAAGGTAACATGGAAACCAGAGGTGGAGGAAGGCTGCTCACACCACTCACAAGACCAGATGCCAGCTGTGCAGGGAATACCATCTTTCCCAAACTTTGCCAGTGGCTGGCCCCTATAGGGCTGTGTCCTGGGGAGGTAGTGCCCTTGCCAGCATGCAAACTCCTCAGGGGGGCCAGGGAAGGCAGAGGGTGGGAGCAGCTGCTCCAGGGGCTTGGCCAAAGTTAGCATGAGGGTGACTTTGCTGGGAACAGGGACAGAAGTGCGTAAGAATCACCCACTTTTATTCTCTCATACTGGGTCAGGCACTGTGCTGGTCCTTTGGTTGTAATAACGTGTTTAACTCTCACAACAAAGCACTATTAGTGGCAGGCCCTATTCATATCTCCATTTTACAGAGCAGGGAATAAAGATGGTAAGGGCCTTGACCAACACTGAGTCACACAGGTGGCAAGCAACAAAGCTAAGATGTGAATCAGGACCCAGGCAGGAGTGGGACACTTTCAGGAGGGGACGGTTGTGCCTGGGGCCTCTGCTTAGGCAGGGAAAGGAGGTGCCCATAGATTCAGGAGCATCCTGACTGATAAAAGGCTTGTTACCTTTGCAGGCCTTGCAGGATTTAGAGGTCCTAGAAAAACTAGGGACTCCCCCCTGCAAGGTGCCTCACTACATGTAATATGTATGCAGAGAGAGAGAGAGAGAGAGAGAAGACTGTTTTCCAGGCAGAATTTTCATAAGAAGCCTACTGGCTATGTGATATGGGCAACTGTGTTCCCATGGGATGGACAAAAGACCACTCTATCATCAGATCATGATGGTACCAAAAAAATGACGCTATTCTCTGCCCATTTGTCTTCAAATGGGTAACATTTGGTCACACTCAGACCTCGGTCTCCGCACCTGTGAAAAGGGTCAGAGCCTATCTGGCTAATCTCAGGTGGCAGGAGGAAGGTGCAGGCGCTGGTTAGATCCCACAGCACAGCCCACGGAACCCACTCTCTCGTTCTCACCTATCATGACCATCTGAGGTGCAGCCCCAGCCACAGTTGCTTCAGTTCCCTCCGTGGTGCTGGTGGAATCTCCTCACCTACTTCCTGCCCCTGGCTCCCCATAGCCTAGACAGGGCCCACTTCCCAAACCCTTACACAGGATCATCCTTTTCTCCTACAGATCGGGGACCTTGAGGCCTTCAACCAGATATTTGTCTTAAGCACCTGGGAGGGCCATTCGTTCGGGTCCTTTGCCCCATTTGATGGCATCCTGGGACTAGCCTACCCTGACAGTGCCCAGACTGTAGCCACCCCTGTCTTTGACAATCTTTGGGAGCAAAGTCTGATTTCTGAGAACCTCTTTGCCTTCTACTTGACCAGGTAAGGGTGGGCTAGACAAGCCCTTTCTCTAACTCACTGTAAGACACTTTTGGTCACATGCAAACTTAAAGACTATCTGATCCAGAAGTTTCCTTAGAGACTGTCTAATCCAGGAGTCAGAAAACGATAGTCAGGGGGGCCAAATCTTGCCCATCCTCTGTTTTTGTAAATGTAGTTTTACTAGACTATGACCATGTTCAGGTGTCTTCTGTGGCCACTTTTGCATGCTGTGGCAGTGTTGAGCAGTGTGACAGACGTTAGGCCCACAAATCCTAAAAGAGTAACAACATGCCCTTTTACAGAGAAAGTTTGCTGACCCCTCCATTCTAGCCCCTTCCTTCAAAAGAGGAGAAAACAGGCTCAGAGAGGGGCTCTGCACAAGGTTTCAGTCAGGAACTGGTAGTGGTAGGACTTGAACCCAGTCCTCAGGACTACCCTCATGGCTGGTGTTAATCCATCAGTTAAGTTTCCTGTCCCTGAGCTCTATAAAAAAAAAGCTGCAGTTCCCTGACTGCATTAGAGTCTGGTAGGGAATCGGGGAGAATGGTGGAGCACAGACAAAAGGGGGTCCCTGTTGACAGACCATATTTTCCCCCACCAAGGCAGTGGTTGACCCCATAGAGCCATGAGGGGGCAAGAGCGTCTGGTGGTTGAGGCTGTAGCTCATGGGACCTGGGTTCACACCCTGGTTCCATCACCTGAACCCAAGCAGGTTATTTGAAATCACTAAGCTTCAGGAACACTTGTATCCAATTGAGGGAGATAATTGACACCTACTACGTGCTGAGGACTGCTCTGCACACATAAAATAGACAGGAAGGAAGTAAATAAATAAAGGGAAAAGATAACTCCAGACAGTAACTGGTTCTGGGAAAGCAATGAGTCAAGCTGATAGAATGGACAGGGATGAGGGTGCGTTCTGAGCTGGGCGGTGGGGAATGGCCACTGTGCGCTGAGACCTCTGCCATGGGAAAGAGTCAGGATTGAGATGCTGAGAGCCAGGCCCAGAGAAGCGTTGAGGGCCAAGGCCTAGAGGAGAAGCGAGCATAAAGATCCCAGGCATGGGGGACCTACAGGGGACCTGGCATTACTGGAGTCCTCAGGGTGGCGGGATGGATGAGGCTTCCCTGGGGCTTTGTCCTAAGTGGGAACAGAGGCCTGTGGCAGGGGACTAAGCAGGGAAGAGACCTCATCTGACTTCCATTTTGACAGCTCACTCTGGACACCCACTGAGAGGAGGATGAGGGAATGGAGTGTAGGTGGGGAGGCTGGAAAAGGGGTGGCTGCCAGGCCCAGGGGAGAGCAACAGGGAGTCAGGATAGGGGCTACAGGCAGAGGGAATAGGATTTGCTGATGGACTGAACTTGGGAGGAGAGGAGTCTGCACGGATGTTCCTCCCTCACTAAGATTTTACTGTGAGCCCAGGACTAGCCATATAATGTGCAGGAGCTGGTGCAAATGAAAATGTGGAGACCCTTCTTCAAAAAGTATTAAAAACCGTGAAACAGGCCAGTCATGGTGGCTCACACCTTTAATCCTAGGATTCTGAGAGGCCGAAGTGAGTGGATCGCTCGAACTCAGGAATTTGAGACCTGCCTGAGCAAGAGCGAGACCCCCACTCTAAAAAATAGAAAAAACTAACTGGGCATTAAGATAGGCACCTGTAGTTACAGCTATTTGAGAGGCCAAGATTGGAGTAACACTTGAGCCCAGGAGTTTTGAGACTCCCTCTGAAAAAAAAAAAATGCCTGCAAAACAGTGATAGCAGAGGCACAGGTCTCGTCGAAGATCAAATATCCATGGGTGGCACAAGTACCAGGCCCATGAAGCTAGCCCTGTGTGAACCTGAATATGCAGCCCTTACTTCCCATTGGGACTTGGTTTTTTTGGAAAATGACGGACTGTACAACGTAGAGGTCAGCTGTCCCTAGCCATAGACGATCTGGCTGCACCTCAGAGTGTGCTCAGAATGCTGGAGGGGACCTGGCACTTTTTTGAAGAGTAGGGTGGTCGAAGCCCAGCTCAGAAGCCAGATTGTCCAGTTCAAATCTCAGCTTTGCTACTCACTTGCCGTGTGGCCAGCTGTGGACAGATATTCAACTCCTCTTTGTCTCAACATCTCCATCCATAAAATGGAGATTGTAGTAGTGCCTGCTTCCTAGGCTGCATGGGGCTGCAGATTGAGTGAGCAATGACACCAAACGCTTGGACAATGCCTGGTGAAGAGTGCTGCTCATTGTTCATGGCAATGAGCCCTTTCCTCTTTTCTCATCCAGCGGGGGGAAGAGAGGCAGTATGCTGATGCTTGGTGGGGTGGACCACTCCTACTACTCCGGGGAACTTAGATGGGTCCCAGTGACCAGACAACGATTCTGGCAGGTAGCCCTGAACCGGTAAGCCCTCCCCTCTTATTCCTACTGAGCGATGCTTCACAAACGTACACATATGTATGCGTGCACAGACACATGTGCACACACAGACACACACACAGTCATAGACACATACACACTCATGATGTCACAGTCATGCACACACAGCCACACCCACACACAGAAACAGCACACAGACACACATACAGGGCACCTGTGGTCCCTAATCCCTCCAGGCCTCCTGACCAGGGTCTTGATGAGAGAAGCCAGAGCAGGCCTGAGTCTCTGGCTGAGAGAAGGAGTCGGGAGAGACCCACGGGCTGGAAGCTGGAATCCCTGGGAAGAGGCAGCGTGGTGTGGGGACACCTGGCCATGATGCAGGGTGGGCAGGCAGCGGGGTCTGGGGACCCTCAAGTGTGGCACACAGTTCATCAGGGAGGAGCCCACCAGGCTGAACAGGGGCATAGTAAGTGTCCAACTTTCCTGGTTTACCTAGGCCCAAGGGAGCTTTCAGAACACAGGACTTTCAGGTAGAGAACAGAGGAAGTCCCTGGCACACTCACAAGTTGGCCGCCCAGGGAGAAGATACCCAGCAGTGGAGAGAGATGTTTTTCTTTCTCAAGCTGAGAGAGAATTACACAAAGGGACAGTTCCCACCTGACCTCCATCCTGGGCACACCAGGAAGCCAGGGACTGTGACAGAGATTTAGGAACCTGGAATCCTGGAGTGCCTGGGAACACAGTGACAGTAGCCAACTGGATTCTGTGTGATGCCACTGGGGAGAAGCTAGAAGTGTACTTGGGCAGCATCTATAGTCCCCCGGGCTGCCTTAGGCATCACCTAAGCTGCGGGCCTCAGCATCTGAGCTGCGACTCTGAGAGGCAGCACCCTCTTCCACAGCAGCCCACAGCCCCTGCCCACCAATCACAGCATCTGCTGCCTCACAGGCTCTCCTGCTTCACTCTGGGGCCCTGTGGTGGTCAGTCACCAGAACAAGTCTCTGTTTCCCTCATTAATTCAATCAACAAACACATGTTGAGCACCCACTGTGTGCTGAGCACCTGAGGGAGGCACTGAGGGCACAACCTGCTCTCACAGTTCATACCATCCAGTAGGGCAGGCAGACATGGCCCAGTGAACCCCAGAAACAGTGAATTCTCACTTCCATGCCTGCTAGAAACAAGCAAGGGAATGAGGTCAGCCAAGAGAGGAGCCAGGTCTACGTCCCTGGAAAAGTGACAATTGAGCTGGAACATGGAAGATGAGCAGAAACTAGACAGACAGAGGCCATGGGGGCAGTTCTAGAAAGGGAGGCCAGCATGTGCAAAGGCCCTGTGAAGAGAAACAGGTTTGAGCATTCAAGATCTGAAAGAATGTCACAGAAGGTCAGTGTGCCCAAAGAGAAACAGAGAGGGGGATGTGAGACAGCAGGGAGAGGGTGGAATGGAGGGAGGCTGAAGAGTGATGGGAAATCTGCTTTGCCCGTTTCACCCCCAGGATCACCGTGAATGGGACCATTATTGCTTGTCACGATGGCTGCCAGGCCATTCTTAATACTGGGAGCTCAGTGGTGAATGGTCCATATGAGGATGTCCTGAACATACAGAACATCATCCATGCCCAGCACTCCTTCAACGACATGGTAAAGGGTTTGCCGGAGGTCATCTGGGGCCTCCACACATTGAAGGACCTGATGAGCCAACCTTCTCTCCCCTTTCTCCAACAGTATATGGACTGTAACACCACCACCAACCTACCTGATGTTGTCTTTGTCATTGGTGGCATCAACTACCCAGTGCCAGCCAGAAGTTATGTCCGGAAGGTGAGGAAGCCAGATCCAGGGCTGATTCTCACATCAGGGGACTTGTGGGACAGTGTCCCCAGAGGCCAAACTGTGCCATTGCAGCCCCTGCCAAGCCCACCTGCATAGCAAGAGGCAGTCTGGGACACCCACAGGCTGCACTAGAGGTTAAGCAATAATCACCCCACCCTGGTACGGTGCCTGGAACAGGAAGGGAGGAACAGCATAGGGCCTCTGCCCCATGGAACTGCAGTTCAACCAGGCCACTGCAAAAGATGAACACAGAAATTTGCCTGCAGCACCTTTGAAATGGGCCAAAGGAATAGTGACAGGGAGGGTTGCTGGAGACAGTCCCAACATCTTGTCCCACCATGATTACTAACAGTACTCCTTTTCCTTCTTCAAACTGTGCTGGTTTGGATCATAAATGATCTTATCACCCTGGTCCCAGGTTTCAACTTCACCTTGCTAAGCCTGTTCCCTCCTCTGCAAAGAGGGGTAACAGCTTCTCCCTTCGTGGGGTGCTCAGGATGTTGACATGAAGGAGGATGTCCAGTCCCCACACAGCATCTGGCATGTATTTGAGTCGCATAGGAGAGCAGGGGAGGCTGGGTGGGTTAGAAGAGGGATGTAAACAACCCTGAGCCATAGCCCTGTAGAGGTAGGAGGTGACCTGCTTGGATTGGGGGCAGGTCTAGACTGAGCTCCTCTCAAATGGCACCCCAGGGAGCTGGGCAGACAAGTTGGGAGACCAGGTAATATGGTGAAACAAGCATTGTGGGGTTCCACTGGTACCAAGGATCCACCAAGGAAAGTCATCCACCCCAGCCTGGAATGCCTAAGGAGTCCAAGCCTGGGTCCAAGAAAGCAGGGGTAGGCATTCTGTAACTCAGTCTCTAAGGATGTGGGAGGTAAAGAGGAGAAGGAAGAAGCAAACAGGGTCAGATGGAGAGAGCATAGTAATCCTGGGTCCTGGATGAGCCACTGCAGGGGACAGAGAAGAGAGACCAAGCTGAGACATCACCACTTCTGGTTATGGAAGGAGATGGCAGGCAATGACTCAGGCTAACCACTCTGTGTTTCTATCATCTTCTCCAGGATGCATATGGCACCTGTGTCAGCACTTTCGAGAGTTTGGCAGTCAACCCGTTCGGCTCAGAGATGTGGATCTTGGGAGACGTTTTCCTTAGGCTATATTTCAGTGTTTATGATCGGGCCAACAACAGGGTGGGCCTAGCTCCCGCAATATAAATGCTGGCCCTTCTCCAGAAAGCAGCCAAGCCCACCCCAAACACAAACTCAAACACTCCTCCAGGGAATTCTCACCCAGAGGAGCTGACTTGAGCTGTCTTTGGTGTTCCGCAAAACCCTAATCTATCAGTGGACAATAAAGATTTTATTTCCAATGGTGCTAATACTAATGGTTGCTTCTCCTCAGGTCAGGGAGCAACATCAGAATGAAGGAGGGCTCTAAGATCTAGTCCCGACCACAAGTGAGAGAAGCACTGTCCAGCTGGCTGAAATGAAAAGAGAGATTATTAGGGAAGGATTCCAGGAGAGTTGCAAAGAACCAGAGCAAGTCCAAAGATCTGGATGACTGGACCCAAGAAATCAAAAATGATACACTCCCTATTTACCTCCTTCCTTTCTTTTTTTCATCTGATTCTCTTTCCCTGACAGCTTTACTTTCCCAGGCTTCTACCCAAAGTAGAAAATTACCACTAACTGCCCTAGGGCTTTCCATCCTTAAGAAAGAAAAAAAGCTTAGAAAGCAGCTCAGATGATGAAGAAAGAGTTAATCAGAATTTTTGTTGTTGTTGTTGTTATTGTCTTTTTTGAGACAGTGTCTAACTCCGTGACTCTGGGTAGAGTGCCATAGCATCAGAGCTCACAGCAACCTCAAAGTAGCTGGTACTACAGGCACCTGCCACACTATCTGGCTAGTTTTTGTATTTTTGGTAGAGACAAAGTCTCACTCTTGCTCAGTCTGGTCTCAAAGTCCTGAGCTCAAGCACTCTCCCCACCTTGGCCTCCCAGATTGCTAAGATCACAGGTGAGAGCCACTACTCCCAGATAGTTACAAATGGTAAATAGAAACTGAGCTTAATGGAGACTCAAATTTGTAACATTCACTTTTCAGCTATGTCTCCATGGAACCACTAAGTGACATCTCTCTTTGTTAGAAACCACCAATAAAAATAAGGAGAATAGCTCCAATTAATTTATTGAGGGCTTTCTGTACATTATTTCATTATCTACCCCCCCATTTCCCTGCAAGGTGGGTAATGTTGTCCCCCCACCCCCCCATCCTTATATGAGAGAAATCTCCTCAGATTTGTCTGGCTCCAGTACTCTGTGCCAGGCACAACATAGGCAAATAGACACTGAATAAATAAATGAAGCCTGGGCATCGTAGTAGGCTCCTATAGTCCCAGCTACTTGGGGGATTGAGACAAGAAGATCGCTTTAACCCGGGCATTTTTTGTTTTTGTTTTTGAGACAGAGTCTCACTTTGTCTCCCACAGTAGAGTGTTCTGGCATCATAGTTCACAGCAACCTACAACTCTTGACCTTAAGCAATTTGCTTAAGGCCTCAGTCTCCCAAGTAGCCTGGACTACAAACCTCCACCACAATGCCTGGCTATTTTGAGAGATGGTGTCTCGCACTGGCTCAGGGTGGACTCCTGCCTGTGAGCTGAGGGCAATCCACCCACCTTGGCCTCCCAGAGTTGTAAGAGAGCCCAGAAGTTTGAGATTGGAGTGAACTATGGTGATAATGCTATGGCACTCTAGGCCAGGCCACAGAGTGAAACTCATTCTCCCAAATAAAATAAATATAAATAAATGAATGAGTGGGTTGTAAGTGCTCCAACTAGAGCACACTGCTGCTTGTCAGGTAGTAGACACATCTGATGTCAATATGGTCTATTTCCATTATGTCCCCATAGGAGGTCAAGGTTTGCTTCCCTAAATGTGCCCAGGGGCCAGGCTAGAGCTGGTGTCTAGTAATGAGCCACACTCCTTGAGGCTCTGTATTTATGGCTCCTGGCATCTCCATGAGGATGAATTCTGATCTTCAGAGCAAAAACCTGCCCTCCTCCGCTTTTATCCTTTGCATACCAAGGAACTTAAATTGCCTCAGGTGAGAGAGAATATGGAGAAAAACATGGCACTTACTGAATCAAAAATTTTTCTCTTTAAAACTTTTAGAATTGTAGGATCAGGGCTCAGTGACCATAGCACATAATGGTTATGGCACCAGCCACATACACCGAACTTGGCAGGTTCAAACTCAGCCCGGGCCGGGTAAAAAACTGACAACTGAAACAAAAAATAGCCAGGCTTTGTGGTGGGCACTGGTAGTTCCAGCTACTTCAGAAGCTAAGGCAAGAGAATCAATTGAGCCAAGAGTTGGAGGTTGTTGTGAGCTGTGATGCCAAGGCATTCTATTGGGGGTGACAAAGTGAGATTCTGTCTTTAAAAAAAAGAAAAAGGAAATCAAAAGAATTGAAATTCTATGTTACATCTTTTCAGACCACAAGGCACTAAAAGTGCAACTCAACTCCAGCAATAATGCTCTACCTTGCAGAAAGGCATGGAAGTTAAACAACCTACTGCTGAATGATAGTTGGGTGCATGAAGAATTAAAAAGGAAGTCATTAACTTTCTTGAGTATAACAACAATGATGACACAAGCTACCAAAAGCTACGGGATACAGCAAAAGCAGTCCTCAGAGGAAAATTTATCGCTTTAGAAGCCTACATTCTAAAAACAGAAAGAGCGCATCAACAAATTCACAAACCATCTGATGGAATTGGAAAAAGGAGAACAATCTAAGCCTAAACCCAGCAGAAGAAAAGAAATATCCAAAATTAAATCAGAGATCAATGAAATTGAAAACAAAAGAATCATTCAGAAAATTAATGAAACAAGGAGTTGGTTTTTGAAAAAATAAATAAATTAGATAAGCCCTTGGCCAGACTAAACAGAAGTAAAAAAGTAAAATCTCTAGTAACCTGAATCAGAAATGAGAGGGGGAAATAATAACTAAAGTCAGAGAGATACAAGAGATCATGTCTGAATACTACGAGAAAATTTATGCCCAGAAATTTGATAATGTGAAGGAAATGGATCAATATTTGGAATCACACCCTCTCCCTAGACTTAGCCCAGATGAAATAGATCTCCCGAACAGACCAATTTCAAACACTGAGATCAAAGTAACAATAAAAAATCTTCCAACAGAAAAATGCTCTGGTCCTGATGGCTTCACACCAGAATTTTATAAAACTTTTAGGGAAGAACTTACTCCTATACTGCAGAAATTATTTCAAAAGATTGAGGAGGAAGGAATCTTCCCCAACACATTCTATGAAGAAAACATCACCCTGATACCAAAACCAGGAAAAGACCAAACTAAAAAGAAGAATTTCAGAACAATTCTCAATAAAATCTTAGCTAATAGATTACAGCTTATCATCAAAAAAGTCATACATTAGGATCAAGTAGTTTTCATCCCAGGATGCAAGGCTGGTTTAATATATGCAAGTCTACAAGCATTATTCATCATGTCAATAGAACTAAAACGAAAGACTACACGATCCTCTCAATAGATGCAGAAAAAGCATTCGATAAAATCCAACATCCGTTTTTAATTAGAACACTGAGGAGTATAGGCATAGGTGCTATATTTCATAAACTGATTGAAGCTATCTATGACAAACCCACAGCTAGTATTTTACTGAACAGAGTAAAACTGAGGGCTTTTCCTCTTAGAACTGGAACTAGACAAGGTTGTCCTCTGTCACCATTACTATTCAACATTGTGCTGGAAGTTTTAGCCAATACAGTTAGACAAGACAAGAAAATAAACGGCATACAAATGGGAGCAAAGGAAGTTAAACTCTCCCTTTTTGCTGATGATATGATCTAATACCTGGAGAACCCCAAAGACTCAACCACAAGACTCTTGGAAGTCATCAAAAAATACAGTAATGTCACAGGATATAAAATCAATGTCCACAAGTCAGTTCCTTTTGTATACGCCAACAATAGCCAAGATGAGAGGCAAATTAAGGACACAATTCCCTTCACC
This sequence comes from Otolemur garnettii, assembly GCF_000181295.1. NCBI lineage: Eukaryota > Metazoa > Chordata > Mammalia > Primates > Galagidae > Otolemur > Otolemur garnettii. Next base: position 132,476 of record NW_003852649.1, on the reverse strand, counting down.
ATAGGCCCAAAGATAATGAAATACTTAGGAATATACCTAACAGAAGAGGTGAAGGACTGCTATAAAGAAAATTATGAAACCCTTAGAAAGGAAATAGCAGAGGACATCAACAAATGGAAGAATATATCATGCTCATGGCTGAGAAGAACCAACATTGTTAAAATGTCTATACTTCCTAGAGTGATTTACCAATTCAATGCCATCCCTATTAAAATATCAATATTCTACTTTCAAGACCTGGAAAAAATGATTCTCTGTTTTGTATGGAACCAGAAAAAACCCGTATATCTAAGGCAGTTCTTAGTAACAAAAACAAAGCCAGAAGCATTACTATACCAGATTTTATGCTGTACTATAAGGCCATAGTGGTCAAAACAGCATGGTACTGGCACAAAAATAGAGACATAGATATTTGGAATAGAATAGATAACCCAGAAATGAAACCAACAACATACAGCCACCTAATCTTCAATAAACCAAACAAGAACATCCACTGGGGGAAAGACTGCCTATTTAATAAATGGTGCTGGGAGAACTGGATATCCACATGAAAAAGATTGAAATTGGACCCACACCTTTCTCCACTTACAAAAATTAATTCAAGATAGATAAAGGACTTAAATTTAAGGCATGAAATGATAAAAATTCTCAAAGAAAGAATAGGAAAAACA
>NW_003852649.1:91857-129461 GCF_000181295.1 Otolemur garnettii | reverse complement strand
CTTGGTCGTGGTGTATGATTTGTTTGATGTGTTGCTGGATTCTGTTTGTTAGAATTTTGTTGAATATTTTCACATCAATATTCATTAATGATATTGATCTATAATTTTCTTTTCTTATTGGGTCTTTTCCTGGTTTGGGAATCAAGGTGATGTTTGCTTCATAGAATGTGTTGCGTTGTATTCTGTCTTTTTCAATATTTTGGAAAAAGTTGAGTAATATAGGTACTAGTTCCTCTTTAAAGGTTTGGTAGAATTCTGAGATGAAGCCATCTGGTCCTGGGCTTTTCTTTTTAGGGAGATTTTGTATAGTTGATGCTATTTCAGAAATTGATATAAGCCTGTTCAACATTTCCATTTCATTCTGGTTAAGTCTTGGGACGTGGTATGCTTCCAAGTATTGTTTGATTTCCTTCAGATTGTCATATTTCTGGGAATAAAGTTTCTTGTAATATTCATTAAGTATTTTTTGAATTTCTAAGGGGTCAGTTGTTATTTTATTTTTATCATTTCTGATTGATGAGGTTAGAAGTTTTACTCTTTTTTTCTTGGTTATGTTGGCCAAAGGTTTATCTATTTTATTGACCTTTTCAAAAAACCAAGTTTTTGATTTATTGATCTGTTCCATAATCCTTTTGTTTTCAATTTCATTTAATTCTGCTCTAATTTTGGTTATTTCTTTTCTTTTGCTGGGTCTCGGATTGGAATGTTTTTCCTTTTCCAGTTGCTTAATATGTCCCATTAAGTTGTTAACTTCCTCTCTTTCTGTTCTCTTGAGGTAGGCTTTCAATGCTATAAATTTCCCTCTTAGGACTGCCATTGTTGTATCCCAGAGGTTCTGATAACTCGTGTCTTCATTATCATTTTGTTCTAAAAATTTGGTAATTTTCTTCTTAATCTAGTCTCTGACCGATCTATCTTTCAGCATAAGGTTATTTAGCTTCCATATTTTTGTATGAGACTATAGATTCCTGTTGTTACTGAGTTAGACTTTTATTCCATGATGGTCCGAGAAGATGCATGGCATAATTTCTATTCTTTTAAATTTACTGAGGTTAGACTTATGACCTCAGATGTGATCAATTTTAGGGTATGTTCCATGGACTGATGAGAAAAATGTGAATTCAGTTTTGTTAGGATGAAAAGTTCTGTAGATGTCTGTTAGATCCAAAAGTTGAATAGTTAAATTTAAATCTGAAATTTCTTTGCTAAGCTTCGTATTAGAGGATCTATCTAACACTGCCAGAAGAGTGTTAAAATCTCCAACTATGATGGATCTGGGAGAGATCAAGTTGCTCATGCCTGTTAGAGTATCTCTTATAAATTGAGGTGCATTCTGGTTGGGTGCATAGATATTGGTAATTGAGATCTTGTCATATTGAGTATTACCCTTAACAAATATAAAGTGGCCATCCTTGTCTTTTCTTACTTTTGTTGGTTTAAACCCTAATGAATCTGCGAATAAAATTGCAACACCTGCTTTTTTCTGCTTTCCTTTTGCCTAGAATATAGATGACCATCCCTTCACTCTGAGTCTACATTTATCTTTTAAATTAAGATGCGATTCTTCAACACAGCAGATGTTCGGTCTGAGTTTCTGTATCCAATTAGCCAATCTGTGCCTCTTTAGAGGACAATTTAAGCCATTCTATTGATGGAAATTATTGATAAGCCTGGTAAAATTTTGGGCATGGAGTTGCTCAAAAGTCCAGTAGACATTTTTAATCCTTTCACCATTGTGGAAGTTGGAATTTGATGAAAAGTTTCTGAGTGAGTTTACTTTTATGGTGGAGGATTGCACTGGTCATTATGGAGGATAGGTTTGAGAATTTCCTGGAGAGCTGGTTTAGTTATAGCAAATTTCTCCAACATGTGAATGTCATTAAAGTATTTAATTTCTTCATCATAGATGAAACTCAGTTTAGCTGGATACAGGATCCTGGGTTGAAAGTTATTTTGTTTTAGGAGATTAAAAGTTGATGACCATCCTCTTCTAGCCTGAAAGGTTTCATATAAGAGATCTGTGGTCATCCTAATACTCTTCCCCTTGTAGGTTATGGTTTTCTTACATCTGACCACTTTCAGAATTTTCTCTTTCATCTTTACTTTAGTGAAGTTAATTATGATGTGCCTGGAGGATGTCTTGTTCAGGTTGAGTCATGCTGGGGTTCTGAAACTATCTGCTATCTGAATTTCAGAATCTCTTGCCATGTCTGGAAAGTTCTCTTTCTTAATTTCATAAAGAGGAGTCTCAGTGTTTTGTGAAGCAACTTCATCACTTTCAGGGATTCCTATAAGGTGAATATTAGTTTTCTTCAAATTATCCCAGAGGTCTCTGAGAGAAAGATCTATTTTTGCTGTCCATTTCTTTTGATCTTTTGATCTTTGCAAAGCTTTGTCAAAAGCTTTATCTTCAATGTCAAAGATCCTTTCTTCTGCCTGTTGCACTCTGTTACAGAGAGATTTCACCATATCTTTCAGATCCTTGAAGGCTCCAATCTCTTGTCTCAGTGTTTCAAAATCTTTGGTCATTTTATCTTTGTAATCGTTGAATTCTTGAGACATCTTTTAAATAATTTCTTGAGATATCTTTTGAGTAATTTCTTGAAATTCTAATTCTCTCCTTTCTTCCATTCTGTTCATCTTATTTGCTATCCAAATTCTGAAATCAATTTCTGACATCTCAGTCATGTGTTTATGGATGGGGTATTCAATTGCATCTGCCCCATTTTACCTTGGGGGAGTTGATCTACTCTGGTTATTCAAGTTGCCAGAGTTTTTCCACTGATTCTTCCCTATGCTGAGTTTACCCTCTTTGGAGCCTTTAGCAGAACCGTTCAGTCAGTGGCTTCTTCTGGTTGCCCTGAGAGACAAGGTGAGTCTGTTGTCCTTTCCCAGTTCTCGGACACTGGGGTGACTGGTGTACAGTGGAACGGGAGAAACTGTGTGGGACCATGCATAGCTGGATCAGACCTTGTTCTGCCTGACGGGGCAATCTGGGGGCAGGAGACTGGCAGTGGCCGGATCAGTCCTAGTTCAGCTGCACTGGCATGACTGGCGGGTAGGGGAACTGCAGTGATGATGTGGGGTGCTTGTGCCACCAGATCAGTCCTAGTTCAGCCCTGCCAGGGTTACAAGGGGGCAGGGGAATGACAGCAGCTGCATAGAACACAAGAGCAGCCAAATCAGTCCTACTTCAGCCCCACTGGGGCGATGGGGGGGTGGGAGTAGGGAAACAGCAGCCGTTGGGTCAATCTTCATTCAGCCCTGCTGCGGCATTGAGGATGGGGCAGGAGAATGGCAGCATCTGGATCAGTTCTAGTTCAGCCCCACCATGGTGACTAGGAGGAATGGGAATGGGAGTGGCCAGAACAGTCCTTGATCAGCCCTGCTGGGGCAACCGGGGGGCAGGGGAATGCACGCAGCTGGGTCAGTCCTAGTTCTCCTGCTGGGGTATCTGGGGGGAGGGCAGGGGAAAGGCAGCAGCTGAGCGGGGAACGTGCACAGCCAGGTCCATCCCAATTTGGCCCCGCCGGGATAACCGGGGTACAGGGGAACTGCAGCAGCTAGATCAGGCCTAGTTCAGCCACACTGGAGCAACAAGGGGGCAGGGGAATGGCAGTAGTGGTGCAGGGCACGTGCATGACCAGATCAGTCCTAGTCACTGGGCGATCAGGGGGCAGGGGAACAGCAGTGGCCGGATCAGTCCTAGTTCAGCCCCGACGGGGCAACCGGGGTGGGGGCCAGGGGAATGGGGAGTAGAAGACTTTGCTGCCGCTTCCAGCTGGATGCACACAGCACTAGCAGGCCCATCTGAACCCTCCTGGTGGGAGCTCGGAGCAGGGAACTCCTCAGCTGCCACCTGCGGGTCGCACGTAGCTCTAGCAAACAGTTCTAGGCCTACCTGGAGCAGTAGATTCTTCCACCATGGCCCTGGGAGTTGTGTGTGGCTTTAACAAGCAGTTCTGGGCCTGCCCAACACTGGTGTCTGGAGCAGGGAACTCCTCCACAGTTGCCCCCAGGATGCACATGGCTCTAGCAAACAGTTTGGGGCCTGCCCGGAATGGAGGACTCCTTCAACATTGCCTGCAGGACACAGCGAGAGTCTGGAATGGGAATCTCCTCTGCCACCCATGGGGCGCACAACTCTAGCAAGAAGTTCTAGGCCCACCCAGAGTGGGGGAATCCTCTACTGCTGCCTATGGGGCATGCATGGCTCTAGCAAGTAGTTCTGTGCCTGCCCAGAGCTGGAGGCTCGTCTGCGGCCACCCACTGAATGCAGGAGGTGTGCGGCTCTAGCAAGCAGTTCTGGGGCCCACTTTGTACCTGAATTTTGTGTTCTTAAATGCTCTTCCTTAGATTTACAGCTTGCCAAACTTCTTTCTGGGCTCAGCTCCATGTCTTAGGCTTCATAGATTCTGATTTTGTCCAGTTTTTCTTCCTTTGCTCAGAGCCTCTGATTGCTACCAGTCATCCATCTTCCCAGAATCCTCTCATTCTCTAATTTTTATAGTATTTTAAGGCAGACATCTTACCATTTCTCCATAAATATTTTATTGTACATCTCTAAAAGATAAGAACATTTTTTTAAATGTTTGGATGTATAGTCATGATACTCCTTTTTTTTTTTTTTTTTTTTTTTTGAGAGAGAGTCTCATTTTGTCTAAGGTGACCAAATTTTAACATTGATAAAGCGGGACACCATTGATAGGGATGAGGTGGGGGTGGGACAGGGGTGGGGTGGAGGAGGGGTGTGTTCTTGATTAAGAATTTGGTCTATATGGACCAACAAAAATTTTCATAGAATGCAAAAATAGTATTGTAATTTTTTTTTAAATTTCAACATAGGTACAATTTAAAAAATAATACATTAAAAAATATATGTATAGGGCAGCATCTGTGGCTCAAAGGAGTTGGGTGCTGGTCCATCTGGGTGACCTTGCCCAGGAGGGGAGTAGGGAGTTTACATTAGCCTTTTCATTTCCAAATGAAGTTACATTAACCTCTTCATTGCCAAATGGAGTTACATTAACCTTTTCAGCAGCAGAAAACTTTATATTCCCTTCCCATTGTCCCACCCTTCCCTATATTGTCGAGCATCCTTTCCCAAAATTGAGACTTTTTCAAAATGCTGCAGGATGCGGGAGAAATTGTTAAAAATCAGAACTGTCCCAGCAAGAGTGTGACATCTGGTCACCTTAACTTTGTCACTCTGGTAGATTTCTGTGGCATCATAAGTCATGGCAACTTCAAATTCTTGGGCTCAAGCGATCTTCTGGCCTCTGCCTCTGAAGGAGTTGGGACTATAGGCACTGTCACAACAACTGGTTATTTTTAGAGATGGGTGTAGCTGCTGCTCTGGTTCATCTCAAGTTCTTGAACTCAAGCATTCCACCCACCTTGGCCTCCCAGAGTGCTAGGCATTACAGGCATGAGCCAACGTACCCAGCACTTTTTTTGCACTAAAGAATATTCCTTGGAGATGACACCCATTTCATTTCTTTTCCCATTTCTGTTATACTTTATTTGTAACCACTCTCTGCACTGTAGCTTATGCAAAAGTCGTATTGGTGGACATCTCTGCTATTTTTCTAATCTTTTGCCACTACAAATAATGGTACAATGAATCGTTTGTGCATAAACGTTTTGGTATGAATAAATTCCAGGAAGTAGAATTCCTAAGCTAAAGTGCAAGTATGTGGGCTGAGCGCCTGTGGCTCAAGCAGCTAAGGCACCAGCCACATACACCTGAGCTGGTGGGTTCAAATCCAGCCTGGGCCAAACGAACAACAATTATGGCTGCAACCAAAAAATAGCCAGGCGACGTGGCAGGCGCCTGTGGTCCCAGCTACTTGGGAGGCAGAGGCAGGAGAATCGCTTGAGCCCAGGATGTGTAGGTTGCTGTGAGCTCTGATGTCACAACAATCTACCCGAGGTGACAGCTTGAGACTCTGTCTCAGAAAAAAAAAAAAGTGCAAGTATGTGTGTGTGATTTGCTAGATGTTGTCCAATCCCCTACATAGTGGTAAAGCTGAATTATGAATGTGCAAAAATGAGGAGTAAAACATTATCACCCCATCTACCACCCAAGCCTGGGAATCAGGTCAGCCTCCACATGGTTCTACCCAAGATGGGCCCGAACTGAATCCAGATCTCACATGAGAACACTGGGGCCCTGCGAGTCCCAGAAGGAGCCATGAAAATTCCATTTACTTTACTTGGGCTGGAATAATGCCAGTTTAAGGAGCTTGCCCTGCTCATCTCAGGCTGAGCAGAAGCTCTGGATGGTCCTTCTCTGTCTTCTTTGAGGGAGAAGACACTTTTAAAAAAGAATTATATATCCTTTGTATGTTTTGTTTGCAAGAGAAAAAAACAGTGTTTCCCAGGCCTGGCAATTAGGAGAATTACAATAGGTGCTCCTCAAATAAAGTTCTCATTGAGTTCTTCAGTTTGTCAGACACTAGGGGTCTTTCTTTACAAATGGAAGGAAAATTGATGTGGTTAGGATAAACTCAGTCTCTTATTCATGTAACCAAGCATGACCTAACACTTTCCCAACCCCATTGCTACTCCCAGCACTAAGCCAGCTGAATCAGACTGGCAGTTATATAAGGTGGGGCCCATACTGTGATTCTCAGAAAAACAAACTAATTTGCTGCCACCTTTTAAAGATCAGAGATTTCACACAAATAACAGACTTCTGATTTCCTATGATATTTAGGTAGATACATAGATTGGCAGATTAATATAAATTGTCACTCCCATAGCCCTGGTTAGTCTTTTTCTTAGGCCTGGTACACCTAGGCTAAAGCAGAAAAGTATCAGGCCTTGGCTTAAATGGAAAAATACCAGTTAAATCCTGGTACATTTTTGGACTGCAAGCTTTCTAAAAGAAATGAAATAAGTCCAGTTCACTCCCGAGATAAATGAGAAAGTACTAATTGATTTCTTACTTGTAGTTCACTCCCAGTTTCTTGCTAGGTTAATGCCCTGGGAAATAACCAACTGTCCCTGGAATGACCATTAGACAATACCAGGTAGAGAAAATACTGAGACAAAGATGTATGGAAAGATATGTAGAGATAAAATATTAAAACAAAGATATATGAAGTATAGCTAACAACTGTAAAATTCCTCTTCTGTACAATGCGTGCTTGCTCTCCTACCTGGATGCACCTTGACAGCCTGCATGCCAACCAGGATGCAGACCAGGGCTTAAAAACCCGACCCTTAAGCACTCAGAAACCCCATGTTGAGACACTGATGCAGTCACTGGCTGGCTCTTCAATAAAAGGACTCTGCTATAAATTCAGCTTGTTTGGCAGTGTGGTCTTTGAAAAACTCCAGGGCACATTTTGTTATGATGTTGGGGTGTTTTAGGGCTCAGGAACAACTCAGAAAACAGAATTGTCTCCCTCTGACCACATTCTCCTGCCCTCCTTTCACCTGATCTTTCTTTCCCTCAAGGCAGGCCTTGGGAACTAGAAACATACTCAAGTCATCCCAGAAGAAAGAAATTATCTGATCTCTACCTTATCTGATTGGAAGTCACAAAACACCATTTAAAAAGAGGTCCTGTCCCATACCGCAGAGGAAGGAATGCACAGAGAGAGTGTGGAATCTGCACAGGCAGGCCGCTGGGATTCCTCTCTCCGCATAGTTGTCAGTGTCTGAGTGAAGTCTATCCAGTCAAGTTTCTATAAAAGGTCAAAGAGGATGGGGAGTGGAGGCTTCCATCATTGAGGAAGGCTGCTCAGGCAGGTATGGAAGCTCCACACTCCTGCATACTTGTGCATTTCTTCACCTCTATCCTGTGTAATACCCTGCAGAGTAGACAGGTAAACAAAAGTACTTCCATCGGTCAAGTGAGCCACTCTGGCAAATCAATTGAATCCAAAGATAGAGTCGTAGGATCTGTAATTTATAGCCAGAATTTATAGTCAGGAGCACAGGTAAAACAACCCAAGACTGGCGACTGGTGTGGGAAGTGGGGGCTAGTCTTAGAGAAAGGAGTCTTCAACATGTGGGATATAATGCTATATCCTGGAAGGCAGTGTCAGAATTAAACCAGAGGCTGCCAGGGACTGGCTCACACCTGTAATCCCAGCACTCTGGGAGGCTGAGGTGGATGGAATGCCTGAGCTTGTAGGTTCGAGACCAGCCTGAGCCAGAGTAAGGCTCCATCTCTAAAAACAACCAGGCATTGGGGTGGGTGCCTGTACTCCCAGTTACTTGGAAGGCTGAGGCAAGAGAATCACTTGAGCTCAAGAGCTTGAGGTTGCTGTGAGCTGTGATGCCACCTTTCTCTACTGAGGGTGACGTAATGAGACTCGGTCTCAAAAAAAAAAAAAAAAAGAAGAAGAAGAAGAATTGAACAGGAGAACACCCACCTGGTGTGCCTGCTACAGAACTGATTGCCAGCTTGCTGGTAGGAGAAAAGGCCCACTCATCTGGCATCAGAAGCTTGTTCTCAGGGTATAGTAGGAGAAATACAATTTGAGATTTCTCCCTTTCTCTTGAGAACTTCGTCAACCTACCATCACATCACAGCTTGCCTTCCAGCACGCCAGCCACTGGTGGACCAGATAAGTGACTCTGCTGTGCGAGCCTGGGTGATGGTACTGCCCATGCCCTTAAGGCCAATAAGCAGTTCCTCTCATTCCTTCTGTCTCCTGGTCCTTGAGTTGTGAGCCCGGCTCCAGACTGCAAGCTCCCTGAAAACAAAGGCTACTGTGTCTTACTCAACTTTGATTTCACAGTAACTAGCCCAGGCTCTAGAGCACAGTGGGTCCTCAATATATGCTTATTGGATGAAAATGGTATCTGCGGGAGGCATATATCACATTTCTTCCAGTAGTAAAATTGTACAATTGTCATACAGCTGAGCCTAGGTTGGCATCAGATGCCCCCACCCTGTGCCATCTCACCACCTGAAGCGACTTCTGTCAGTGGGGTGCTCCCAACATTTCTCTCTGAAATTTGACTTCTCTTCCACTTAGTAATCTCCTCTCAAATGAGGACAGGGATGCATAACTCATGGGATTGCTGAAAAGGCTGCATAAGATCATGATTGCCAAACAAGGCACTTACTTTGACTGCACTATTCCCAGTGCCTTTATCTCCAAGATAGCAAGAGTCTCCCTTCTAGGGCTGCCTCAAGAAAGTCTTGTCAGTGATTTGGTTTTGTCTTTTTATCCAAGCCCCAAGGAAGATATTGCAATAGAAATCTCTGTGTCCCTACTCACAAACACTGATGGGGGTAAAGATCTTATCAGGAAGGCTTCTATTTCTTACCAAGCAGAGTGGCCCTCAAGGGGGTAATTAGGGCAGGTCAGAGCATATTTAAAATGAGCAACTCCTGACAGCCACTGTATACTTAGAACTTGCTCTTTCTTGAGTGCTTTAAACCCAGGAAAGGAGCATGAGGTGGCTTGTAGTCGTCGGGCTGGTGGCCCTCTCAGAATGCTTGGTCAGGTAAGTTATGGAGAAGAGACATCAGCTCTCTTTTTTGCGCTCTTATTCTCTCACACTTATTCTCCTTCCAATGCAGGAATTAAAAAAGAAACCAAATCATTCTCTGATCTCATGAATTTCAAGTCTCCATTGATTGATGAGCAGTTTGCCAAGTGCATGTGGGACCCAGAGTTCTGGGGAAAATCTGAGGGTTTACACTCCTCCAGGGGCACCAGTCACATCATAAGCTATGTGAATGGCACTTCTTAGAATTGTTCAGTGCACAACCTGTGGAACTGGAGATGTGGTCCCATCTAGAAACAGCATTTCTTCAGCATAATTTTCTAGGTCTTCTCTCTGCTCCCTCTCTGTAACCTTGTGTATAATCACCTCTGTGATGATTCCATCTCTATCTCCAGATCTCTCTTCTTTATTTCTTCAACTCTTTTGGTGTCTCTGTGTATGCAGAACTCTGTTTCTGTCTTGTTTCAACTCATTCTTCTTTCTCTACCATCTTCATTTCCCTCATTTTTACCCACCTCAGCATCTTTGAGTTCTCTCACATCCTGGCTTCCTCTCTCAGCCCTCTCTTCTGATTGAGCCCTGGAGAGATTAGGAGAGCCACTAACCAGCAGTGTGACCACAACCAAGTCACAAGCTACTGCTTCAAGCTACTTCAAGCTACTACTTCAAATTCCTCCCTCCCCTGTAAGGAAAGGATAATGATCCCCACTCTATCTCCCTTCTAGGGCTGCCTCAAGAAAGAACCATTGAGATGACAATAGCGATGGGAATGCCCATCACCATCACTGAGAAACCCCAAACTTTCCATATGAGGGGGAGCATTATCTTTCCACCATTTTTACAGATAGGGAAACGGAGGCTTAGAAAAGTCATATGACTTGCCTGAGATTATAAAAGAGAACCTGGATTCAAATCTACATCACCTAGATCTCCTGCCATGGTTTTCATTGTGTTGGATGGCCTGTCCTAAGAACATGACAGCACTCATTAAAATGTTCAGAAAATGCACAGCACACGTATAAAGCAGGGGGTGACAGTCACATTGTAGCAAAGGGCAGCTGACTGCTCTCTCTCATTTGTTTCTACTCCCATGCTCTGTTAAAGAGTCCCTCTGATGAAGGTCAAATCTATGCGAGAAAACCTCGAGGAAAATGGCATGCTGAAAGAATACCTTGAAAAGTTCCCTTACAGCCCGGTCAAGTTTCTTAGTAACGATCAGAACAAGAAAGTGACTTATGAATCCCTGTGGAACTACCTGGATGTGAGTATGCTGGGAGGATGGAGCTCTGAGGTACGCTACTGGGCCTCCTACCAAGCACTGGGGCTCCACCTGGGTCATGAGCTAGGGGTTTGGTTAGGGCTGAGCTCCTGCAAGCAGAAACATGGAGACAGGGGCCCACCCCCCAAAACAATCTCTTCTACACTTGGTTGTTGCTCTGTAGTGACTGGGCCCAGCATCGACCAGATACCACGTAAAGGTCAAATCATGTACCAAGTATGTCACTTGGCACCTGTGAAGCACAGCAGTGCTTGTTTGGGGGGACTTTGCCCTTTCTGAACTAAGCAAATCACTGAGCTAATGGAGCCACATTGAAGGGTGAGCCGTGCCTGATCAAATGACAACAAAGCCAAGTGCAAATCAAGTTTGAGGCCCTAGTTAGAGAAGCCTCTTCCGCCCTAAGAATCACACCAAGAAAAAGCTATTGAGCCCTGGGGTGTGAGACGCCGTGATGAACTAAAGGTTTAAAGATTTAAAGGTTTAAAGGTTTAAAGATGAACTAAAGATTACTAGAGGTTCCATCTCACCTTCAGTAACCTGTAGCGCAGCCAGAGAAATAAACCTCAGATAAAAATACCAACTGTTTGGTACTGACACTGTGTGATGTGTTTAGAGGAAAGAAGGCTCATTGTGACCTGTGGGGAACTTAGGAGGGCTGCCTGGAGGAGGAGGCACCCAGGCTGGGTGTTTGAGGATGGGAAGGATATGGAAGGTTTTGGGGAAGGCTGGAGGGTTTCTCAAATGAAGGCATTAGCTTGAGCAAGGGCTGCAAGGTAGAGCCATGGTAAGTAATTTTGAGAAACATGAGGACACCATGAAAGCCAGTCCTCTGGGAATCGGGGCATGGCCAGGCCTGCCCTAACCACCCCTTCCTGGCCTTGGCAGCTGGTCTATGTTGGCCTCATCACCATTGGAACACCCCCTCAGACGTTTAAAGTTGTCTTTGACACAGGCTCTGCTGACTTCTGGGTGCCCTCGATCTTATGCTACTCTGACTCCTGCGGTGAGTGTCTTTTACACCCTGTCTCTTGTCCTTCTGCTACTGGCTCCTCAGTCCTCAGCAGGCCTGACAGATGCCCACCCCTTGTGCCTGCAGATACGCACAAACGCTTCAATATTCGGAGATCTTCCACATTCAAGTTTCCCACTCGTCTGGTCCACACTGTTAAACTCAGATATGGCTCTGGGGACATACTGGGAATTGTTGGCTATGACACTCTTAAGGTAACATGGAAACCAGAGGTGGAGGCAGGGTTGCTCACACCACACACAAGACCAGATGCTGGCTGAGCAGGGAATACCATCTTTCCCAAACTCTGCCAGTGGCTGGCCCCTATGGGGCCGTGTCCTGGGGAGGTAGTGCCCCTGCCAGCATGCAAATTCCTGAGGAGGGCCAGCAAAGCCAGAGGGTGGGAGCAGCTGCTACAGGGGCTTGGCCAAAGTTAGCATGAGGCTAATATTGCTGGGAACAGGAACAGAGGTGGGTGAAAATCGCCCACTTTTATTCTCTCACACTGTGTTAGGCACTGTGCTGGCCCTTCGGTTATAATAACTTGTTTAACTCTCACAACACGGCACTATTACTGGCCAGCACTATTCACATCTCCATTTTACAGAGGAGGGTACAAAGATAGTAAGGGCCTTGTCCAAGGCTGGGTCACACAGCTGGCAAGCAACAAAGCTAAGATGTGAATCAGGACCCAGGCAGGAGTGCGACACTTTCAGTAGAGGGTGGAACATGCCTGGGGCCTCTGGCTAGGCAGGGCAAGGAGGTGCCCATAGATGCAGGAGCATCCTGACTGATAAAAGGCTTGTTACCTTTGCAGGCCTTGCAGGACTTTGAGGTCCAAAAAAAACTAGAGACTCCCTCCTGCAAAGTGCTTCACCATATGTAATGTGTATACAGAGAGAGAGAGAGAGAGAGAGAAAGTAGACTATTTTCCAGGCAGAATTTTCATAAGAAATCTACTGGCTATGTAATATGGGCAACTGTGTCCCCAAGGGGATGCAGAAAAGACCACTCTGTCATCAGATTATGGTGGTACCAAAAAAATGACCCTATTCTCTACCCATTTGTCTTCAAATGGGTACCATTTGGTCACACTTGGAGCCTTAGTCTCCCCACCTGGGAAAAGGGTCAGAGCCGATCTGACTAATCTCAGGTGGCAGGAGGAAGGTGCAGGTGCTGGTTAGATCCCACAGCACAGCCCATGGAACCCACTCTCTCGTTCTCACCTATCATGACCATCTGAGGTGCAGCCCCAGGCACAGTTGCTTCAGTTCCCTCCGTGGTACTGGTGGAATCTCCTAACCCACTGCCTGCTCCTGACTCCCCATAGCCTAGCCATGGTCCTACTTCCCAAACCCTTACACAGGAACATCCTTTTCTCCCACAGATCGGGGACCTTGAGGCCTTCAGACAGGCATTTGTCCAAAGCATCTGGCAGGACCATGCGTTTGGGTCCCTTGCACCATTTGATGGCATCCTGGGACTGGCCTACCCTAACATGGCCCACGATAGACGCACCTCTGTCTTTGACAATCTTTGGAAGAAAGGCCGCATTTCTGAGAACCTCTTTGCCTTCTACTTGACCAGGTAAGGGTGGGCTAGACAAGCCCTTTCTCTAACTCACTGTAAGACACTTTTGGTCGCATGAAAAATTAAAGACTATCTGATCCAGAAGTTTCCTTAGAGACTGTCTAATCCAGGAGTCAGAAAACTATACTCAGGGGGGCCAAATCTGGCCTATCTTCTGTTTTTGTAAATGAAGTTTTATTAGACTACGATCATATTAAGGTGTCATAAATGGCCACTTTTGCATGCTGTGGCAGTGTTGAGCAGTGTCACAGACGTTAGGCCCACAAATCCTAAAAGAGTAACAACGTGCCCTTTACAGGAAAAGTTTGCTGACCCCTCCAGTCTAATCCCTTCATACAACAGAGAAGAAAACAGACCCAGAGAGGGGCTCTGCACAAGGTTGCACAGTCAGGTCCCGGTAGTAGTAGAACTTGAACCCAGCCCTCAGGACTACCTCAAGGCTAGTGTTAATCCATCAGTTAAGTTTCCTGTCCCTGAGCTCTATAAAAAAGGCTGCAGTCTGCTGAGTGCCTTAGGGTCTGGTAGGGAATTGGGGAGAATAGTGGAGCACAGACAAAAGGGGACCCTGTGGACAGACCATATTTTCCCCTACCAAGGCAGTGGTTGACCCCATAGAGCCATGCAGGGGGCAAGAGTGTCTGGTGGTTGAGGCTGTAACTCAGGGGACCTGGGTTCACACCCTGGCTCTATCGCCTGGACCCAAGAAGGTTATTGAACTCCTTAAGCTTTAGGAACACTTGTATCCAATGGAGATAATTGGCACCTGCTATGTGCTGGGGACTGTTCTGTACACATGAAGCAGACAGGCAGTAAGTAAATAAATAAAGGAAAATGGATAATTCCATACAGTAACTGTTTTTGGGAAAGCAATGAGTCAGGCTGATAGAATGGACAGGGATGAGGATGCGTTCTGAGCTGGGCGGTAGGGAACGGCCACTCTGCACTGAGACCTCTGCCACAGGAAAGAGTCAGGATGGAGATGCTGAGAGCCAGGCCCAGAGAAGCGTTGAGTGCCAAGGCCGAGAGGAGAAGCGAGCATGAAGACCACGGGCAGGGGGGACGTACAGGGGACCCAGCATGGCTGGAGTCCTGGGAGAAGGGGGAAGAATGAGGCTTCCCTGGGGCTTTGTCCTAAGTGGAAACAGAGGCCTGTGGCAGGGGACTAAGCAGGGAAGAGACCTCATCTGACTTCCATTTTGACAGCTCACTCTGGACACCCACTGGGAGGAAAATGAATGAACAGAGTGTAGGTGGGGAGGCCTAAAATGGGTGGCTGCCAGGCCCAGGGGAGAGCAGCAGGGACTCTGGATGGAGGCTATAAGCAGAGGGAATAGGATTTGCTGATGGACTGAACTTGGGAGGAGAGGGGTCTGCAGGGATGTTACTTCCTCACTAAGATTTCACTGTGAGCCTAGGACTAGCCATATAATGTGCAGGGGCTGGTACACATGAAAATGTGGGGACCCTTGTTCAAAAAGTATTAAAACTGTGAAACAGGCCAGGCATGGTGGCTCACACCTGTAATTCTGGGATTCTGGGAGGCTGAGGTGGGGAGATCACTTGAACGCAGGAGTTTGAGACCAGCCTGACCAAGAGCAAGACCCCTACTCTACTAAAAACAGAAAAACTAGCTAGGGCATTGTGGCAGGCACCTGTAGTTCCAGCTACTCTGGAGGCCAAAATAGGAGTATCACTTGAGCCCAGGAGTTTTGAGAGTCTATGTCAAAAACATACAAAAATATAAAAACCAATTCCTGGAAAGCAGTGATAGCAGAAACACAGGGCTCTTCTAGGCACAGGGATCCGTGGGTGGCACAAGTACCAGGCCCCAAGTGAACCTTAACACGCAGCCTTTAGAACCCATTGGGGCTTGGTTTTACTCGAAAATGACAGACTGGACAAGGTAGAGGTCAGCTGTCTCTGGCCATAGACCCTCTGGCTGCATCTCAGAGTCTGCTCTTATTACTGAAGGGGACTTGGCCCTGTTTTGAAGAGTAGGGTGGTTGAAGCCCAGCTCAGAAGCCAGATTATCCAGATTCAAATCTCAGCTTTGCCACTCACTTGCTGTGTGACCAGCTGTGGACAGGTATTCAACCCCTCTTTGCCTTAACATCCCCATCCATAAAATGGAGATCATAGTCGTGCCTGCTTCCTAGGCTGCAAGGGGCTGCAGATAGAGTGAGCAATGACAGCAAACCCTTAGACAGCGCCTGGTGAAGAATGCTGCCCATCGTTCATGGCAATGAGCCCTTTCCTCTTCCTCTCCTCCAGCGGGGGAAAGAGAGGCAGTATGCTGATGCTTGGTGGGGTGGACCACTCCTACTACTCCGGGGAACTTAGATGGGTGCCACTGACCAAACAACAACACTGGCAGGTAGCCCTGGACAGGTAAGCCCTCCCTTCTTATTCCTGCTCAGAGCGATGCTGCACACACATATGCATATGTATGTGTGCACAGACAAACTTGCACACACAGACACCTGCACACAAAGTCACAGACACATACAGCCATACTCACACACAGAAACAACACACAGACACACACACAGTGCACCTGTGGTCCCTAATCCCTCCAGGCCTCCTGACCAAGGTCTTGACAAGAGAATCCAGAGCAAGCCTGAGTCTTGGGCTAAAAGAGGAGACGGGACAGACCCACGGGGCAGGAAGCTGGGATCCCTGGGAAGAGACAGAGTAGTGTGGGGACACCTGGCCATGCTGCAGTGTGGGCAGGCAGCAGGGTCTGGGGACCCTCAAGTGTAGCACACGGTAGATCAGGGAGGAGCCCATCAGGCTGAACAGGGGCATAGTAAGTGTTCAACTGTCCTGCTTTACCTAGGGCCAAGGGAACTTTCAGGACACAGGACTTTCAGGTAGAGAACAGAGGAAGTCCCAGGCACACTCACAAGTTGATCACCCAGGGAGAAGATACCCAGCAGTGAAGAGAGATGTATTTTGTTCTCAAGCTGAAAAAGAATTACACAAAGGGACAGTCCCCACCTGACATCCATCCTGGGCACACCAGGGGGACAGGAACTGTGACAGAGATTCAGGAAACTGGAGTCCTGGAGAGCCTGGGAACACGGTGACAGTAACCAACTGGATTCTGTGATGCCACTAGGGAGAAGCTAGACGTGTGCTTTGGCAGCATCTATAGCCCCTTGAGCTGCCTTAGACATCACCTGAGATGGGGGCCTCAGCATCTAAACTGTGACTCTGAGAGGCAGCACCCTCTTCCACAGCAGCCCACAGCCCCTGCCCCTCACTCTCAGCATCTGCTGCCTGACAGGCTCTCCTGCTTCACTCAGGGGCAGTCAGTCACTGGAACAAGTCTGTTTCCCTTGTTAATTCACTCAACAAACATATGTTGAGCACCCACTGTGTGCTGGGAACCTGAGGGAGGCACTGAGGACACAACCTACTCTCACAGTCCATACTATCCAGTAGGGCAGGCAGACATGGCCCAATGAACCCGAGAAATAGTGAATTCTCACTTCCATGCCTGCTAGAAACAAGCAAGAGAATGAGGAGGTCGGCCAAGAGAGGAGCCAGGTCTACGTCCCCGGAAAAGTGACAGTTAAGCTGGAACATGGAAGATGAGCAGAAACTAGACAGATAGAGGTCATGGGGGCAGTTCTAGTAAGGGAGGCCAGCATGTACAAAGGCCCTAAGGCAATAAACAGGTTGGAGCATTCAAGAACTGAAAGGAAGTCACAGAAGGTCAGTGTGCCCACTGCAAAGGGAAACAGAGAGGGGGATGCGAGACAGCAGGGAGGGGGCAGAATGGAGGGAGGCTGAAGAGTGATGGGAAATCTGCTTTGCCTGCCCAATCCCCAGGATCACCGTGAATGGGACCATTATTGCTTGTCCTGATGGCTGCCAGGCTATTCTCGATACTGGGACTTCGCTGGTGGATGGCCCAGATGACGATATCCTGAACATCCAGAACATCATCCATGCCCAGCACATCTTCAACAACATGGTAAAAAGTCTTGCCAGAGGTCATCTGGGGCCTCCATGCACTGAAGGACCAGATGAGCCAACCTTCTCTCCCCTTTCTCCAACAGTATGTCATTGACTGTAACACCACCACCCAACTACCTGACATTGTCTTTGTCATTGGTGGCGTCAACTACCCAGTGCCAGCCAGGAGCTACATCCGGAAAGTGAGAAGCCCAGCCCGAGGGCTGGTCCTCACATCAGGGGACTTGTGGATAGCGTCCCCAGAGGCCAAGCTGTGACTTCACAGCCACTGCCAAGCCCACCTGGTTGGCGGGTATCTCCCCCAAAACAAACACATGCATAGCAAGAGGCAGTCTGGGACGCCACAGTGGGCACTAGAGGTTAAGCAATAATGACCCTGCACTGACACGGTGCCTGGAAAAGGGAGGGAGGAACATCATAGGGCCTGCGCCCCATGGAACTTCAGTTCGACCAGGCCCCTGCAAAAGATGAACACAGAAATTTGCCTGCAGCATCCTTGAAATGGGCCAAAGGAATAGTGACAGTCAGGGTTGCTGGGGACAGTCCCAACATCTTGTCCCACCATGATTACTAACAATACTCCTTTCCCTTCTCCAAACTGTGCTGGTTTGGATCATAAATGATCTGTTCACCCTCATCCCAAGTTACAACTTCACCTTGCTAAGCCTGTTCCCTCCTCTGCAAAGCAGAGGAACAGCTTCTCCCTTCATGGGGTGCTTGGGATGTAGACATGAAGAAGGACATGCCGAGCCCACAGAACATCTGGCATGTATTTGAGGCCTCTAGGAGAGCAAGGGGAGGCTGGGTGGGTTAGAAAGGGGGTGTAAACAACCCTGAGCCATAGCCCTGTAGAGGTGGGAGGAGGCCTGCTTGGATTGGGGGCAGGTCTAGACCGAGTTCATCTCAAAGGGCACCCCAGGGAGCTGAGCAGATAAGTCAGCAGACCAGGTAATATGGTGAGACAGTGGTTGTGGGGCAACGACCAAGGAAGTCATCCACCCCATCCTGGAGTGGTTAGGGAGTCCAAGCCTGGGTCCAGGAAAGCAGGGGTGGGGGTCCTGGAGCTCAGTCTCTAAGGATGAGGGAGGTAAAGAGGGGAAGGAAGGAGCAAACAGGGTCAAAGGGAGAGACCATGATAAGTCCTGGGTCCTGACAAGCAGCTACAGGGGACAGAGGAGAGACCAAGCTGAGACACCACCAGGTCTGGGTATGGAAGGGGATGGCAGGCAACAACTCAGGCTGACCACTGCATATGTCTGTCATCTTCTCCAGAATCCATTGGGCACCTGCATCAGCAACTTCAAGACATTGCCAGATATGTTCAGCTCAAACATCTGGATCTTGGGAGACGTTTTCCTTAGGGTATATTTCAGTGTTTATGATCGGGCCAACAACAGGGTGGGCCTAGCTCCCGCAATATAAATGCTGGCCCTTCTCCAGAAAGCAGCCAAGCCCACCCCAAACACAAACTCAAACACTCCTCCAGGGAATTCTCACCCAGAGGAGTTGACTTGAGCTGTCTTTGGTGTTCCGCAAAACCCTAATCTCTCAGTGGACAATAAAAGATTTTATTTCCAATGGTGCTAATACTAATGGTCACGTCTCCTTGAGTCAGGGAGCTACATCAGAATGAAGCAGAGCTCAGAAATCTAGTCCCAGCAACAAGCCAGAGAAACCCAGTCCAGCTGGCTGGAATGAAAAGGGAGACACTTTAGGGAAGTATTCTGAGAGAGTTGCAACAACCAGAGCAGGTTCAAAGATCTTGATGACTGGACCAAAGAAATCAAAACCCATCCACTCCCTATTTACCTCCTTCCTTTCCTTCTTTCATCTGATTCTCTTTCCCTGAGAGCTTTCCTTTCCCAGCCTTCCACGCATAGTAGAAAACTTTGCCACTAACTGCCCCAGGGCTTTCCATCCTTAAGAAAGAAAAAAAGCTCAGAAAGCAGCTCAGATGATGAAGAAAGAGTGGATCAGAATTGTTTGTTGCTGTTGTTGTTGTTGTTGTTTCTGAGACAGAGTCTCACACTATCACTTTGATTAGAGTGCTATGACATCATAGCTCACAGCAATCTCAAACACCTATTCTCAACAGATCCTCCTCCCTCACCCTCCAGAGTAGTTGGGATACAGTTACCCACCACAATACCTGGCTAGTTTTTGTATTTTTGGTAGAAACAGGGTCTCACTCTTGCTCAGTCTGGTCTCAAAGTCCTGAGCTCAAGCACTCTCCCCACCTCGGCCTCCCACAGTGCTGAGATCACATGTGAGAGCCCACTACTCCCAGCTGGCTACAAATGGTAAATTTAAACTGAGCTTAATGGAGACACAAATTTGTAACATTCACTTTTCAGCTATGTCTCCATGGAACTACTAAGTGACATCTCTCTTTGTTAGAAACCACCAATAAGGAGAATAGCTTCAATTAATTTATTGAGGGTTTTCTGTACATTATTTCATTATCTCCCCCTTTTCCCTGCAAGGTGGGTAATGTTGTCTCCCCCCCTCCCGAGATGAGAGAAGTCCCCTCAGATTTGTCTGGCTCCAGCACTCTGTGCCAGGCACATCATAGGCAAATACATGTTGAATAAATAAATGAAGGCTGGGCATCGAAGTGGACTCCTATGGTCTCAGCTACTTGGGAGAATGAGGTAAGAAGATCGCTTGAGCCCAGGAGTTCTTTGTTTTTGTTTTTGAGACAGAGTCTCACGTTGTCTCCCTCAGTAGAGTTCTCTGACTTTAGAGTTCACAGCAACCTCCAACTCTTGACCTTAAGCAATTCTCTTGCCTCAGCCTTCCAAGTAGCCAAGACTATAGGTGTCCACCACAACACCTGGCTATTTTGAGAGATGGTGTCTTGCTCTGGCTCAGGGTGGACTCCAGCCTGTGAGCTCAGGGCAATCCACCCACCTTGGCCTCCCAGAGTGCTAGGAGAGCCCAGGAGTTTGAGATTGGAGTGAACTGTGGTGATAATGCTATGACACTCTAGGCCAGGTGACAGAGCGAAACTCACTCTCCCAAATAAAATAAATAAAAATAAATGAGTAAGTGCTCCCACTAGAGCACTCTGCTGCTTCTCAGGCAGGAGACACATCTGGTGTCAATATGGCTTATTTCCATTATGTCAACCATAAGGGTCAAGGTTTGCTTCCCTAAATGTGCCCAGGGGCCAGGCTGGAGCTGGTGTCTAGTAATGAACCACACTCCCTGAGGCTCTGTATTTATGGCTCCTGGCATCTCCATGAGGATGAATTCTGAACTTCAAAGCAAAAATCTGCCCTCCTCTCCTTTTATCCTTTGCATACCAAGGACTTTTATAGCCTCTGGTGAGAGAGAATATGGAGGAAAACTTTGGCTCTTACTGAATCAAAAATTTTTCTCTTTAAAACTTTTAGAATTTTAAGATCAGGGCTCGGTGCCTGTAGCACAGTAGTTATGGCACCAGCCACATACACTGAACTTGGGGGTTCAAACTCAGCCTGGGCCACATAAAGACCAACGACAACTGCAACAAAAAATAGCCAGGCTTTGTGGTGGGCGCTGGTAGTTCCAGCTACTTGGGACACTAAGGCAAGAGAATCACTTGAGCTAAGAGTTAGAGGTTGCTATGAGCTGTGATGCCAAGGTACTCTATCGGGGGTGAGAAAGTGAGATTCTGTCTTAAAGAAAAAGAAAAAGGAGGAAAAAATAGAATTGTAGGATCTCTGTGTTACAAGGGACCTCAGGAAGCTAACTGAATTAAATGATTCCCCCTTCTGGTTTGTATCAGAGTTCCTAAGTTTAAGCGACCTTTTGGTATTTAACGCCTGTTACCTGGGATTCAATTCAGAGCTTCTATAAGAATCTCATTCTATTCTTCTCATCATTTTCATGCTTTTCCTAAAAAGTGAGAAGAAATTGGAGCAACTGACTATAACTTCTATCAGTGGATCATGTTTATCAAGTGCCCTGAGTCCTAGGTGATACTATTAGCCTGAACTTATAATTTTGGTAAAGTGAAAAAAGCATCAAACCATATTAAGAAATAAAACATATTTATTTGGGGGGGATACAGATAGCTCTTGAACACTCCTTGTAAGAGTATAAATTGGTACAATTTTATGGAGATGATTTGCCCTTAAAATACATATAGTCTTTGTCCCCACAGTTTTGTTTCCAAATTTAGGCTGAGGCAGTGGTCCCGAATGCCCATGAACATGAATGAGCAAGGATATAACCCTAGACAAGAGAAAAATCTAGTCCTCCCCATGTGTCCACAGCCCAGAGGGACAATCATGGCACCATCTGAAGTCATGTCTTAGAAAAATATTTAATATCATGAGAAATAAAATGTGAAGAGAAAAGAAGAGACTGCAGGACAGCACGACCCCAGGCTTGCTAGGCACAGAAGACAATACCATGTAGTGGCCAGTGAGGCAGGTCTCAGAGCCCTCTGTGTTTAAGAGCTGTGTACCCCAGCTCTGACCAGAACCAGCCACACGACCTTGGAAAAATTCCTATCTGGACATCTGTTTCCTATTCTGTAAATCTTGAATAAGAATAGTCCATTTCAGTAGGGGCGAGAGTAGGAATGCTAATGAGTACAGGATTTCTTTTCAGAGTATGGAAAATGTTCTGATCTTAAATCACAGTGGTAGTTGTACAATTCCAGGAACACAGTAAAGACCACTGATCTGTACCTTACATGGGACAATTTATGATATGTGAAATGCATTGCAATAAAGCTGTACAATTACAGAAACTGAAAAAACAAAACCACAGGAAAGAATCTTCTCTTTCTTCTCCAGCTACAGGAAAGAGTAAACGAATTAATCATATGAAACATTTAGAATGGGGCCAATCACACAGTTCATGAGCTATCACTGTTTGAAATATATATCAAAGACCAAAAGGTTAACAGTTACTTGAAAGATATCACAAGCATTATCTCCAGAAGGCAACATTATGGGCAGTTTTCCCCCTCTTCTTATGCTTCTTAGTTTTTTTTTTTCAGTGATTAGTTTTAAGATCAGGGAAAAGTTAAGCATTATTTTATGAAAGAAAGTGAAAGACCTAGGGCAGAGAGAAGACCTTATGTTTATGAGGTTACCTGGGTTCTTTTTTTTTTTTTTTTTTTTTGGTTAGCCATTTCTATTCATTCATGTCTGAATGTTAGAATCTGAAATGAAATGATCATTAGATGGAAGAATCAACTGTTCCCTATCAAATACTTTGCGAAAGATTTCTCACTTAGGCACTTAAGCACATTATGGCTATAAGTGAATCCTGTTGCCTGAAAGTTGTTTCCTGCAGAAAAAAAGCATATCAGAGCGGAGGGTCAGCGGAGCAATGCCACCTAGTGGCAAAGATAGATATTACACATAGAAGGTGGGACTATTAAATTGGCCAACTTGTCCTAGGAAAATTGCTACATTGGTGAATATCACTATAGTCACCTTAGAAGTACTCCCCTTGGGGAGCTATGCAGAGCCCACTTGGAAGGAAGTTGTTACTCAGCCACCATCTCGATCATGTTCCAAAATCTCATTATTTTTAAAGCAGGGGTTGCTTGTTACTGTAGCACACCCTGACTGCCCATTCTGACTCATGTAATGTGTCAGGTAAGCTCATGGTCCTTGCAATCTAACATAGACAGGTAATATACACTTTGCTAAAACACTATGATGCCAGCACTGCCCTTTTTGACTAACCTTTCTGTTCCTATGCCCACTTGGTAAAATTCTTTCATTTTCTGGGACCCAGTTGCCACTTCCACCAGGAAGCCTTCCTAACCTTCCATTCAAGGTAGCATAGGGCAGTCCCTTTGCAAGAGTCCTGCAAACACTTGTTGTCAGCCTGTTTTTCTAATCTTTTTCAATTTCAAGGCCACCACTTTCCCACTCAGGTCATTTGTTAGACTCAGAAAGAGTGAACAATTCCAAGTTGCTGTAGCTCCGCAGGGCTATGGCTCAGCAGGGGATCACAGACTGACGTTAGCCCCTGCCCATAAACCTTTCTCTTATTAATCTACATTAATTGTGAGTTTATATTCCAGTGAACCAACCAAGGGAAAAGAGGTGAGTTTTGCCATGATCCCTACAATGAAAAAAAGGAAAGAAAGTTATAGACGCCAGAGGTCCACAGGCTTCATCTTTGACAGTGGGTGTCCCATTTTCATCCTCTATTCTTTATTTTATGGATTTGTATCAACGTTATGAACCAGGGTTGTGATATGAAACCAGAAGGCTGTTTGAACTTTTGGAACCTTGTGTGGGATTGATGGTGGTGCAGAGGCATGAAATGCCAGTATGAGCGAGAAGAGGAGAGCGCGTGCAGAGACTTGGTGGTGCATAAGGTAGATTTTTGAACTTCGTAAGATGTGTCTCTCAATTACCTGGCTTTGGTGAGAACATATGCAGAGAGCAATGATAGCAAATAATGTACAAATGTTTTTTCCATTCAAAGGACATCCACATCTGTTGGAAGACCTTAAGTGAGTGTTGTTCTTAGATAACCCATATTAGCTGAATGTGTTAAGTGAAATGATACTTGTATTTAGCCATGATCTGTACACTGTCCTCCATGGCCCTGCCTACCAGGCTTTATGGAATTACCTTAGAGCACCACACAAGAAGTGTTCATAGAAGGAATGAATATTTTCTAAAGCCTTCTTCTCCTCTTTTCCTTCTGCCTCATTTCTTGATCTCCCAAGCCTGGAACTGAGGAGCAAAAGACTGGTCAAGAGCATGGAATTTGCAGTCAGACAGACCTGGGTTCAATTCTTGACTCTACCATTTACTTTCCATAAGTCTTTGAGAGAGTTACTTGGTTCCCCAAGCTTCAGTTTTGCCAAATGTCAATTAGGCTCACTGTCAGTTTCACAGGGTACCCATGAGAAGCCTGGAAGTGTGGAAATGCACTCAACGGGTGTCTACAGAACCCTGCCAATGAGTCAGGCTCTGTGGCTGGGAGACCAGAGTGGTCAGGAAAGGCCCAACCAAGGAGAAGACATTGAGCTGGCAGCTGAGTGTTGGGGAGAAGCTGGCCATACAAAAAAGAGCTGGGAGAAGAACATTCCAGGTAGGGGAATAGCAACTTCAAAGGCCCCAGGTAACCAAGCTCAAGAAGCAACTGCTTTTCCATCTCCAGTTGTTCTGCCCAGGAGTTCCCCAGAGACCACACAAATAGACAAGCTGAATTTGCAAGGGAGTCTCTTTATTCAGGAGCTGGCCGAGTACTGCATCAGTTTCCCAACTGGGGGGTTCTGAAAGCAGCCCCAAGTGCTTAAGGGGTCAAGTTTTTAAGGCCTGGTCTGCATCCTGGTTGGCACACAGGCTGTCCAGGTGCATCCAGGTAGGGTAGCAAGCAAGCGTTGTACTTAAGCAGAACTTTGCAGTTAGTTAGTCATATGTCATAAATCTTTGTTTAAATATTTTCTCCCCATACATCTCTGCTTCAGTACTTGCCCCACCTCGAATTGTTTAAAGGTCAGTCCAGGGACAGTGGGTGCCTCCCGGTTAATTTCCTAGGGAGTTAGCCAAGCAAGAGACTGGGAGTGAACTAGAAGCAAGAAATCAATTAGTACTTTTTCACTTATCTTGGGGGTGAATTAGACTTCTTTCATTTTTTTGAAAGCTTATAGTCTAGAAATTTGCCAGGAGTTAACTGGCATATTTTTATTATAGCCTAGGCCTGACACCTTTCTGCCTTAGCCTGGGCCCAATAGGCCTAACACAGTCTTCCTTCCCTGGATGCACCATCATCAACCCAGCGACATGGAGGCCACAGTCTACCCTACCATGACCTTATCTCACACTTGATTCAGTGACTCAAAAGAAGTTATCAGCCAAAACTCATCAACCCCCCAGAATGGCGAGCATGGGGTAATGTGCTATCTCAGGGGAGTCAACAGAGGCAAGTTTGCTCCTGGGCACAGGGCCATGTCAATAAGCAAGTTATCTCCAGCAGCACTGGCTCCTGGGGGCACAGTGGACATCCACAGTGAAACTGCCACCACCACTGACTCTGGCCCTTTTGTTTTGCCTGTCCTCTAGGGGATTATCCCCAGCACACCCATGGGGCAGGAAGGAAAGTCAATGCTCTTGCCTAATCTCTCCCAGTGGGATCACAAGGCCTCTGGAGGAGGTCTCTCCCTTGCCAGCATCTGGTTCCTCCATTTCTTCTTGGAAGGTAGCCATGAGCACCAGCACCTGCACCTGCCCATGAGGTCTGGCAGCTGGAACTCAGGGCCCAGTCAGGTGGGATCACATCATGCCCAGCCTTTCCCAGTGGGACTGCCTTGGTCTGCTCTTTCTCTCCGTCCAGATCCATACAGCAGTGTCCCTACAAAGTGTTTCATCCCCCATCAAGGTCTTCAAAGCTCCAAAGTCTTTTCTGGGTGTTGAATCCAGCCCTTTCTCAGCCTCCCAACTCAGCCAAGTGTCCCCTGAAGAAGAAATAAGATAATGGTTTCAACTGTCCAAGTCTGACCAGAAAACGCTCACTACTCTAAGTATGGGCCAGTGCCTAACCAGCTTATAAGGGTCAGTGTTGTATGAACACGGAGGAAAGGCTGTAGGGCACAAGTCTGACACCAACTGATATCACTGCCTCCTGCTTCCTGGGGCCCCTCCAGCCGGGACTGCCCCCTCTGTGCCTGGCACCTGGCAGGGCTAGCTTCCAATGTTGCCTTCCTGCTGCCATGAGATGGCAAGTCTGGTGACAGCAGTGGAGCTGGGCTTGAGGAGGAAGCGGAAAAAAACTTCAGGACTCTGGGAGTTACCCATAGAAGCCGGTGGCAGTGAAGACAATAATGCATTCTCTGACTTTCCCTCCTCAGAGCTCCCTGAGCCTTTGTCATGTGGGAAGAGGATTGCCTGAGAACCAGAAGCCCTAGGCCCAGCCCTGCACTAACTTACCCGACAACCTTTCAGTAAGTTGTTACCTGAGCTTTCAGTTCCCCATCTCCAGGAGATTGCACTTGTCTAACAAGAGCAGTAGTTCAGACTGAATCCCACATGTGGCTGTGGGATAGGGAGGGGGCCACATCTAGTGGTCAGCAACGTTGTGACTCACTGGTGAGAATCTTTTTTAAAATGTGTGGATGTATAGTCATGATATTTTTTTTTTTTTTTTGAGACAGAGTGTCACTTTGTCACTCTTGGTAGAGTTCTGTGGCATCATAAGTCCCAGCAACCTCAAGTTCTTAGCCTCAAACTATCCTACAGCCTCTGCCTCCCAAGGAGCTGGCACTATAGGCACTTCCACAACACCCGGTTATTTTTAGAGATGGGTCTAGCTCTTGGTCTGGCTGGTCTTGAATTCCTGAACTCAGGCAACCCACCCCTCTCAGCCTCCCAGAGTGCTAGGCATTACAGGCATGAGCCACCGCACCTGGTCCTTTTTTTGCACTAAAGAATATTCCTTTGAGCTGACACCCGTTTCATTTCTTTTCCCATTTGCATTATACTTCATTTGGAACCACTGTCTGTACTGTAGCTTAGGCTAAAGTCGTATTGGTGGACATCTCTGATATTTTTCTAATCTTTTGCTACTACAAATAATGGTACAATTCATTGTTTGTGCATACAACTTTTTGGTGTGAGGGAAATTCCTAGAAGTAGAATTCCTAAGCTAAAGTGCAAGTATGTGGGCTCAGCACCTATGGCTCAAGGGGCTAAGGCTCCAGCCACATACACCTGAGCTGACAGGTTCAAAACCATCTGGGCCTACCAAACAACAGTGATGGCTGCAACCAAAAAGAAAAAAGAAGTGCAAGTATGTTTGTGTAATTAGCTAGATGCTGTCCAATCCCCTCCATAGTGGTAAAGCTGAATTATGAATGTGCAAAAATGAGGAGTAAGACTTTACCACCCCATCTACCACCCAAGCCCGGGAATCATGTCAGCCTCCACATAATTCTACCTAAGATGCGCCTGAACTGAATCCAGATCTCACGCGAGAGCACCAAGGCCCTGGCATGACCTAACACTTTCTGAGCCCCATTGTGGCTCCCACCTCTAGGCCAGCTGAATCAGACTCGCAGTTATTTAAGGTTTCGCCCGTACCATGTTTCTCAGAAAAACAAACTAATTTGCTGCCAACATTTAAAGATCAGAGATTTCACACAAATAACAGACTTCTCATTTCCCTATGATATTTAGATAGATATGTAGATTGATTGATTAATATAAATTATAACTCCCACAGCCGTGCTTAGTCTTTTTGTTAGGCCTGGTGAGCCTAGGCTAAAGCAGAAAAGTGTCAGGCCCAGGCTATAATGGAAAAATACCAGTTAACTCCTGGCACATTTCTGGACTACAGTTTTCTAAAAGAAATAAAATAAGTCTAGTTCACCCCTAAGATAAATGAGAAAGTACTAATTGATTTCTTGCTTCTACTTCACTCCCAGTTTCTTCCTTGGCTCACTCCCTGGGAAACGAACCAACTGTCCCCGGACTGACTTTTAGACAATACCAGATAGAGAAAATACTGAGACAAAGATGTATGGAAACTAGGATGTGTAGGGGGAAAATATTAAAGCAAAGATGTATGAGGTATAGCTAACAACTGTAAAATTCTTCTTCTGTACAATGCTTGCTTCCTATCCTACCCAGATGCACCTGGACAGCCTGCATGCCAGCCAGGATGAAGACCAGGCCTTAAAAACCCAACCACTTAAGCACTCGGAAACCCCATGTCGAGACACTGAGGCAGTAGATGGTGTCACATCAAGAAACAGTGTTTCTTCTGCATAATATTCTAGGTCTTCTCTCCACTCCCTTTCTGTTTCCTTGTATATATGTCTCTGTGATTCTGTCTCTATCTCCACATCTCTCTTTTATTCCTTCACTTCTTCTGGAGTCTCTGTGTATGCAGAAGTCTGTTTCTTTCTCTTTTCAACTCATTCTTTCTCTACCCTCTACTTTTCCCTAATTTATTACCCACCTCAGCATCTTTGAGTTTTCTCACATCCTGGCTTCCTCTCTCAGCCCTCTCTTCTGATTGAGCCCCAGAGAGATCAGGAGAGCTACATCTAGACCCAGGTTTGCCACTAACAAACAGTGTGACCACAACAAAGTCACAAGCTACTGCTCTGCAAATTCCTTCTTCCCCTGTAATAAAAGGATAATGATCCCCACTCTATCTCCTTTCTAGGGCTACCTCAAGAAAGAACCACTGAGATGACAATAGCGATGGGAATGGCCATCACCATCAAGACCTACTATTAATATATGGCAGGTGCATCACCTCTGCCACCTCACTGAGAACCCCCAAACATTCTATGTGAGGGGAGCGTTATCATTCCACCATTTTTACAGATAGGGAAAGTGAGGCCCAGAAAAGTCATATGTTTTGTCTGAGATTATAAAAGAGAACCTGGATTCAAACCTAAATCACCTAGGTCTCCTGCCATGGTTTTCATTGTGTTGGATATGACAGCACTCATTAAAATGTTTAGAAAATTCACAGCACACTTATAAAGCAGGGGGTGACAGTCACACTGTAGCAAGGGACAGTGTACTGCTGTCTCTTATTTGTTTCTCTTCCCATGCTCTGTTAAAGAGTCCCTCTGATGAAGGTCAAATCTATGCGAGAAAAACTCCAGGAAAATGGCATGCTAAAAGAATACCTTGAAAAGTTCCCTTACAGCCCGGTCAAGTTTCTTAGTAAAGATCAGAACAAGAAAGTGACTTCTCAATCCCTGAGGAACTTCGTAAGTATGCTGGGAGGATGGAGCTCTGGAGTACGCTCCTGGGCCTTCTGCCAAGCACTGGGGCTCCACTTGGGGCATGAGCCAGGGGGTTGGTTAAGGCTGACCTCCTGCAAGCAGAAACAGTGCAGACAGGGACTCACCCCTAGAAAAGAAGTCTCTCCTACACTTGGTTGTTGGTCTGCAGTGATTGGGCCCAGCATTGACCAGATACCACATAAACATCAATTCCTGTTTCACTTGGCACCTGTGAACCATAGCAGTGCTTATTTGGGGGACATTGCCCTTTCTGAACTAAGCAAATCACTGAGCTACAGAGCACATTGAAGGGTGAGCCATGCCTGATCAATTGATAACAAAGCCAAGTGCAGATCAAGCTTGAGGCCCTAGTTAAAGAAGCCTCTTCAGCCCTAAGAACCACACCAAGAAAAAGCCATTGAGCCCTGTGATGTGGTACGCCGTGATGAACTAACGGTATAGTCATTGTTACTGATTACCAGAGGCTCCATCTCATCTTCAAGAACCTGTAGCATAGCAAGAGAAATAGGCAAAGGGTAAATAAATCTCAGATAAAAGTACCAACTATTTGGTACTGACTTTGTGTGATATGAGTTTAGAGGAAAGAAGACTCATAGTGACCTGTGGGTAACTTAGGAGGGCTGCCTAGAGGAAGAGGCACCCGTGCTGGGCCTTTGAGGGTGGGAAGGATGTGGAGAGCTTTGGGGAAGGCTGGAAGGTTTCTTGAATGAAGGCATTAGCTTGAACAAGGGCTGCGAGGTAGAGCTGTGATAAGTAATTTGGGGAAACATGAGGATACCCAAAGAAGACCAGCACTCTGGGAATCAGGCCATGGCCAAGCCTGCCCTAACCACCCCTTCCTGGCCTGGCAGCTGACCTATGTTGGCCTCATCACCATTGGAACACCCCCTCAGACCTTCAAAGTCATCTTTGACACAGGCTCTGCTGACTTCTGGGTGCCCTCCATCGTTTGCAACATCGAGCACTGCCGTGAGTGTCCGCTGCACCCTGTCTTCCCACCACTGGCTCCTGAATCCTCAACAGGCCCAATGGATGCCCTTTCCTTGTGCCTGCAGAGAACCGCAAACACTTCCACCATCAGAGTTCTTCCACATTCAACTTGCCCCCTGGTGAGCTCCACACTGCTGAACTCAGCTATGGCTCTGTGGACGCAATAGGATGTATTACCTATGACACTCTTAAGGTAACAAGGAAACCAGAGGTGGAGGCAGGGTGCTCACACCATTCACAAGACCAGATACCATCTCAGCAGGGAATACCGTCTTTCCCAAATTCTGCCAGTGGCTGGCCCCTGTGGGGCCATGTCTTGGGGAAGTAGTGTCCCTGCCAGCATGCAAACTCCTCAGGAGGGCCAGCAAAGCCGGAAGGCAGAAGCAGCTGCTGCACGGGCTTGGCCAAAATTAGCATGAGGCTGACTTTGCTGGGAACAGGGACAGAGGTGGGAAAAACCACCCACTTTTAATCTATCACACTGTCAGGCACTGTGCTGGCCCTTTGGTTGTAACAACTTTAACTCTCACGACAAGGCACTATTAGTGGCAGGCACTATTCATATCTCCATTTTACAGAGGAGGAAACAAAAAAAGTAAGGACCTTGACCAACACTGGGTCATACAGCTGGCAAGCAACAAAGCTAAGATGTGAATCAGGACCCATGCAGGAGTGGGGCACTTTCAGGAGGGGACAGAACATGCCTGGGGCCTCTGGCTAGGCAGGGAAAGGAGGTGCCCATAAAATCAGGAGCATCCTGCCCTGCAAAAGGTTTGTTTGCATACAGAATTTTGATGAATTTTCAAATTCATAAGAATTTTCCTACTGGCTATATGGTATGGGCAACTGTGTCCCCAAGGGAATGAGCAAAACACCACTCTGTCCTCAGATCATGGTGGTACCAAAAATATGACCCTATTCTCTACCCATTTGTCTTCAAATGGGTACCATTTGGTCACACTCAGAGCCTCGGTCTCCCCACCTGGGAAAATGGTCAGAGCCTATCTGACTAATCTCAGGTGGCAGGAGGAAGGTGCGTGCACTGGTTACATCCCACAGCACAGCCCACAGAACCCACTCTCTCGTTCTCGCCTATCATGACCATCTGAGGTGCAGCCCCAGCCACAGTTGCTTCAGTTCTCTCCATGGTCCTGTGGAATCGCCTCACCCACTTCCTGCCCCTGACTCCCCATAGCCTAGCCCTGGCCCTACTTCCCAAACCCTTACACAGGAACATCCTTTTCTCCCACAGACTGGGTACCTTGAGGCCTTCAGACAGGCATTTGTCCTAAGCACCTGGGTGGACTATGCACTCTAGTCCTTTACAGCATATGATGGCATCCTCAGACTGGCCTACCCTAAAATTGCCCAGGCTGGAGGCACCCCTGTCTTTGAAAAACTTTGGAAGAAAGACCTCATTTATGAGAACCTCTTTGCCTACTACTTGACCAGGTAACTCTAACTCACTGTAAGAAACTTTTGGTTGCATGAAAAACTAAAGACTATCTGATCCAGAAGTTTCCTTATAGACTGTCTAATCCAGGAGTCAGAAAACTATACTCAGGGGGTCCAAATCTGGCCCATCCTCTGTTTTTGTAAATGTAGTTTTATTAGACTACAGCCATGTTCAGTTGTCATCCGTGGCCACTTTTGCATGCTGTGGCAGTGTTGAGCAGTGTGACAGATGTTAGGCCCATAAATCATAAAAGAGTAACAACCTGCCCTTTTACAGAGAAAGTTTGCTGACCCCTCCATTCTAGCCCCTTCCTTCAAAAGAGGAGAAAATAGGCCCAGAGAGGGGCTATGCACAAGACTGCATAGTCAGGTCCTGGTAGTGGTAGGATTGATCTCAGCCCTCAGGACTACCCGCATGGCTGGTGTTAATCCATCAGTAAGTTTCCTATTCTTGAGCTCTATAAAAAAAAGCTTCAGTCCCCTGAATGCCTTAGGGTCTGGTAGGGAATTGGGGAGAAATGTGGAGCACAGACAAAAGGGGGACCCTGTTGACAGACCATATTTTCCCCACCAGGGCAGTGGTTGACCCCCATAGAGCCATGCAGGGGGCAGAGAGTCTGGTGGTTGAGGCTGTAGCTCATGGGACCTGGGTTCAACCCTGGCTCCATCACCTGAACCCAAGCAGGTTATTAAACTCGCTAAGCTTCAGGAACACTTGTATCCAATTGAGGGAGATAATTGGCACCTACTACGTGCTGGGGACTGTTCTGTACATGTGAAGCAGACAAGAAGGAAGTAAATAAATAAAGCAAAAGTATGACTCCAGACAGTAACTGGTTCTGGGAAAGCAACAAGTCAGGCTGATAGAATGGACAGGGATGAGGGTGCGTTCTGAGCTGGGCGGTAGGGAATGGCCACTGTGTGCTGAGACCTCTGCCACGGGAAAGAGTCAGGATCGAGATTCTGAGAGCCAGGCCCAAGGAAGCTTTGAGTGCCAAGGCCTAGAGAAGAAGTGAGCATGAAGAGCCCGGGCATGGGGGACCTACAGGGCACCCAGCATGGCTGGAGTCCTGGGGGCAGGGGGAAGGATGAGGCTTCCCTGGGGCTTTGTCTTAAGTGGGAACAGAGGCCTGTGGCACGGGACTAAGCAGGGAAGAGACCTCATCTGACTTCCATTTTGACAGCTCACTCTGAACACCCACTGGTGAACAGAATGTAGGTGCGGAGGCCAGAAAAGGGGTGGCTTCCAGGCCCAGAGGAGAGCAACAGAGAGTCAGGATGGGGAAGGGGGGCGCTGCAGGCAGAGAGAATAGGATTTGCTGATGGACTGAACTTGGGAGGAGAGGGGTCTGCAGGGATGTTTCTCCCTCACTAAGATTTTACTGTGAGCCCAGAAGTAGCCATAAAATGTGCAGAGGCCAATGCACACGAAAATGTGGGGACCCTTGTTCAAAAAGTATTAAAAACTGTGAAACAGGCCAGGCATGGTGGCTCACCCCTGTAATCCTAGGATTCTGGGAGGCCAAGGTGGGTGGATCGCTTGAACTCAGGAGTTTGAGACCAGCCTGAGCAAGACCAAGAGCCCCACTCTACTAAATACAGAAAAACTCACTGGGTATTGTGGCGGGCACCTGTAGTTCCAGGTACTCTGGAGGCTTAAATAGGAGTATCGCTTGAGTCCAGGAGTTTTGAGAGTCTATCTCAAAAAAAAAAAATAAAAAATCCCTGCAAAACAGTGATAGTAGAGGCACAGGGATCTTCTAGGCACATGGCTCCATGGATGGCACTAGTACCAGGCCCATGAAGCCATCCCTGTGTCAGCCTGAACACACACCGTTTAGTTCCCATTGGGGCTTCGTTTTCCTGGAAAATGACAGACTGGATGAGGTAGAGGTCAACTGTCCCTGGCCATAGACCCTCTGGCTGCATCTCAGAGTCCACACTGAATGCTGGAGGGGATCTGGCCCTTTTTCAAAGAGTAGGGTGGTCGGAGCCCAGCTCAGAAGCCAGATTGTCCAGATTCAAATCTCAGCTTTGCTACTCAGTTACCATGTTACCAGCTGTGGACAGGTACTCAACCCCTCTTTGCCTCAACTTCCCCAAGCATAAAATGGATACTGTAGTAGTCCCTGCTTCCTAGGCTGCATGGGGCTGCAGATTGAGTGAGCAATGATGGGAAACCCTTAGACAGCATCTGGTGAAGAATGCTGCCCATCATTCATAGCAATGAGCCCTTTCCTCTTCCTCTCCTCTAGCGGGAGAAAGAGAGGCAGTATGCTGATGCTTGGTGGGGTGGACCACTCCTACTACTCCGGGGAACTTAGATGGGTGCCAGTGACCAAACGACGATACTGGCAGATAGCGCTTGACAGGTAAGTCCTCCCTGCTGATTCCTGCTCCCAGTGATGCTGCACACATGTACACATATGTATGTGTGCACAGAGACACGTGCATACACAGACACACAGAGTCACAGACAAATACAAACTCATGAAGTCACAAATCATGCACACACAGTCGCACCCACGCACAGAAACAGCACACAGATACACACACAGTGCACCGGTGGTCCCTAATTCCTCCAGGCCTCCTGACCAAGGTCTTGACGAGAGAAGTCAAAGTAGGCCTGAGTCTTGGGCTGAGAGAAGGAGCGGGGACAGACCCACTGGCAGGAAGCTGGGATCCCTGGGAAAAGGTAGCACAGTGTGGGGATCCCTGGCTATGGTTCAGTGTGGGCAAGCAGAGTGGTCTGCGGACACTCAAGTGTAGCACACAGTGGCTCAGGGAGGAGCCCACGAGGCTGAACAGGGGCATAGTAAGTGTCCAACTGTCCTGGTTTACCTAGGGCCAAGGAAGCTTTCAGGACACAGGAGTTTTCAGGTAGAGAACAGAGGAAGTCTCAGGCACACTCAGAAGTTGGTCACCCAGGGAGAAGATACCCACCAGTGGAGAGAAATGTGTTTCATTCTCAAGCTGAAAGAGAATTACACAAAGGGACAGTCCCCGCCTGAGGACAGAAAAGGGGTGGCTTCCAGCCCTTTTCTGACCCCCATCCTGGGCACACCAGGGGACCAGGAACTGTGACAGAGATTCAGGAAACTGGAGGCCTGTAGTGCCTGAGAACATGGTTACAGTAACCAACTGGAATCTGTGTGAGGCCACAGGGAGAAGCTAGAAGTGTGCTTTGGCAGCATCTATAGTCCCTCGGGCTGCCTTAGGCATCACCTCAGCGTCTGAGCTGCAACTCTGAGAGGCAGCACCCTCTTCCACAGCAGCCCACAGCCCCTGCCCACCACTCTCAGCATCTGCTGCCCGACAGGCTCTCCTGCTTCACTCTGGGGCCCTGTGGTGGTCAGTCACCAGAACAAGTCTCTGTTTCCCTCATTAATTCACTCAACAAACACATGTTGAGCACCCATTGTGTGCTGGGCGCCTAAGGGAGGCACTGAGTCTGCACCATCCAGTAGGGCAGGCAGACATGGCCCAGTGAACCCCAGAAATAGTGAATTCTCACTTCCATGCCTGCTAGAAATAAGCAAGAGAATGAGGAGGTTGGCAAGAGAGGAGCCAAGACTACGTCCCTGGAAAAGTGACAATTAAGCTAGAACATGGAACATGAGCAAAAATTAGACAGACAGAGGTCATGGGGGCAGTTCTAGAAAGGGAGGCCAGCGTGTACAAAGGCCCTGAGGCAAGAAACAGGTTGGAACATTCAAGAATTGAAAGAAAGTCACAGAACGTCAGTGTGCCCACTGCAAAGGGAAACAGAGAGGAGGATGTGAGACAGCAGGGAGGGGGCGGAATGAGGGAGGCTGAAGAGTGATGGGAAATCTGCTTTGCCTGTCCCACCTCCAGCATCACCATGAATGGGACCATTATTGCTTGTCATGATGGCTGCCAGGCCATTCTTGATACTGGAAGCTTGGTGGTGAATGGCCCAAATGAGGATGTCCTAAACATCCAGAGCATCATCCATTCCCAGACACCTTCAACAACATGGTAAAGGGTCTTGCCAAAGGTCACCTGAGGCCTCCATGCACTGAAGGACCAGATGAGCCAAACTTCTCTCCCCTTTCTCCAACAGTATGTCATCGACTGTAACAACACCACCCACCTTCCTGATGTTGTCTTTGTCATTGGTGATGTCAACTACCCAGTGTCAGCCAGAAGCTACATCTAGAAGGTGAGGAGCCCAGCTACACTGCTGGTCCTCACATGAGGGGACTTGTGGGACAGTGTTCCCAGAGGCCAATCTGTGCCATTGAGCCACTTTTGAGCCTAACTGGTTGACATGCACCTCCCCCAAAACAAACACCTGCATAGCAAGAGGCAGTCTGGGACACCCACAGTCTGCACTAGAGGTTAAGAAATAATCACTGCACAGTGTCTGGGACAGGGAGGAACATCATAGGGCCTCTGCCCCATTGAACTTCAGTTCAACCAGGCCACTGCAAAAGATGAACACAGAAATTTACCTGCAGCATCCTTGAAATGGGCCAAAGGAATAGCAATAGGCAGGGTTGCTGGGGACAGTCACACCAAGTTGTTCCACCATCATTACTAACAATACTCCTTTCCCTTCTCCAAACTTTGCTAGTTTGGATCTTAAATGATCTGATCATCTTAGTCCCAGGTTACAATTTCAACTTGGTAAGTCTATTCTCTCCTCTTCATAGCAGAGTAACAGCTTCTCCCTTTGTGGGGTGCTTGGGATGTTGACATGAGGAAGGATGTTCAGGCCCCTCACAGAATCTGGCATGTATTTGAGGCCCATAGGAAAGCAGAGGAGGTTGGGTGGGTTAGAAGAGGGACGTAAACAACCCTGATCTGTAGCCCTGTAGAGGTAGTAGGAGGCCTGCTTGGATTGGGGGCAGGTCTAGACTGAGCTCATCTCAAATGACACCCCAGGGAGCTGGGCAGACATTTGGGCTGACCAGGTAATATGGTGAGAGTGGCGTAACCACCAAGGAAAGTCATTCACCCCAGCCTGGAGTGGTTAAGGAATCCAAGCCTGGGTCCAGGAAAGCAGAGGTGTGGGTCCTGGAGCTCAGTCTCTAAAGACAAGGGAGGTGAAGAGGGGAAGAAAGGAGCAAACAGTCAGAGGGAAAGACCACAGCAGTCTTGGGTCCTGGACGAGCAGCTATTGGGAACAGAGAGGAGAGACCAAGCTAAGACATCACCAGGTCTGGATATAGAAGGGGCAGCAGACAGTGACTCAGGCTGACCACTGTGTGTTTCTCTCATCTTCTCCAGGTGGCTTTTGGCACCTGTGTCAGCACCTTCAAGAGTTTACAAGACAATGTGTTCAGCTCAAAGACCTGGATCTTGGGAGACATTTTCCTTACTCTATATTTCAGCGTTTATGATCAGGCCAATAACAGGGTTGGCCTAGCTCCCACAATATAAATGCTGTCCCTTCTCCAGAAAGCAGCCAAGCTCAACCCCAAACACAAACTCAAACACTTCTCCAGGGAATTCTCACCCAGAGGAGTTGACTTGAGCTGTCTTTGGTGTTCCGCAAAACCCTAATCTCTCAGTTGACAATAAAAGATTTTATTTCCAATGGTGCTAATACTAATGGTCACGTCTCCTTGAGTCAGGGAGCTACATCAGAATGAAGCAGGGCTCTGAAATCTAGTCCCAACCACAAGCCAGAGAAGCCCCA
This sequence comes from Otolemur garnettii, assembly GCF_000181295.1. Taxonomy (NCBI): domain Eukaryota; kingdom Metazoa; phylum Chordata; class Mammalia; order Primates; family Galagidae; genus Otolemur; species Otolemur garnettii. The sequence goes on along the minus strand of NW_003852649.1, from coordinate 92,287 downwards.
GTTCAGCTGGCTCAAATGAAAAGGGAAGCTTATTAGGTAAGGATTCCAGGAGAGTTGCAACAACCAGAGCAGGTCCAATGATCTAGATGACTGGACCAAAGAAATCAAAAACCATCCACTCCCTATCTACCTCCTTCCTTTTCTTCTATCATCTGATTTGCTTTGCCTGACAGCTTTCCTTTCCCAGCCTTCTACACAAAGTAGAAAATTTTCCCACTAACTGCCCTAGGGCTTTCCATCCTTAAGAAAGGAAAAAAGCTCAGAAAGCAGCTCAGATGATCAAGAAAGAGTTAATCAGAATTGGTTGTTGTTGTTGTTGGTGGTGGTGGTGGTGGTGTTTTTGAGACAGAGCCTCAAGCTATCCCCCTGGGTAGAGTGCCGTGGCATTACAGCTCACAGCAACCTCCAACTCCTGGGCTCAAGCGAGTCT
>NW_003852649.1:88429-91718 GCF_000181295.1 Otolemur garnettii | reverse complement strand
TGGCTGGCACCTTAGCCGGTTGAGCTATAGGTGCCGAGCCATTGTTGTTGTTTTGAGACAGTCTCACTCTATAACTCTTGGTAGAGTTCCATAGCATTATAGCTCACAGCAACCTCAAACTCCTGGGCTCAACAGATCCTCCTCCCTCAGCCTCTAGAATAGCTGGGACTACAGGCACCCACCACAATACCTGGCTAGTTTTTGTGTTTTTGGTAGAGCCAGGGTCTCACTCTTGCTCAGTCTGGTCTCAAAGTCCTGAGCTCAAGCACTCTCCCCACCTCAGCCTCCCAGATTGCTGAGATTACAGGTTAGAGTTACAAATCCCAGCTGGTTACAAATAATAAATGGAAACTGAGCTTGATGGAGACTCAAATTTGTAACATTCGCTTTTCAGCTATGTCTTCATGGAACAACTAAGTGACATCTCTCTTTATTAGAAACCACCAATAAGAATAAGGAGAATACCTCCAATTAATTTATTGAGGGCTTTGTGTATGTTATTTCATTATCTCCCCCCATTCCCTGAAAAATGGGTATTGTTGCTCCTCCCTCCCCCAGATGAGAGATGTCTCCTCAGATTTGTCTGGCTCCAGCACTCTGTGTCAGGCACATAATAGGGAAATACATGTTGAATAAATAAATGAAGGCTGGGCTACGTAGTGGACTCCTATAGTCCCAGCTACTTGGGAAAATTATGCAAGAAGATCACTTGAGCCTGGGAGTTTTTTGTTTTTGTTTTTGAGACAGAGTCTCACTTTGTTGCCCTCAATAGAGTACTGTGGCTTCATAGTTCACAACAACCTCCATCTCTTGGCCTTAAGCAATTCTTTTGCCTCAGCCTCCCAAGTAGCTGAGACTACAGGCATCCACCACAGTGCCTGGCTATTTTTAGAGATGGTGTCTCGCTCTGGCTCCTAGGTAACCTAGGGGACCTGGAAAAAATAAACTCAGACCCACTCAGATGTAATTAATTGGTGATTTATTCACCTGCACAGGGGCCGTTGTTCTGGGACAAGTGGCCCCAAGCTGCTGGGGGTTTTGTCTTTTATACCTTTTTTCTCTGCAGAGCTTAAGCGAGCAGCGGGGGATGAGGAACATTGCCATTGGCAGGGTTACAGCTTGGTTTTCAATGGATACATCTCAAATCACAATGGTGATAATTATAGAACAATAATTGATTAATGGATATATCTTAAATCACAATGGTTATTAATCAAGCCTCGGTGACTTTTCCACCATTTTTCATCTACTTAGCCAGCCTTGGTGAGTTTTCCACCATTGTTTATCTACTGATTACTTGGGGGGTTTGTGAAACTTGGAATTTCCCGTGCTTCTTTGAATTCTGGAGAGCATGGGAACATGGCTGGGAAGGCCTGTAGGGTGGGGGAAGGGGAAAGGGTGGGGGAAAAGGAGCTTGCCTGTAGAGCAGGGGAATGGGAGAAGGCAGGGGGACCTGGGTGGAACAGGGGCTCACAACATTCCCGACTGGTCTTCTTGGGAAATTAAATCTTTAATTTATCTGAAGAAAGGGTTCTTACTCCTGGGGGATTTAGGGTAGAAGTGGAATGTGGGCTAGAGGATTGGTACGTGGTCCCTCCTCGGGTTTTAGTGCCATTGTGGTGGAGTAATTTTTTTTTTCTGTGACATTTCCCTCACCCTCTTTTCTTAAAGTTCAAAATTTAATTAAGATAAGTCCCTTGAGGAGTTTCCTCAGGCTTCAGCCATGCATTGACCAGCTAGCTCCCAGTATGTGGCTGGAGCAGGGCATGTTGACTATCTTAAAAGTCAAGGGGCAGTGAAGTTCTGGTTAGCCAGTTGTGATGACTCCAAGTGAGGATTTTTTTAATCTTCACATTGCTGTGCATGTGGTTAGCATGATGGTGTAAGTTCTTTTTACCTTGGTTTCAGGAGAACCAGTTTTTTATTTTAGACTTGGTTTCCTTGATTCTCTAGAGAAAGTTTTTGGATGCACAGGTACAAAAGATTAAATAAAACATGGTTAATTATCTCAGTGAATATTTTCCTTGTTACTTTTCAGTTCTTTTACGCATTCCTGTTTAGAGAATTGACAGAGGTTTTTTTGAACAACACCAGTGGCAAGGCCTGTATTTAATTAAGATTTGCTTTCTGGCAGCTTGCTAATTCCTGCTCTTATGGTTTTGTTTATATACATTACTTTGTAATATTTAATACTGCACAAATTTTTAACAGGTGACTTTTGTCAAATATAACTACTGTATATAATTTTATATTCTTTGGCCAGTTTTTTAGTCCTATTTTACAGATTATTTTAAGTAAAACAGTTATGTTCTATTTTATGAGTTGACAGTATGAAGAGATTGGGATCTAATACAGGTGGGTTACAGTTTCTTTTCTCTTCAAATTAATTTTCTTTCTCTAATTTCTCTTTTTACTACAGACAAATTATAGCAAAACTAATTTAGTTGCCAAGACAAATTGTACTTCCAGTATATTGATTATTTTCATAAAGTACAGTAAGAATAATTATTAACTATTTAGACTTTTTCCTTAAAAATTGGCTTTGCTGGAACTTTTTATAAGGAATTTTTAGGCTAGACTTTTTCAAAAGTCTCTCATGAGCCCAGGTTTTATCTGTGCCATTAGATACCTGTATGCATTGGGTAAATTCTTCTTCTCTTGAGGTTCCCAAGCATGTTTCAATTTCTGGACCCATTAGTAAGTGAGCTTTGTCACCTTACTACAGATTAGGAAAGGTTACTGATGGGTATCTGGCCAATTTTCCACAGGGCTTTCTTTGGCCTTATAAAGTCAACTTAATTCCTTAATGCAGTCTGGATATTTTTGGAAATGCTATTCCAGCTAAAGTCTTGAAAAATAACCAGTGCTTTTATTATGTCTTATAAAATAAAATAGATTTTTATTGAACTTATGCAAATAACTGTATTATTAGAAATTAAGAATACCTACAAATGGCTATCAAATTTCGGAGAAATCATGGCGTGAGAGAAAAAATATATGTTTTTTTTTTTGGCATTATTGTGCAGTTTATTACACTCATGTCATGGAATATTATATACCTTCTCTTGTTTTAGATAGAGTAGTCTATCTAAAATGTTTTATTTTTTTTCTTTCTTTTTTTTTAATTAAATGATAGCTGTATACATTAATGCAAACATGGGGTACAGTGTAGTGTTTTCATATAAATTTTGAAATACTTTCATCAAGCTGGTTCACATAAATTTCATGGCATTTGCATAGTCATTGTGTCAAAACATTTATATTCTAGTTCTAGAAAAGTTCACTTGTA
>NW_003852649.1:77417-87766 GCF_000181295.1 Otolemur garnettii | reverse complement strand
CCTATCTTCTTTGGTGAAATTTCTTTTCAAGTCCTTTGCCCACCTTGCAATGGAATCACTTGGGTTTTTTTGTTTTTTTTGTTTTTGGGGGGTTTTTTTGTTAATAAGTTTGAGTTCTCTATGGATTCTGGTTATTAAACCTTTGTCAGAGACATAACCTGCAAATATTTTCTCCCACTCTGAGGGCTGTCTGCAATCCCTACTTACTGTGCTCTTGGCTGTGCAGAAGCTCTTTAGTTTAATCAGGTCCCAATAGTGTATTTTTGATGTTGCTTCAATTGCCCGTGGGGTCCGAATATATGTTTTAAATTTTGCTCATAAGTACATACATTGCTTGAAAAGCTACAAATAGTTCATAAGACAGAGAATTATTTTCTTGACTTATGGAAAACAGAACACAGAAAGAACCAACAATATTTTGAATAAAATGTCATAATAAATTAGCCCAGTTCCATGTAACTGATTTCTGTTCTGTTTGAAATTAGGTTAGCAATATTCATAGACATGTTAACTTTCCAATGAAAGTTTTAAAAATCTGCTTTTAAAAGTTATCAGGAGTTTGAATTTGAGAGAATTCATCAGTCTTTCTTAATATTTGTTATTTTTTCCTTTTTTTTAGGGTAAACTTTGAACTTAGTCAGTTACATAGAAAACACTTTTTTTTTAGATGAATTAAAATCATTACTGATAGTATATGTTAGGCCAGACTAATGTTTTATACGTTAGGACAGACCAATGCTTTACAGATGAGGAAAGACTTATAATGTCTTATAATATTGGAACATATATATAATTATAATTTATGCAAAATTAATTACCATTTTATATCTGACAATGTTTCCCATACACTTTTAATAAATCAAATAAGTTTAATTTGTTTTTCTCAGGTTCAGAACTTGCCAGTCTCAGTTTATGTGGCCAGTGCTATAACTACTGTGCTATGGGCACCAAGCCTTAAATGTAGAGTTCTGATTTGGGGAGGTTTGTCAAATATCAAAGGCTTAAAACATTTGTTTAAACAAGATTGCAAGTTAAAAGATTTTAAAGGAAATATATAATCAACTGGATCACATGTAAACTTCCTCACAAAATATTTTCTATGAGTTTTATTTAACCTGCACAGACAATCTACAAATATTTTAAATCTTCTTTAACTTTTGTCTTGCCTTTCACCTTTCTTAAACAATTATTCTGTTCAGGATCAATTTATCATATGATATTCTTTCCTTATACAATGCCCTTTTTTCTGTCTAATTTTTCTTACTCCCTAAAATACACTTTTTACAAAACAGGATTATAGTTAACCATTTACTGATCAAACTGATAATTAGAAAGTTTTAAAAGGCAAGAATTTTCCTCTTTGATAAAGACCCAGTTTTTTATGCAACTAAATTATTACATCTTACAAATAAGAGACATTTTATGAAATATAACATTGATACAGGATTTTCTCAATCAGAGTTAGACAGGAAATTTTTATTTTTCAGGCTCAGGTAAGTTCAAAAATCAGATTTTCATTTTTAGGTACAAACACATTGCAGGTCATTCATTTGTTAGAATACTTACTCATTTGGTTTTTAAAGGTATGTTTAGGAACAGGGAGTGGCTCTGGTGGGAAAGCCAGGTAAAAGGAGTGGGCAAGTTTGAAAGGAATTAAAACTCTCTTTACTGTCTGTATTTTTAGCCAGTCGTTACTGTTGTTGCCAACGGCATCCTTGTTGCCTGCATAAGTGAGAATGAAGGCTTAACAGGAAATATGATTGGATGACAAAATAAATGTACTAACAAGTTAACAGGGTGGGAATTTTGGATTCACCAGGGGATAATATTATTATAACAATTTATCCAATTACTTTCTCTTGACTGATGGTAATAAGAGTATTATAATCAGGCAAATGTTAATCATGAAAATTCTGAAAGGAAAGACAGTCTGAGTAACAACACTTGGTAGTGGGAGAATGGACTGGACAAGTCACCAGGGTCTTATATGTTTCCTGGTGGATTAGTCTGGGGGAGTAGTGTTACCAAGCCTAATACCAATAATAAGGATGACCAATGACTGCCAGGCCAAAGATGCGCCAGATGGTGAGGGGTGTAGAACATATAAGAGTAAGTAAGTAAGCAAGGCAGTTTCAGAAGGGGTAAAGTCTTGAAGTGTCCCTTGAAAGAAACTATCTGCAATTCACTCACAAATGTTTTCAAGACTTTTTGTTTTAGGGTGAGACCAGTCTTCTAATAAAAACTGAAAAAATGTAAAAAGACAAAACAGACATGGGCCCCGATGTAAATAATGTCTAATAGTTCACATTTATTCTCACACTTTTGTATTCTTAGAATCAAAACCAGAACATATTTTTATACACCTTTAACAGGCCTATGAGTGATCTAATACCCCGGGGGGTTGATTAGACCCCTGCTTTTATTTCAATGGTGTTTTTGGTGATGGGTGTTGGCCTACATTTCTGGGAGTCCCAACAGGTTAGTAGGGCTGAAGTTCCTCACTGGTTTGGTTGTTTTACTAATACATGACTCCAAGAGTTTCTGACAAGTTAATGGCTCAGCAACCCGGGGTCTCTGTCTAATGTTTCTGTCTTTCTGGCCTTCTCCTGGAGGTTCTTCCTTAAGAACCTACATAAATGGCTTTGCACCTGTGGCTCAAGTAGCTAAGGTGCTAGCCACATACACCTAAGGTAGCGGGTTTGAATCCAGCCCAGATCCACCAAAACAACAATGACAGCTGCAACCAAAAAATAGCTGGGCATTGTGGTGAGTGCCTGTGGTCCCAGCTACTTGGGAGGCTGAGGCAGGAGACTCACTTTAGCCCAGGAGTTGGAGGTTGCTGTGAGCTGTGATGCCACAGCATTCTACCCAGGGGGACAGCTTGAGGCTCCATCTCAAAAAAAAAAGAATCTACATAACAAATGAATTTAACTGTTAAATTTTTTCACAATAATCCATAACCAATAAGCATAACAAAAATGCCATTAATAGTTAATTAATGTTTGCAGATACCAGGTAAAAATAGATGTTAAAGTGGCTTACCTTCATTCACAGGTGAATTTAAGAGCAAGGCAGAATAATGCTAATTTGGAAGGAAAACAGCTGTTGTTTTAACTAAGTCATTAGTTTTAAGAAATAGGGAGGACTCTCCTTTTTTTTTTTTTTTTTTTTAGCTCCAAATGAGTAATTGACCTTGGGTCTCCTACTGAGAGCTGGTACCTTATTTTAAAGCTATTTGTAACATAGCAACCACCGTTTTTTTGCAGGCAGAAGAGGAATAGTTTTAATAAACTTCGTATTAACTTTTTAATTGCCAGAAAGAGAGGATTTTTAACTCAAGTGGGTTATTTGTTATCTCAGAAAGATAGGAGTTAATTTCAAAGTAACACTGTACAGTAAAGTTTAACTCCCACCCTGACACAGATGTTGAAGGCAGTGGGAGACGTAGAGGATATGAGAGAAAAAGTAAAAGGCTAGTAATTTAATCAGATAATTTGGCAGGGTGAGGTGGGGGACAGAGTCAGTTTCTCAGTGGCCGCCTCCTGGGTGAAAAGCAACTCTTGTGCCCCAGCCACATCCAGTGGATGCAGTCGGGGTTAAAATAAATTGTGCATATAACACAAATATTGATACTTAGACTCACAAACTGAAGGTGTAGCAGGAAGTAAATAATATATAGAAACAAAAGTGATGCTCAGTCTCAAGGATAGTGAAGTTTATCAGGAAAAAGAAGAGGAAGGAAAACACAGTGACTTTCCCTGGATTGAAATCTAAGAGAGTTCCCTAAAGGAACCTTGAAGGGACACTGAATAAAGCACCAGAATTGATAAATTAAATACAATCTTGACTAACAGGTGTTATACAATTTACTAATATATAAAGGAGTGAACGTGAGGAACAAAAACCTACCAACCACTCATTTTGCTCCTTTTTTAGACAAAGACTGCAGCAAGGGTTAATTTGGCTGCAGCTTGCTCTCTATGATAGTTCTCCCAGATTTTTGTAAAGCTCATCAGACTGTCTAAACCACAACTTTTTTCTTGGCATAGCCTCTACTTTTTATTTTCCCTGCATGATTTTCTGGCTTGCAAGCTTAATTTAATATCTTTACTAAGTGCCTGCTATCAAAGTTGAAAATCTGGATTTTCTAGTTTCTCTTTCTTACTGGGAAACCAAGAGGGAGGCCAGCTTGTCTTGGAAGCCGGTTAGTTTCACTTACTGAAAATGTGAGCTTTCTCCCTGTTGCTCTTGGTGAATTGGGCTGAAATTAAAAGGTTATGAAAGAGCATTTTAAAAAATTACCTTGTTTTATTTTGGATAAATTATTAGGCAGACATTAACAGATGGACAAAAAACTACAATACAAACAGTATAAAAAGCAGACAGGTCAATAAAGCAAAATTACAAGTGGACAGGACAGAAAACACAAATGGAATTAAGCAGACAGAAATTAGTCAGGTGCGGAGCATGCCTGACCACCCCCAGCCCCCTCAAATGCCTTCCCAGCCATGGGGCCATGAAATCACATTTAATTCTTTCACTCACTCACTCATATAAAACTCAAAACATACAAAAGACACACAAACCAGAACCAGCACAGTTGACTGCAAAAACCAAGATAATTCAATAAAAGACTGCAGTTACCAGAACAGGACCATTCTGCAAATCCGAACAGTCCAAAAGACTGCTAATATCAAAACAGTCTAATAAGGAGCTGTAATCATGACAACACAAAACAAACAACTCAAACCTATACCAGAGAGATGGGGGGATGTCTCCCCTCTGTCTTGGGGACTGGTATCTCAGGCTGCATCCAGCCTAGCCTATTGTTCCCCCAGATTCTCTACAGATCCAAACAGACTTACTTAAGACACCACAATCAAATCACCAAAATGGAAAATTTAGAAACTTGTGACACAAAATTTCCACATGGCTGAGAGCCCCGGGGAGGAGGTATGTCTTCTCCGAGGTCTTCCCTGGAGCCATGGGCCGGTGGTGGGTCCAGGCCAGGGGTCTGAGGGTGAAGATCTTGCTGGGAGCCCCCAGATGAAATAACCTAGGGGACTTGGAAAAAATAAACCTGGACCCACTCGGATGTAATTAATTGGTGATTTATTCACACCTGCACAGGAGCCATTGTTCTGGGACAAGTGGCCCCAAACTGCTGGGGGTTTTGTCTTTTATACCTTTTTTCTCTGTGAAGCTTAAGCGAGCAGGGAGGGACGAAGAACGTTGCCATTGGCAGGGTTACAGCTTCGTTGTCAATGGATACATCTCAAATCACAATGGTTATAATTATAGAACAATAATTGATTTATGGATATCTTAAATCACAATGGTTATGGTTATACAACAGTAATTAATCAAGCCTTGGTGACTTTTCCACCATTGTTCATCTACTGAGCCAGCCTCAGAGAGTTTTCCACCATTGTTTATCTACTGAGAACTTGGGGGTTTTGTGAAACATGGGACTTTCAGTGCCTCTTTGAATTCTGGAGAGCATGGGAACATGGCTGGGAAGGCCCATAGGGTGGGGGAAAGGGGTGGGAAGGAGCTTGCCCATAGAACAGGGAAATGGGAGAAGGCAGGGGGAGCAGGAGCTTGCCCTTAGTGCAGTGGAATAGGAGAAGGCAGGGGGAGCTGCGGGGAACAGGAGCTTAACAGCTTAGGATGGACTCCAGACAATGAGCTCAGGGCAATCCACCCACTATGGCCTCCCAGAGTGCTAGGAGAGCCCAGGAGTTTGAGATTGGAGTGAACTATGATGATAATGCTATGGCACTCTAGGCTAGGTGACAAAACAAAACTCACTCTCCCAAATAAAATAAATGAATGAGTAAATTGTAAGTGCTCCCGTGAGAGCACACTGCAGCATCTCAGGCAGGAGATGCATCTAGTGTCAACATGGCTTATTTCCATTATGTCAATCATAGGAGGTCTAAGTTTGCTTCCCTAAATGTGCCAAGGGGCCAGGCTGAAACTGGTGTCTATTAATGAGCCACACTCCTTGAGGCTCTGTACTTGACTCCTGGTATCTACATGATGATGAATTCTGATCATCAAAGCAAAAATTTGCCCTCCTCTACTTTTATCCTTTGCATACCAAAGAGCTTCATAGCCACTGGTGAGAGAGAATATGGAGGAAAAAAATGGCTGTTACTGAATCAAAAATTTTTCTCTTTAAAACTTTTTAGAATTATAGAATCAGGGTGCAGAGTCCGTAGCACAGTGGTTATGGCACCAGATACATACCCCAAACTTGGCGGGTTAAAACCCAGCCCGGGCCAGCTAAAAAACCAATGACAACTGCAACAAAAAATAGCCAGGCTTTGTGGCAGGCACTGGTAGTTCTGGCTACTTGGAACACTAAAGCAAGAGAATCACTTGAGCCAACAGTTAGAGGTTGCTGTGAGCTGTGACACCAAGGCACTCTATCAGGGGTGAAAAAGTGAGATTCTGTCTTAAAAAAAAAAAAAAAGGAGAACAAAGTAGAATTGTAGGATCTCTGTGTTGTATGGGACCTCAGGAAATTAACTGAATTAAATGATTCCCACTTCTGGTTTGTATCAGAGTTTCTAAGTTTAAGAGGCCTTTTGATATTTAATTCCTGTTACCTGGGATTCATTTCAGAGCTTCTGTAAAGAATCTCATTCTATTCCTCTCATCATTTTACTGCTATTTCAGAAGAAGTGAGAAGAAATTGGAGCAACTGACTATAACTTCTATCCGTAGATCATGTTCATCAAGTGCCCTTAGTCCTAGGTGATACTATTAGCCTGAAGTTATAATTCTGGTAAAGTGAAAAAAGCATCAAAACATATTAAGAAATAAAACCTATTTATTTGGGTATGGCGTACAGATAGCTCTTGAATATTCCTTGTAAGAGTACAAATTGGTACAAATTTATTTCAATTTGCCCTTGAAATACATATAGTCTTTGTCCCCACAGTTTTGTTTCCAAGATTTAGGCTAAGGCAGTGCTACATAGCTTTTTGCTTAATATCACTACAGTCACCTTCGAAGTACTCTCCTTGGGGAGCTGTGCAGAGACCCCAACGCCTAGTCTGCCCTTCAAAGGAATTTTGGAACTCAATTTCTGGAATGGGCCATCAGAGCTATTGTATGAGGTCTGACAATTAAGTTGTCAAACTCATCCTAGAAAAAGTGCTTAGACTGGCTGGACAGGTGCTGGTGCCACTGCATAGCTTCCCAACAGGGGTACTTTGAAGATGACTGCAGTGATATTCAGCAATGAGGGCATGCAGCAGTTTTTCTAGGATGACTTTGAGAACCTTATAGTCTAAACACATACATGCACAGAGACACACTGCATGTCTCATACCTACCCATTGGTTCCATCTACTTGAACAGCTCTTTAACAACTTAAAAGCACTGTCACATAAATTCTCCTGCCTAGTTAGTCTGGCCAAAGGTTTATCTATTTTATTTATTTTTTCAAAAACCAAACTCCTTGTTTCCTTAATGTTCTAAATGATTCTTTTGTTTTCAATTTCATTGGTCTCTGATTTAATTTTGGATAGTTCTTTTCTTCTGCTGTGTTTAGACTTGTGAGTTTGTTGATATACTCTCTTTCTGTTTTTCCAATATAGGCATCTAAACTGATAAATTTTCCTCTCAGAACAGTTTTTGCAGTATCCCACAGGTTTTGGTAGCTTGTGTCTTTGTTGTTGTTGTGCTCAAGGAAGTTAATGACTTCCTCTTTTATTTCTTCCTGCACCCAACTGTCATGGAACAGAATATTGTTTAATTTCCATGCTTTTGTGTTGGGTTGAACATTTTTGTTGGAATTCAATTCCACCATTAGTGTCTTGTGGTCTGAGAAGATACAAGGTAAAATGGCAATTCTTTTGATTCTGTTGAGGTTTGTTTTGTGTCCTAGGATATGATCAATTTTGGAGGATGTTCCATAGGCCGATGAGAAGAATGTATATTCTTTAGCTTTGGGATGGAGTGTTCTATATAAATTGTCTTCCAACCCTTAACTCGGAGTTTTAATTTGTCTTTGGAAACTAAATGTATTTCCTGCAGACAACGAATGCATGCATTGTGTTTTTGAATCCAGTCAGCCAATCTATGCCTCTTCAGTGGGGAATTCAAGCTATTAACATTTATTGAGATAATTGATAAGTGTGGTAGTGTCCTATTCATCTTATTTGTGAGAGTCCATTGATTAGTTTTATCTTTTGCATCATTGTGGAAGTTATATTCTGTCCTTTAATTCCTGAGTTCTTCCTTTGCTGTTGATCCATTGTGATGGTCAGTGTGTAGAACAGGTTGAAGTATTTCCTGTAGAGCTGTTCTTGTGGTGAATTTCCTCAATGTTTGTGTATCAGTAAATGATTTGATTTCTCTGTCAATTTTAAAGCTTAGCTTAGTAGCATATAGAATTCTGGGCTGGAAATTGTTCTGCTGAAGTAGACTAAAGGTAGATGACCATTGCCTTGTTGCTTGGAAAGTTTCATTAGAGAAGTCTGCAGTCACCTTGATGGATTTCCTCCTGTAGGTCGGCTGGTGCTTATTCCTGGCAGCTTGCAGAATTTTTTTCTTTTTCAGCTTTTGGCTGGGCTGGGTTTGAACCTACTACGTCCAGTATATGAGGCCAGTACCGCACTCCTTTGAACCACAGGCACTGCCCCTTGCAGAATCATTTCTTTTGTTTTGACTTTGAACAGGTTCATCACAATGTGTCTTAGAGAAGCTCTCTTAGAGTTCAGGCAACCTGGGATCCGATATCCCTCCAAAAGGAGTGTGTCAGAATCTTTGGAGATATTTGGGAAATTTTCATTTCTAATATTCTCTAGTGTAGCTTCCATTGCCCTGGGGCATTCTTCTTCCCCTTCTGGGATACCTGTAACTCATATGTTTGAATGCTTCATAAAGTCTCATAATTCTGTCAGTGAACGTTCTGCTTTCTCTCTCTACTTTTCTGCCTCTTTCACTATCTGAGTTATCTCAAGAGCTTTGTCCTCTACTGCTGAGATTCTTTCTTCTGCATCATCTAATCTGTTGTTGATACTTTCTATTGCATCTTTAAGTTCTCTAATTGACTGCTTCAGTTCCTTCACCTCTGCTATATCCTTTCTATATTCTTCATATCATTCATCTCTTATTTGATTCTGTTTTGGGATTTCCTTTCAGTTATTTTCCACTTTATCAGTAGTTTCCGTCCATTATCTGTATTCTTTTTTTTATTAGATCATATTTGTGCACATTAATTCTATTATGGGATACATTGTGTTGTTTCCATATACAATTTTAAATACTTTCATCCAATTGGCCAACATAGCCATCATGTCATTCTCATAATTGTTGTGTTAAGACATTCATATTCGACATTTAGAAAGATTCACATGTACCCTTACAGGAAAAATCATAAGCATGATCCCCACAATCACCCTTCCTTCACCCATCCTCCCCCCTCCCCTCCCCGTCTTCACCCCTTTCCTCATATTCTTGGACTGCATTTGGATTATAGCTTTCCTATGATAGTTAACAATTAGGTTCATAATAGGGTTGAGTACATTGGATACTTTTTCTTCCATTATTGAGATACTTTGCTAAGAAGAACATTTTCCAGCTCCATCCATGTAAACATGAAGGAGGTAAAGTCTCCATCTTTCTTTAGGGCTGCATAATATTCCACGGTGTATATATACTAGAATTTATTGATCCATTCATGGGTCAATGGGTACTTGGGCTTTTTCCATGACCTAGTGTTTAGGAATTGGGCTGCAATGAACATTCTGGTACAGATATCTGTATTGTAGCATGATTTTTGGTCTTCTCAATATATACCTAGCAGAGGAATTATAGGATCAAATGGCAGATCTATATTTAGATCTCTAAGTGTTCTCCATATGACTTCCCAAAAGGGATGTATTAGTTTGCATTCCCACCAGCAGTGTAGAAGTGTTCCCTTTTCTCCACATCCCCACCAGCATCTGTGATTTGGGGATTTTGTGATATGGGCTAATCTTACTGGTGTTAGATGATATCTCAAAGTAGTTTTGATTTGCATTTCTCTGATCACTAGGGATGATGAGCATTTTTTCATATGTCTGTAGGCCATGTGTCTGTCTTCTTCAGAGGAATTTCTCTTTCAGTCTCTTGCCTACCCTGAGATAGGATCACTTGTTTTCTTCTTCCTAATACATTTGAGTTCTCTGTAGATTCTGGTTATTGGATCTTTGCCAGAAGCATAACCAGTAAATATCTTTTCCCATTCTGAGGACTGTCTGCTTGCTTTTCTTACTGTGTTCTTGGCTGTGCAGAAGCTTTTTAATTTGAGGAGGTCCCAGTAGTATATTTTTGATGTTGCTTCAATTGCC
>NW_003852649.1:64995-76920 GCF_000181295.1 Otolemur garnettii | reverse complement strand
CCCAGCCATGAGCAAGGTATGTTTTTCCATTTGTTAACATTTTCAGCTATTTCTTTCCTTAGAGTTTCATAGTTCTCTTTATAGAGATCTTTCACGTTCTTTGTTAGGTAAACTCCCAAGTATTTCATCTTCTTTGGCACTACTGTGAATGGAATAGAGTTCTTGACTGTTTTTTCAGCTTGACTATTGTGGGTATATATAAAGGCTATTGACTTATGAGTGTTGATTTTGTAACCTGAGATGCCACTGTATTCCTTGATCACTTTTAAGAGTTTTGTAGAAGTGTTCCTGGTATTTTCCAGGTATACGATCATGTCATTTGTGAAGAGTGAGAGTTTGATCTCTTCAGATCCTATGTGAATACCCTTGATTGCCTATTCTTCCCTAATTGCTATGGTTAAGACTTCCATTACAATGTTAAAGAGCAATGGGGACAATGGGCAACCTTGCCTGGTTCCTGATCTGAGTCAGAATGATTTCAATTTGATTCCATTCAATATGACATTGGCTGTGGATTTGCTGTATATGGCTTCTATCAATTTGAGAAAAGTCCCTTCTATGCCAATTCTCATAAGTGTTCTGATCATAAATGGATGCTGATATTGTCAAAAGCTTTTTCCGCATCAATTGAGAGGATCATATGGTCTTTGTTTTTTAATTTGTTTATGTGGTGTATTGTTTATAGATTTGTGTATGTTGAACCAGCTTTGAGATCCTCAGATAAAACCCACTTGGTCATAGTGTGTAATTTGTTTGATGTGTTGCTGGATTCTGTTTGTTAGAATCTTGTTGAATATTTTTGCATCAATATTCATTAGAGATATTGGTCTATAATTTTCTTTTCTTGTTGGTCTTTTCCTGGTTTGGGGATCAAGGTGATGTTTACTTCATAGAATGTGTTGGGTAGTATTCCATCTTTTTCAATATTTTGGAAAAGGTTAAGTAGTATAGGTATTAGCTTTTCTTTAAAAGTTTGGTAGAATTCTGACATGAAGCCATCTGGTCCTGGGCTTTTCTTTTTAGAGAGATTTTGTATAGTTGATGCTATATCAGAGCTTGATATGGGCCTGTTCAACATTTCCACTTGGTTCTGACTAAGTCTTGGAAAGTGGCGTGCTTCAAAGTATTGGTCGATTTCCTTCAGATTTTCATATTTCTGAGAATAAAGTTTCTTGTAGTATTCATGGAGGATTTCTTGGATTTCTGAGGGGTCTGTTGCAATTTTGTCTTTACCATTTCTAATTGATGAAGTTAGAGATTTAACTCTTTTTTTCTTTGTTAGGTTGGCCAAGGACTTATCTATTTTATTGACCTTTTCAAAAAACCAATTTTTGATTTGTTAATCTGTTGTATAATCCTTTTGTTTTCAATTTCATTTAATTCTGCTCTAATTTTGGCTATTTCTTTTTTTGTCCTGGGTTTTGGATTGGAGTGTTCTTCCTTTTCCAGTTGTTAGAAGTGTCCCATTAAGTTGTTAATTTCTTCTCTTTCCGTTTTCTTGAGGAAGACCTGCAGTGCTATAAATTTCCCTCTTAGGAATGCCTTTGTGGTATCCCAGAGGTACTGATAACTCATCTCTTCATTGTTGTTTAGTTCCAAGAATTTGGTAATTCCCATCTTGATCTCATCTCTGACCCAACTGTCATTGAGCATAAGGTTATTTAGCTTCCATGTCTTTGTTTGGGTCTGCAGATTCCTGTTGTTGTTGAGTTCAACTTTTATTCCATGGTGGTCTGAGAAGATACAAGGGATAATCTCTATTCTTTTAAATTTGCTGAGGTTAGACTTATGACCTAAGATGTGGTCTATTTTGGAGGATGTTCTATGAGCTGATGAGTAAAATGTGTACTGTGTTTTATTAGGGTGAAATGTTCTATAGATGTCCGTTAAATCCAAATACTGAATGATTAAGTTTAAATCCAAAATTTCTTTGCTAAGCTTCTTGTTGGAGGATCTATCCAGCACTGCCAAAGGTGTATTAAAATCTCTGACTTGATGGAGCTGGGAGTAATCAGGTTGCTCATGTCTGTTAGAGTGTCTCTTATAAATTGAGGTGCATTCTGGTTGGGTACATAAATATTGATAATTGAAATCTCATTGTATTGAGCATTACCCTTAACAAATATAAAGTAGCCATCCTTGTCCTTGCTCACTTTTGTTGGCTTAAAGCCTATTGTATCTGCGAATACAATTGCAACACCTGCTTTTTTCTGCTTTCCATTAGCCTGGAATATGGATGACCGTCCCTTCACCCTGAGTCTATGCTTGTCTTTCAAAGTAAGGTGAGTTTCTTGAATGCAGCAGATATCTGGCCTGAGTTTTTGTATCCAGTCAGCCAGCCTGTGCCTCTTTAGAGGGCAATTTAAGCCATTCACATTGATTGAGACTATTGATAAGCCTGGTATAGTTTTGGGTAGTGAGTTTTTTGAAGGTCCAGTGGACATCTTTGATCCTTTTGTCACTGTGGAGATTGGAATTTGGTCAACATTTTCTGGGTGGGTTTATTTATGTGGTGGAGGATTGTGCTGGTCATTATGGAGGATGGGTCTGAGGATATCCTGGAGGGCTGGTTTAGTTATGGCAAAGTTCTTCAACATGTGAATGTCATTAAAATATTTAATTTCTCCATCGTAAATGAAACTCAGTTTAGCTGGATACAGGATTATGGGTTGAAAGTTGTTTTGTTTTAGGAGGTTGAAGGTCAATGAACACCCTCTTCTAGCCTGAAAGGTTTCACCAGAGAGATCTGCAGTCATTCTAATATTCTTTCCCTTGTAAGTTAAGGTTTTCTTGCATCTAGCTGCTTTCAGGATTTTCTCTTTCATGTCAACTTAAGTGAAGTTGATTATGATATGCCTGGGGGATGTTTTGTTCAGGTTGAGTTGTTCTGGGGTTCTGAAGCTGTCTGCTATCTGAATTTCAGGATCCCTTGGCATATCTGGAAAGTTCTCTTTCATAATGTTATGAAGGAGAGCCTCTGTGTTTTGTGAAGCAACTTTGTCACCTTCAGGGATTCCTATGAGGCAAATACGAGTATTAGTGTTCTTCAAATTATCCAAGAGCTCGCTGAGTGAGTGGTCTGTTTTTGCTCTCCATTTGTCATGATCTTTGGATGATTGGGCACATTCAAAGTCTTTGTCCTCGGTGTCAGAGACTATCTTCTGCCTGGTCCATTCTCTGAATAAGAGATTCAACCATACTCTTCAGATCTTTAAGGGCTGCAACCTCTTGCTTCAGTGTATCATATTCTTTGGTCATTTTATCTTTGAAATCATTGAATTCCTGGGACAGCTTTTGAATAATTTGAAATTCTAGTTCCCTCCTTTCCTCCATTCTGTTGATCTTATTTGCTATCCAGATTCTAAACTCAATTCTGACATCTCAGCTATCTGTTTATGTAATGGATCTTCAATTGTGTCTGCACCATCCTGCCTTGAGGGGGTTGATCTACTCCAGTTATTCTGATTACCAGAGTTTTTCTGCTGATTCCACCCCATGTTGAATTTGCACCTTTCAGAGACTGTCTCTAAAACCATTCTGGCAGTGGCTTCTTCTAATTGTCTCCTAGGTGAACGCCACCAAGGCCCTGGGAAGCGGGGACAGCGGGCAGGGTGATGCAGCCCAGCCTGGCAGGAGTCAGTCATGGTCGCAGGTTGCCAAAGCCCCAGGAGGTGGGAGCACAGCTGGCAGGGTGATGCAGCCCACCCCGGCAGGAGTCAGTCATGGTAGCATGCCACCAAGACCCCAGGAAGCAGGGGCACGGCTGGCGGAGTGATGCAATCCGCTCCAGCAGGAATCAGTCACAGTTGCACGCTGCCAAGGCCCTGGGAAGTGGGGACAGCAGCCAGAGAGACAACTGGGCACAAAATGTACTGGCTGGCAGGATCAGTCCATGCGCAGGAAGTGTGGATCAAGCTGTTATCTCAGTGAAGGACCAGGACAGTGGCTTGGTCCCGCAAGGGTCGGGAGATGCTGATCTTGGGTCTCATCTAGCTGTCTCTGCGGGCAAGAGGGGGAGGGTGGACTGGAAACTCAAAATGGCAGTGCGAATTCCAGTTCCACTTTTCTGTCTGAGGGGGAGCGGTGTTCTGAGTTTCAGCAGGGTCCCTCCAGGGTAGTAGACTTCCCTGTTGGCAGCTCTTACTCTTGGAGTGACAGAATAGGTCCCCAGTTTATTGATCACCTGTACGAGACTCAGAGGAGCAGCTGAAGAGGAAACAAAGGAAAAGCACACCTTTCCTGGGGGAGGGGATGGACACTTCTCCTTTGGGGTATATTATGTACCTGTAGATTGCCTTTCAGGATTTGCCACTTGCCTCAGA
This sequence comes from Otolemur garnettii, assembly GCF_000181295.1. Taxonomy (NCBI): domain Eukaryota; kingdom Metazoa; phylum Chordata; class Mammalia; order Primates; family Galagidae; genus Otolemur; species Otolemur garnettii. Next base: position 72,598 of record NW_003852649.1, on the reverse strand, counting down.
AGAGGTGTCCTGATGGTATCACTCTTCGCTCTCGGCTGGGCTCCCAGTCTTCGACTTTGTTGGGTGTTTTCTGGACTTTATCCTTTCTGCTGGATGGGAGCTTCTGTTGGAGACTGGTACCTGTCAGCCATATGGATCCCCTGCCCATCATCTGTATTCTAAATTTCCTTTCTGTCATTTCTAACATTTCTTTATAAGTGGAATCTTCTGCAGTTGCTACCTCAAGGTTCCTTGGGTGTATTGCTCTGGACTGGGTTTTCATTTTGCCAGGATTTTTGAACTGATTCTTCCTTGTGAGTATTTTCTTTTATCTGTTTCCTTGCCCTGACTTTCCTTTCACTTCCTCTTGCTCTTCCCGTTACCATGCCTCTGGCATAGTTTCAATGGGAAACTATGCAGTGTCAAATGATGATGGTGGACATGTAGATGGATGTATCCTATATGGATATGTCTCCTCAGTACAGGAGCAGAAGGATGAGAAGATTGAAGAGCAAGAAGGATAAAAGATTTTTAAAAGAGAAAGAGAGGGGGTGAGTAAAAGGGAATATTGATGAAAAGAAGAGAGGCACAGAAAGAGGGAGATAGGAGCAGTATAGGTGTACAGTAGGGTAATTTGACCCAACCTTAAAAACCCCCAACCTCTGGGGGTGCCAGGTTGGGTGGTTCCCTTGAGGTCAACAGCTTGTTGCTAGCCTGTTTGGACACAGTAAACCACCTCCACCAGGTAGAGACAACAGACAAAAATGCTATAAATCCAAACAAAACAAGCAAACACAAAACTTTATTGGATAAAATGGGGGGGGGAACCAAATAATAGGGAGGAAACACTACCAAAAAGGAAGTTCTAATTGTTAAAGAATGCAACAATGGGAAATTATATTTAAACTATAAAAATGAAGAAACAAAAGAAAGAAAATCTAGAGGGAAAATGTTGAAATTAAAAAAACAAAACAAAAACAAAGTAGTATATATATCTTGCTGCATATTATCTGGTCAACAGGTGATCTTTTGGGGTATGAGATGTTAATCACAATGCAGATACAGCTATACAAGATAGAGACTGGAGGCCTGTGCTAATTTTTCAAACCCCACAGGGTAGAGAGCCTAAATCTCTCCCAGTGGAACATTCCACCATTTGGATTCAATGGGTTAAGATTGCACAGCTTCACGACATATGCTACCAACTGGGAATCTGTGAATTCTCCAACAGAAAGTTCATTATGTTGATGAATATTAATACCTTTCCTAAACGAGTGAACAACAACAAAAGGTTTCTAGTTTATCTAACCCATGCTGAGAAGTGCTAGATAAATTGGATATTATTTTTATGTTAGAGATGTTTTGGATGGTCTGTTCTTTTGCTGTCCTCCTTGAGATGATGCCAGGGCCAGACAGTAATCAGTCAAAGGGCCACTGCACGTGGCAGTCCCTCTTTCCCATGGCTCACAAGCAGTGAGCACTATCACCTCCATGACTGGAGCAGAAATCCCCACAAGAAGGATAGAGCCTCCAGCATCAGTTTACTGGAAGATGAGAGAGGGACTGGACCACCGATAGGTGCCACAGCAGTCCTAGCTTGCTCCTCCCCACAGCCAGCTGTTTTCTGTTTAAACTGGGCTTTAAATTGGCCCACTGCACTCATCCCACTGCCAGAGGAAACCCTCTTCTGACATCCTGTTCCACTCTGCAGACCCTCTGGCTCACTTCCCAGGGCTCCTTTCCCATCCCAGACCCTCTCAGGTCTTGCCCCAGCTACCCTCCTCTGTGTCATTTAGTTACAAATCCTTCCTCCTTTCCTTTCAAAACATCCCCAGTGCTTCAGGGCTTGGGTCCCTCCCTGCCTAGGCCCCTGTTCCTTCCCTGCAGATGACGCTGAAGAATAAGCCAGGATTGGAGATCCCCAACTGGTTGTTCCTTAAATATGTCTCATCCCTTCTGTTTGCAGGCCTAACCCAGCTCCTCAAAGGCACAGGTTGGGTGCTTAAGTGACACTTAGGGTGTTGGGAGAGTTATGGTCACCAGGTCCCTGTTTCTCCATCTCCAGGGCAAGGGCAACAGGCAGGGGAAGGTCAGAGCACCTTCACTATGTGGGGCCAACCCAAATTTGCCTTGAGTGGGCCCCTTCAGAAATCACTAAAGACAGAAATTTTGAAATGAAAGTTTGCAACTTATTCTTTTTTAAAAGTATTACTACCACACTTTAGTTTACAACTTATTACAAAAAGAATGAAACATAAAAAAATGAGTAGTATCATGGACCCCATTTTCTCTCATATGGCATCAAGATTTACACCATTCCAGTGGAGGAGCAAGATGGCCAACAGGTACTAGCCTCAAACAGAAGCTCCCGTCCAGAGGGAAGATTAAAGTCCAGAAAATACCCAACAAAGTTGAGGATTAGGATCCCAGCTGAGAGAGAAGAGTGATATCTGCAGGACAACTCTGCTGAGGCAAGTTGTGACTCCTAGAAAGCAAGCTATAGGTACATAATACATCCCAAAGGAAGGGTATCCTTCCAGTCCCCCAAGAAAGATGTGTTGTTTCTCTTTGTCTGATCCTGTGAGTTTCCTATAGGTGAGCAGTGAACCTAGGACTTATTGTCTCACCCCACATGTGAGAGCTACAGAAAGAGGTGTCTACTCCTCTATATGGACCCTGCTGAGACTCTAAACACCCTCTAGCCAGGCACAAAAATCGAACCAATGTTTCGCTGCCATTTTGAATTCCTATTCTGCCCTTCCCCTCTTGCCTGCAGTGACAGTGAGAGGAGACCAAAGAACAGTATCCCTCCACCCATGTGGGACCAAGCTCCCATCTCATCCCTGCAGCCTGAGAACTGCTTGAGCTGTGTGTTCCCCAAGCACCTGCCACTTGGCTGCCACCCCAGGGCATCCAAGCACTGAGGACTGTTCGGCCCACACTGCTGCCGCCACTTGGCCACCACCTCCCGGCACCTGAGCGGGGCATGTAGAGGACTGTTTGACCTGTGTGTCCCCTTCATGGCTCCCACTACTTGGCTGCCACCCCCAGGCACCTCAGCAGGGCACCCTGAGTACTGTATGACCATGTGTCAATTGCGCAGCTGCCAGTGCTTGGCCACCACCCCTGGGCACCCAAGTGGGGTGCACCAAGGACTGTTGGACCCATGCATCCCCTAGCAGCTGCTGTAGGTTGGCCACCGCCCTCTAGACACCCAAGCAGGGCCCCTGAGGATTATTTGATCCGCGAGTCCTCTGTGTTGCTGCCGCCACTCGGCCACCACTCCTGGGCACCTGAGCTGGGCACGCCAAGGACAGTTCAACCTGCACATCCCCCTAGGCTGCTACCTCTTGGCTGCAATGCCCTGGGCACCCAATGGGGGTGCTCCAGGGCTGTTTGACTCATTCATCCCCCATGTGGCTGCCACCACTTCACCATCGCCACCCCCCTGCACCCAAGTGGCTGAGGACTGTTCAACCTGCTCAGCTTCTGCCACTTTGCCACTGCCCCTGGGCACCAGAGTGGGGCACACCAAGGACTGTCGAACCCATGAATCCCCTGTGCAGCTGCTGCTGCTCTGCCGCTGCCCCAGCACCTGAGCAGGTTGCCCCAGGACTCATTGACCCATGTGTTGCTGGCACCCCAAGCCCAGCACCCAAGAAATGTGAGGGGACAGTCAGTTGAGAGGGAACCACACAGGCATGGCAGTACGTGGAAGTGAAGAGCAACAGCTGCAACAGCTAGAACAATAAGGCTCACACCTGAGGCTTTTTTGGACAGACACACCCTATCTCTCCTGGCAACCAGAGGAAGCCAGCATCTTCTCCAGTGGCAGACACAGGCTGAACAGCTTTGGGACAATCTCCAAATGGTTGAAGTTCACCATGGGGTGGAATCAGCGGAAAAACTCTGGTAACCAAAATAACCAGAGTAGATCAAGTCCCCCAAGAAAGGATGGGGCAGAAGCAATTGAAGATCTGATCCACAAACAGATGGCTCAGATGACAGAAATCAAGTTCAGAATCTGGATAGCAAATAGGATTAACAGTTCGGAGGAAAGGAGGGAATTAGAATTTCAAGAATTATTCAAAAGCTATCTCAAGAAATTATTCAAAAGATGTCTCAAGAATTCAATGATTTCAGAGATAAAATGACCAAAGATTTTGAAACATTGAGGCAAGAGTTTGCAGCCCTGAAAGATCTGAAAAATACTGTAGACACCCTCAGTAACAGAATGGAACAGGCAGAAGAAAGGATCTCTTACATTGAAAACATAGGTTTTGAATGAACCCAAGAGCTCAAAGATGAAAAGAAATAGACAGCAAAAATGAATCTTTCTCTCAGAGAGCTCTGGGATAATTTGAAGAAAACTAATATTTGCCTTATAGGAATCCCTAAAGGCGATGAAGTTGCTTCACAAAATACAGAGGCTCTTCTTCATGAAATTATGAAAGAGAACTTTCCAGACATGCCAAGAGATTCTGAAATTCAGATAGCAGATAGTTTCAGAACCCCAGCATGACTCAACCTGAACAAGACATCACCCAGGCACATCAAAATTAACTTCACTAAAGTTAATATGAAAAAGAAAATTCTGAAAGCAGCTAGATGTAAGAAAACCATAACCTACAAGGGGAAGAGTATTAGGATGACTGCAGATTTCTCTGCTGAAAACTTTCAGGCTAGAAGAGGATGGTCATCAACTTTTAATCTCCTAAAACAAAATAACTTTCAACCCAGGATCCTGCATCCAGCTAAACTGAGTTTCATCTATGATGGAGAAATTAAATACTTTAATGACATCCACATGTTGAAGAATTTTGCCATAACTAAACCAGCTCTGCAGGAAATTCTCAAACCTATCCTCCATAATGACCAGTACAATCCTCCACCACAAAAGTAAACTCACTCAGAAACTTTTCATCAAATTCCAACTTCCACAATGGCGAAAGGATCCAGATGAAGAAATTGCCAAAATTGACAGGACTGTGAGAGGCCAGTGTGGCAGCAGTCAGGCTTGGGACAGTAACAGTCTGTGCAAACCCCTGTTCCTTGATCCCCACACCTGACAAAGAGGAGGATGAGCTGGTGTGCCCGACTCCAACGTACAAGCCTCAGGTCACTCTGTCCAGGGCCTCCACACTGCCTATGCTGAACTGGGCAAATTGAGAGGAAGTCTGGAAGATCATGCCGCACAAGGAGAAGATGTACCTGTGGGACCAGCACCTGCTGCAGCGGCATCCTCTGCTGCAGCCTCACATGCGCGCCATCAACCTGGACTGGCTGATGGAGGTGTGTGAAGTCTACAAACTCCACAGGGAGACGTTCTACTTGGCACAGGATTTCTTTGATCAGTATATGGCAACACAAGAGAACGTTGTGAAAACACTTCTACAGTTTATTGGGATTTCATCATTATTTATTGCAGCCAAACTTGAGGAAATCTATCCTCCAAAGTTGCACCAGTTTGCTTATGTCACTGATGTGGCTTGTTCAGGAGATGAAATTCTTACCATGGAATTAATGATTATGAAGGCTCTTAAGTGGCACTAAGTCCCCTGACCATTGTGTCCTGGCTGAATGTGTACCTGCAGGTCACAAATCTGAATGACTTATATGAAGTGCTCTTGCAACAGTATCCTCAGCAGATCTTTATTCAGATTGCAGAGCTCTTAGACCTCTGCATCCTGGATGTGGACTACTTAGAATTTTTCTAAGGGGTGCTCAGTGCTTCTGCCTTGTATCATTTCTCTTTGTCTGAAGTGATGCAAAAGGTTTCAGGGTATCAGTGATGTGACACAGAGCACTGTGTCAAGTGGACGGTCCCATTTGCCTTGGTCATCAGGGAGACAGGCAGCTCGAAGCTGAAGCACTTCAGGGGGGTTCCTACGGATGATGCACACAACATCCAGACCCATAGGGACAGCTTGGACTTGCTGGACAAAGCCCAAGCAAAGAAAGCCATACTGTCTGAACAGAATAGGATTTCTCCTGTGCCCACTGGTGTCCTCACCCTGCCACACAGCAATAAGAAGCAGAGTGATGAGCAGGGGACAGTGTGACCATCAGCCTTGTCTACCAAAGCCAGTTCTGTGGGAGTGCCCTCTCTACCCCTGTCTGCTGCAGTGGAGGCCTGCGCCAGCTTCATGGGTGTTTGAAGGGAAGAGCGAATCTCTTCCACAATGGAAATATTTCTGCAGATGGCATAGGACAGGGAGAATTGTTTTTTCATATTGAATGCTTAGATTTTTTTAATAAGTCGGTCAAGTACACCAGCCACCTCCAGATCACCAACGAGTGTTCCAGATGCTGCTAAGGAGGGTGATACTTGACCAATGGGCTGTTCACCACATGACAAGGCTAAGAGTTGCTGAATGCCACTGTTGCTGTGGGCCTCCCTCAGGGGTTCTGGCTCTCCTGGGACTCAGTGGAGCAGGTGGTTGTGAGCAGACGTGATGCCTAGCCCACAGACAGCCGGGGGAGCGCCTGGCCTTCCCACACTGTCAGTTGGCAACATATAATGCCTTGTATGAACTCTTGTTTTGTAAGTGCTGCTATGTCTACACATTTTTTAATAAGGATAATACTGTCTTTGAAAAAAAAATACACTTTGAGACCTGATCAAACTAAAGAGCTTCTGCACAGCCAAGAACACAGTAATGGGACAGCCCTCAGAATGGGAGAAGATATTTGCAGGTTATGTTTTTGACAAAGGTTTAATAACCAGAATCCATAGAGAACTCAAATGTCTTAGCAAGAAAAAAAACAAGTGATCCCATCTCACTTGTGGGCATGGGACTTGAAGAAGAATTTCACTAAAGAAGATAGGCGTATGGCCTATAGATATATGAAAAAATGCTCACCATCCTTAGTCATCAGAGAAATGCAAATCAAAACTACTTTGAGATATCACCTAACTCCAGTAAGATTAGCCCATATCACAAAATCCCAAAACCACAGATGCTGGCATGGATGTGGAGAAAAGGGAACACTTCTACACTGCTGGTGGGAATGCAAACTAATATGTTCCTTTTAGAAAGATGTCTGGAAAACACTTAGAGAACTAAAAATAGACCTGCCATTTGATCCTGCAATTCCTTTATTAGGTATGTATCCAGAAAACCAAAAATCACATTGCAACAGAGATATTTGTATCAGAATGTTTATTGCAGCCCAATTCATAATTGCCAGGTCATGGAATAAGTCCAAGTGCCCATTGATCCATGAATTGATCAATAAACTGTGGTATATGTAGACCATGGAATACTATGCAGCCTTAAAGAAAGATGGAGACTTTACCTCCTTCATGTTTACATGGATGGAGCTAGAAAATGTTCTTCTTAGCAAAGTATCCCAAGATTGGAAGAAAAAGTATTCAATGTACACAGCCCTATTATGAAACTAATTTATAGTTTTCATATGAAAGCTATAACCTAACTATAGCCTAAGAATATGGGGAGGGGGAGGGGAGGAGGGGTGGATGGGTGGAGGGAGTGTGATTGGAGGGATCACCTCTGTGGTTTTTCTTACAAGGATACAAGTGAATCTTTCTGAAAGTAGAATATAAACATCTTAACACAATAACTAGGAAAATGACATAAAGGCTATGTTAACCAGTTTGATG